>NC_090440.1:1917714868-1918030701 GCF_031143425.1 Pleurodeles waltl | reverse complement strand
TTTATATCACTAGTATTTGATCGGACCGCCTTATACTTATAAAGTATTAGCAACTACTCAAAACACTTGTGCAAGAACGTCAGTCTGCTGCGAAATAGTCATACCACCTGAAATCATGTACATTACATTCTGACCGATTGCACTGTTTTTATTTGTGGAATAATTTAATTAATAGAAAACAAGCATATAATCTGTTGGTGGATTGCATTGTTACTTATTTGAGATTCCCTATCCTCGTTTTTATAGTTTTTATATATGTCAGGATATTTAAAAAAAAAAAGATTTTAATCTTTACTCGATATTCTCATATGATAAGCTGTGTCTGCTGCTATGCCCCATATGTCCCTTCTGGAATGTCTACACAAGCTGAAATAATGATCCGTCTTAAACCCTTAATATTTTGCTATTAACTTTCCAGCTGTTACAGAAAGATTGCAAACGTTTGTAAAGATTTTAGGTAATCGTGCAATAAAGATTTATGATGATGATGATTTACATATCCTAATCATTGACATCGAGGATGTGCATGATGTGAAAGATGTGTTTAGAGAAAAGTTGGAACAACTGAAGGGATATGTCCACAAAAACATTGTTAAAGAGGGAGCCATCCCAGTACAACACAGGCTGAGAAGGGTGCCTGTGATGATTAGGAGAAAAGTAACAAAAATGTTAGAGGACATGATGAGGGAGGGTATTAATAAACCCATGGAAGCTTCAAGTTGGGTCTCACCTGTGGTAATAATTAGAAAGCTGATGGCCGGTTGAGATTTTGTGTGGTTTGGGGAGTATAAACCAGAATATAGTCACAGACACTTTTCATTTGCCTAACATCAATGAATTAATGTTATTGCTTCAAAGGGGAAGGTTTTTCTCTAAACCTGATACGAAGGGTTCATGTCACTAGATCCACTTGCACGAGGAATCAAAGAATTTAACAGCATTTGTTATGAGGGAGGGCATGTTTCAGGTTACAGGGATGTTATAGTTAGGTTCTAAATTTACATGCACAAAACCACAGAAATTCAGTAGTTAGACATAGAGTTATTTCAAGCAACTATAACTCACGCCCTAAGGTAACTAGAGCTCGCACTCTCACCATGCACTGCTAATTACTCCGGTTATTACAGAACTCATGACAACTTTTATAACGTCAATAAAATTATATCAATGAAACATTAGCAGTCAAATTAGTGAAGAAAAATCTGTGCATGGCGGAGGCCCGAGTTATAGTTACCTTAGGGCGCAAATTCAAAACTCCTGTGGTAACTAACATAGGAAACATACATTTTTTGACCCCCCCCCCCCCCCACCCTTTTTCTCAGCCCCGGCTTGATGGATCACCCACAACCTTTCCATGCACAACAAGAATCACTGGGGCACTTTTTTTATTTTTATTTAATGAAGATTCGCCAAACGGTGCCAAAGATATAGGCAAGTCAAAAAATGCTTTTTCTATGGAAATGTGGTCCTAACTATAACTACCTACTGGTGACCCACAGTAGGTGATATATATAATATATATATATATATCAATATATATATATATATATATATATATATATTCACTGAACAAAACAAAGGTTACAGGGACGTTATAGTTAGGTTCTGAATTTACTCACAAAAAACCTTCGAAATTCAGCAGTTATAGTTAGAGTTATTTCAAGTAACTAGAACTCGTGCCCTAAGGTAACTATAACTCACACCCTCGCCATGCACAGTTTTCTGATCAATTATTTTATTGCAAATGTTGCAGTGATAATATCAAAGCTGCCATAGAAGGTGTCATCAGTGATATAAAATGTGGAGTAAATAGCTGTGCATGGCGAAGGCGCGAGTTATAGTTACCTTAGGGCACGAGCTATAGTTACTTGAAATAACGCTAACTATAACTGCTGAATTTCGAAGGTTTTGTGCAAGTAAATTCAGAACCTAATTATAACGTCCCTGTAACCTTTGTTTTTTTAGTGCATTTCTATGGTTTTTTTTAGCACGCACAGACGTGAATATAGCAGTGGCAAAGGTTATATTTGGGTTCTGAATTTACTCATATAAAACCACAAAAATTCAGCAGTTATAGTTAGAGTGATTTCAAGTAACTACAACTTGCGCCCTCACCATGCACTGCTAATTACCCCAGATATTACAGCAGTCATGACAACATTTCTAACATCATTAAAAATATCAGCTTTTTTCAAGGGAAAACTGTGCATTGTGGGGTGCGAGTTATAGTTACCTTACGGGCGCGAGTTATAGTTACTTGAAATTACACTAACTGTAACTGCTGAATTTCTATGGTTTTCTGTGAGTAAATTCAGAACCTAACTATAACGTCCCTGTAACCTTTGTTTTTTTCATTGAATATTTACACACACACAGTAAAAATAAACCTTAACCCGCTTGTGCCCATCCGCACCCTTGAGCACTAAAAAAACCCTTACTCGTCCTTCAACTCTTGCTACTCTGTACCCTTACCTATCCTTGAGCGTTAACATTCAATTAACGCCTAACATTATTCTTTCCTAAACAACCAAACACCCTTACCCACCCCTAAACCCTACAGACCTTGAAACACCTTACTAGCTCCCTATTATCCTTACCCAGTCTTGAACCCTAAATACCTGTTACAAACTCCTACCCTTACCCATCCATAAACCCTAAAAAGCCCTATAACCCTTACTAACCTGCACACGTATCCATCACCGAATCCTGAAAAAACTCTTACCAACCAATGCGTACCCTTACCCATCCCTGAACCCTTAAAACTACTTCCATCACTTAATTCCCTTTATTTACCTTAATACACAGAAATTTGAAAGACTTACCTGCGTTGTAAAATCCCACATTGTAAAGTACTGAAAGGGGCCCCTCTGTTGTACTTACCTGAGTTGTAACATCCTGCGTTGTAACGTCCATCGTGGTAACACTCGCGTTGTGCGCGTTACATAGCATACACAACACTCAAATGAATAAACAATTGAAGAAATACCGTGGAAGCCGCGCTGCTCAGAGGTTTCCAACGTTGCCCGTTTCCTTAAAAACACATGAATAACTGAAGACATACCTCGGAGGCCGCACTGCTCAGAGATGTCAAACCTGTCCTGCTTCCAGCCAGAGCTCGTCTTTGGAGGGGATGATTCAGGCCCAAATCCTTGCCTGTTCTTGACCGGACAGAAGGCCTGGGGCTGGTACTTGGCTCCTTCTGTCTGGATCAGAGCTCAAGAAGCTTTCTAGAATGGTGTGAGTGGAGTCCCTGTGGAGGGGGAGGAGAGGAGGAGGAACTGGTGTGGGAGAGTCGCTTAAGGGCCTGACACCTCTTGAACATAGAAAAGTTGATGTTTCAGCGCTCGGAGCTCGAAAGTTTCAGATAATAATTGCCAACTGTGCCGGTGTTTTGATATGAATAACCAGCACGGTGTTGCCCCGTGGATAAGTTTGTATTTAATGAACTAAGGAATGAAAGTTAAACGTGAAATACAGTATAACATTTAAACAGCAAAAAAGTTGTGGCCGTAGCTAAATGCCACGTTTTACATATGGCTAACTGCAGTGCCTAATTTATACGAAAAATACAAGCATTGGCAGGGCCAATCAGTCTGGCATTGGCTGCACTCTTTTTGCTTTACCACTGTTTGTTTTGTCATGCTTCTTATGGCAAATATTTCACTGTGAGGAGGAGGTGGGAACTTGGCAGGGTGGGGTCTCGTGCTGAGAACTACCTAAGAGGCATTTCTGCCCCCTCCCCTCACGCCTCCAAAAACTAAATAAAAACAAGCATTTTCAATGCAATAGGTCTTGCTTTTGCTTGAGTTAGAGCTATAAGCATTGTAAATTCCTAACTGGACTTTTCTTGCCTCATAAATTGATATTGAAAAGTAAAACAGTTGACATGAGCGAGCTGATTCAAAGTGCCACAGCTGCCATGAGCATGAGTGCGAAGGAGAGACACAAAAGGAAAAATAAGTTTGCTTGCAGTCAAACATATAGGCAACGCGCAATTATCCATGTAACAAGGTCAATGACCAAGACGGTAAAAAAACTGTCCCAAGGAGGGACAAACGTAAAGCATTTACCAATGATAACAAAGGATTTTTGAAAAGCAAGCCCTTGAACGAGTGATAGTGATGGGCATGCAGTGGGCGTCGTGTGGGTACAAAGCCCACAGATAGATTACAACAGGCCAGAGCGCTTGCACGCTCAACTTAAAAAAAGCTTGCTGTTTTAGGCGTTGATATCCTGGAGAGTTTTCACAACCCTGAATGGAGATTGGCTATTTAGAGCCTCCAAAGATGAGCTCGAAACTCACTCTGTGCAGTGGTTTCCAGCTTGCTTTCACTGCCACAATGTGATATTGGCTTCAGGTGACCATGTGAAGGGAAATGATGATGTCTGACACACAATGGCACCGTGTGAGTTGGCAGGTCTTCCTTTTTGCTCAGTTCTCTACTTAACCACTACAATTCTATGTAGAAGGCTTAGGGATTGTGGCTGTGTGAAGATGTGAGGGATGGCAATTGTTTTTATCACATCGCTCCAAAATCACAAAAGAGTAATAGGGTGTCCTATGACATTCCCAATTAAACAAAAGTTAAAGATGCAAGCTCCCATCAGAAGTCAATTTAAAGTCAGACAATGAAATAGTGGAAACAATCTGACTTCACTAATATGAACTCTTATTTACCGTGCTTCAAACCAGCAAAATATGATGAGGCGTGGTTAGTATGTATTTTTCTGACAAAAAAAACAAAAACGTTTCAATGAAGGGCAAAGTCACAGAATGTATGATGCTACAACACACTAAAAAGCGAATTTCAGAAGTAAAAAAAAAAACGGTTGAGATGCTATGAAAATAACACATAATAGCTCATTCAGAATAAGTTGAGGATTTTATATAACCCCCTGTTGTGTGTTTTTGTCAAAAATGTATTCTAACATTGAATCATAGTGATTAAGTAAAGTTATATGGCATATGGTATGGAATTGTCCAGTGTGAATACGTATTCTTTCCATGTTTGTTTGCCATAGGATACCTACACCTGTTAATCTGTCCTTAAAACAATAGGGCTGCCCATTACATCCAACGTAATTAAAGATGTGCAGCTACTGCTTCTAAGAGAGGCACAAACGGTCTAATGCCATCCCTAGAAAATATGTGGTTTGGCCTTAAAGCTTTCAGGGAACAATTGAGCAAACATTGAAAAAGGACCACCCGCCCTGACCGTGCCAGTGTCTTGGCTAGAGTGATGGTAGCAGAGTACCTTACCCCATCCACTCCCCTCACACCAGTGCTTAATTTGTGCTTGTTGTTTCCGATGCTGAGCACCGGCACCTATTTTTGAGGGCCGGGGCTTATTCTTCTGCCTAAAGCATTTGCTGCGAGCAAAAGACACATCTGGGAAAGACGAAGGAAGGGAAAAACAAAAAAGCGTCAAAAGGGAAAAAGCAGAAAGCTGCTAGAGTGAGCTGAAAGGGCGGGGAGCTGCTTTATATGAATTAAAGAGGCCCGAGATGCTTTCAGGATTACGCCCCTCAGTATTCCGGGTTCTCACATTTAATTGCAGCAGTCGCGTTAAGAGGGGGGCTTTGGGCACCGGCAGGTTTTTATTTACAAATTAAGCACTGCCTCACACACACCTCCCAGGCGTTTGCTGGGTTGTTGGTAACATGCTTCTGTGCTTTGTAGCCTGAAGTGTCACTCCTTGCCGGAGCGAGTGCGGAAGTGCACGCAGACCGGAAGGCTGACCCCTTCTTAACATCACATGCAGCAAAGGTTTCTGGGACCGAAAAGGGTTTTGCTGAAGCAGGTTCCCTGGGACAATCAGAGCTTATTGAAGGGGGCTGTGAGGCCGGCCCATCTCCCTGGGGATTGCACAGGTTTGTTCGTTATCTTGTGATCAGGTCCACGCTATGAAAATATATTTAATAATAATGAAAGAAGGTAATTCAATGGATACCTATCGAAGCATTATGAAAATGTATTTCATGCTTTTCAAGTTCTTTCTTTTTAGAAAAAAGTAAATTATTTTATCTTTCGGCTCTTTATCAGATCCCTCTCAAGTTTTTACTCTTATTTGTTAGCAGTAGTGCCACGAAGCTCTGCGAGCTAGAGAAGTAAAAACATGGCGTGCTCAGCACAACAATCCAGATGTGTCCATGGTTAGTGCCAGAGACGGGAGTCATGGCAGGTTTTCAGTATGTACAGGATTCTCAAAGAAAGCGCATTACCCTTGCGAGACCGTCTCGCCTGCCGACAGAGAAATGGTATTCAAGATCGGCTGTTAAGTCACATGGCCACATATTAATTACATTTTTGTCACAATTTTTTCTTTTCTTTAATGAGTGACAATTCAGGTTTGTCTGTATTGAAAACAGCAAATAAATATATTTGTGCAGCATATATTTGTCAGTCTTTTCTTTATGGCTTGGGTACATTGTCACAAGTCATGGCTATGACGAGGAGGACAGACGTAGGAGTAGTAAACCAATTGTTTATCGGTAATCTTTGTTACCTTTCGTTACCTTTAGGATACTCCTCCCCGTCATAGCAACATACCACTCTCCCTCACTCCCTAGCATGCAATTGTATGTGGCTTATGCAACAATAGGAAGTGAGTGGGGGGCATTTATTGCTGATAATGCAATAATAGAAAGAAAAGAAGGCTTGAGTAACATTTCTCTGTCGGGAGGTGGGACACTCTCACAAGTCATGATTATGATGAGAAGTACAGACATAGGGGTAAATATCACCAGCGTTCAATTATTCCTCGGGGGAAGTTCAAGCAAGTTTACAGGGGCTAGTAGACGCAAGATGAATAGGCCATTATCCCCTCCACTATTCCTCCTCGCCCAGTCCTAACCTTGTGTTAGACCTGTCAGTCTTAGGGTGGTCTTCCTCCAATCTTTTTAACTTCGCCCCCTTAACTTTGCTGGCTTTAGGACTCTGCACACTACCGCTGCTAACCAGTGCTAAAGTGCATGGTCTCACTCTTAAAACATGGCAATATTGGCTTATCTCAGATTGGCATATTTAATGTACTTGCAAGTCGTTAGTAAAGTAGTACTTCATGTAGGTTTCATACTACTAATGGGCCGCAGCACTGAATGTGCCACCCAGGAAAGCAGCCCTTTACACATGGCTCAGGATTGCTGTTGCAGCCCGTGTGTGCAGTTTTAAACTGTGAGGTCGACCTAGCAAAATAAACCTCTTGCCAGGCCCAAACCTTCCTTTTTAATACATGTAAGTCACCCCAAGGGTATGCCATGGACAGGTCAGATGGCAGGGTGCAGTGTATCTAAAAGGTTGACATGTACTTTTATATTTTAGATGTCCTGGTAGCGAAAAAATCTTAAATTCGTTTTTCACTACAGCAAGGGAACCAGTTCATTTTAGGTATCTTTGGTATTGTAGAGGAAGGGCACCAGATATAAATAATGGAACTCAGACACCACCTCTTCAGTACTTCTAAACCTGTGAATACTCTGACAGGAAGAAGAACTGCTGTGCTGCTGAAAGGACTGCCACTCTGCTGGACTGTTTCTCTGAAGGGCTGCTGCCCTGCTGTGCTGACCCGCTGCCCTCTTGCCTAGGTAAGAAGGAATGGACCTGCATCTGTTGAACACAGGACCCTGGATCGACTCCAAGGGCTAGTTGGCTGACCTCCTGACTTGAGCCTCAGGGACAGAAGGCTCCAACCACATTGACCCTAGCACCTGGACCCTGTCATCTGTGAGTCTACCCTGCCAAGTGGTGCCACCTGCAGCCCTGGACCCTTGAAAGTGGGCATAAGGGGCTCTACCAGACTCTGTTGATCCAGTGGAAGCCGACGCATCTCGTCTATTGTGTGCACAACCCTAAGCAGAGCCGAAGCATCACGGCTGCTGCGTGGACCACCCCATCCCAAAGACCCACATCACAGATCATCGCCTCTTCAGAATCATCACTGCTTGACGAATCCTTAGTGCAGACCCTCACATCCCTTGTATCCCTCATCGACGCCAGCCTCAATGACGACGCCAGAGTTCACATCGCAGTCTGACAGCTCCTTGAAGCTAACACATTACCTCCGACTGCTTGACACATCCTCGATGCCAGACTTCACATTACAAGCCCTCTTTGATTGAATCTTTGATGACGATGCAGGCCATCGCACCACAGCCACGCTGCATCTTAGAACTAACACATCACTTCTGCTGTGTGATGCATCTTTGACACAGACCCTCACAAAGCTCCACAAACCAGAGTTTAAGGTACTTTGTACAGCAGACCTAACTGGGTCTCTGCAGTCAACCCACACTCCATCACAATCGGCCCGAATTGTGACTTTGTCCCGGTCCAGCGTGACCAGATATTCACAGTTTGCGCTTCATGATTTTTGGCGCTATTTTCACTTTAATCTTTAAAACTGCATATTTCCAGCTCTACTGATTGTATTTTTGTCATTTTGGTCTTGTTTCCTTAATATTTTTCTAAACTGGTTTGGGATCCATTTGTTGTGTGTTTTCACTGAGTTACTGTTTGAAGTATTGCACAAATACTTCGCACATTGCCTTCTAAGTTAAGCCTGACTGTTCTGTGCTAAGCTACAAGAGGGGCAGGGGTTTACACAGGTTAATTTAGAAATGGCTTGTATCTTACTCAGACAAGGATTGGGGTTGCTGCTTGACCAGAGCTCACATCCCAGTCAAACCAACAACACAGTTTCTTACACCTTGTGAGCCATTTACGCCTCAGGTAGAAGTTTACCACATCTTTGGATATCTGATCCAAACGTCTTAGTGTGCCTTGTAGCTCTACTGCTACGACACAATAAGATGCCCATCTCCATACCCCTCCTCATGTAATTGTTTTCTGTCCCACGGTCAAGATGTGAGCCACATGTTTTCTATTATGCATCTTTAAAATGTATATACTAATTTAACAAGTACTCGTTAGTGGCACTCATAACTTCAGAGGTGCAGTCGGTTCATACCATGTTGTGGGGCACATGGTTGGTTGCTCTGGCTGATGGCGTTCTCCCTGCACATGTGCTGGCAAGGGAAGATATAGGGGGTGATTATGACCTTGGCGGACGGCGGAGGCCGTCCGCCAAGGTACCGCCGCCAAATGACCGCACCGCGGTCAAAAGACCGCGGCGGCCATTGAGACATTTCCTCTGGGCCGGCGGGCGCTCTCCAAAAGAGCGCCCGCCGGCCCAGAGGAAATGCCCCTGCAACGAGGACGCCGGCTCAGAATCGAGCCGGCGTAGTTGCAGGGGTGCGACGGGTGCAGTTTGCACCCGTCGCGTATTTCAGTGTCTGCATTGCAGACACTGAAATACACAGTGGGGCCCTCTTACGGGGGCCCCTGCAGTGCCCATGCCATTGGCATGGGCACTGCACGGGCCCCCAGGGGCCCCGCGGCACCCCCTACCGCCATCCTGTTCCTGGCGGGAGACCTGCCAGGAACAGGATGGCGGTAGGGGGTGTCAGAATCCCCCGCTCCGCCGCCATGGAGGATTCCCCCGAGCAGCGGGAAGTCGGCGGGAGACCGCCGACTTTCCGCTTCTGACCGCGGCTGAACCGCTGCGGTCAGAATGCTCGTGGGAGCACCGCCACACCGGCCGCCAGGGTCAGAATGACCCCCATAATCTGCCGTCAGTCAAGCCGACAGCAAAACTCGCGTGTGGTATCCCAGACCTCTACCAGTGTACATTCAGGCACGCAATGGGTAGAAGATAAACTAGGAGGCTATACTGGGGACGAAATCTTGTAGTAACAGAATTTTGTCGCCAAGCAACCTACTTAAACAGGAAAGCTGCAAGCCAGCAGCATAACCTGCAGAGTCCACTACAACTAGAGGAAGATGAAGTCCCCCATATGTCTTGATCTGACCTGCAAACCTTAATAAGAAAATAAACTGTGGATTCAGCCTTCGTGGAGCCCAGGGGAGAAAACCGAGAGAGGATTTTGAAGATCAGGATGATGATCACAAAGGAAAATGTTTCAAGCCTCTCCGTTATGGGAGAATTCCAACCATCTCAGAGAAGCCATTGGGTTTGAGGAACAAGCCCAGCAGCAGGAGGACTTTTATTCTAAATATAGTAGAGTTACAGTTCACAACTTACGACTACATGATGAAATCAAGGATATACCACTAAAGGAGTGGAAACATCCTGATAATGTGTCAGTCCTATGCTTTTTGAATAAAAGGTAGGTCAGCAAGGATTTTGAGACTGACTTTCCCCCGATTTCTAAGATCAATTTTGTTTTGGCATCAATGACAACATTGCATCAGAAGAATCAACACTTAAGGATGTTGTTAATTTGAAAAAAAAATTAATCAGCACTTAAGAGATCATATTTTGCTGCCAGCTTCGGTATCAGAGCTAATACTTATGCAGCATATGCAACACACGTTCTATTCCAGGACTTCCAAGTGTTGGATGACTGTATTCAGGAGATGTGACAAAGAAGCTAGGGGAGCTGGGTTACATCATCAACTACAAGAAAACCCATCTTCAACTGCTGCCCAGTTCAACACCCAACTGGGGCGGGCATTTCTTCGACACTCCAGGATTGTGATGATTCAGCACTCGCTGGGACACTTTTTCAGCTAACCTATGAGTACCCCAAGGGCTTGGAAAAGAGTACAAGGGTTGATGGCCGTATTTACAGCAGTAGTCCCTTTGCACACATTTCCACCTGTAGCCCTTAGTCAACCACGCATTGATGCATGGATCCAATTGGGGTGGTGGTTAGTGGAATGGAATCTTTCTAAAGGTGTCCACTCCGCTATCCTGTGCCAGTACAGCTGATCACACATGCCAGTATTTGGGGATGGGACACAATTATTTTGGATTAGAAAAGGAGAGGTGCCTGGTCACGAGAAAAAGTAATGCATTTGTCTAACTGGGGGGGAAACGGTCAGCAGTGTGGAATGCACTTTGATCTTTCACCCTTCTGTTGGAATGTAAGTAAGTCATTATCAGGTGTGGCGCACCCTTCTGCTCTAAGCTCACCCTCTCAAGTTCCAAGCAGTCAATTTGAGGTGCTGAAACTCGATCATTGGCATTCAAGGGAACAGGAGCGGTGGAGGTTTGAGGATTGATGAACGTATTACCCATTGGAAAGTTTCATCAGTAGGGAGAATCAATGCTGCCAAGACCAAAAAGGGTGCTACCAGTATCACCAAGGTCCTCTCCTTCCGAATCTTCCTAATCACCAAGGGGATTTGTGGGAAGGCATACAGCACACCAGTGTTTCACTAGTGCATCTATTGGATATACTTGGGGACACCACTGGTACCTACAGAGTGTTGGTGGCATTGCACTGCAGAGATATGAGAACAGATCTATCCAAGGAGTGCCGAACCTGGAACAGATCTAGCTGAACTTCTGGACAGCCTGGTGCTAACTCACTGATGATGCTACATGGCGGCTGAGGTTGTCCACTCAAACACAAAACGGAATGTTACAAAACAATAATTAACTTGCCATCATCAGAGACAACACTGTGTTGAATAGTTAGGAATGTTGAGCACTGTGGACACTTGGCAGTCTTGATGAAAAAAAAACCCTATACAGTACTGGAAATGTGCTGAGTGCTGGAAATAATTCTTGAGCCTTCCTTTACACGGTGCCCTGTGTGACGCTGTGAGACTAGAGACCGCATACTTTCCCATATGGATCAGATCTATGTACATATATATCATGGACATTCTGAAACTGCAGAGGCTCTGGGACTAGTCCTCGTGCTCTAGTATTGACTCCCCTGGAAATAGCCCAATATTAAGGGTACATTGTAAGTGCATGTCTTGTCAATTCTTTCTGTAGTTTGTGCAATTACCTCAGCCATCATGGAGCTCCTCGGAGTACAGCGCGGGTTCCCCTGACTGTGGCAGTGCTTGTAGCTGATAACAGCGCAGTCCGCGCGCACGCATGTCGTCAGCCCGGACACACAGATGTTTCTCATAAGATAAGCTTGCGCGTGGCTGACCTCCATGCACAGGCCTGAATACCGGGTCACGTGGGGGCGGTGCTGCTTGATTGGTGTAGTACAGCTCGATAAACAAACTGTGATTGGACCTTTGCTGTTCTCCCGAGATCAAATCACCTTCACCTTCCTCAGCACCCTTAAAAAAACATGTGCTCGCGCTGCCGTAAGTGTGGATGGAATCCTGTACCTCCTAGTACGTGGCTGCCATTGTCTACTCTTCACTGGACAGCTCCAAACAGCTTCCCCTCAAGGCCTGCTCACTGCACAGCTCGCTCCTCAATACCTAGGATATCAGCGCCCTACTCCCCCCTCCCCGACCACCATTACTCAATCAAGCCTCTTGGCGCTAGAATCTACTAGCTTTTCAGTGTTTAATTAGTGAAAACACGTTTTTTCTTAGATGCTCGCTGCCGGTGCTGTCGAATGCCCCGATTACTGAATACTAAAACCGTCTAGTCTTTCTTCCTCCGCCCTACACCTTCCGTGTTTTGTCTCTTTATCTCCCTGTCACATGCCTTTTGCAACCTTGATATCTCTCTTTGTCACTGTTTGCCTATTTATTTATTCCTCCTACTTTGCTTCTCTCTCTTGCTTTGATGATGGAAAAAACATACTATAAGTAAAAAACTGAAACAGAGCCAAAGAAATAAGTGGTGTATGGGCGGTTATGCAGGGTTTTTTTGTACATAGGGTCATACAAAGGGACCCGTAATAGCGAATGAGAGAATAACATTTTTTTTCTTAAGCACACGAATTGTATACATTTTCTTTAAGTGTTAGTTTGGTTTTAGGCTCTGGGTTTGAAAGTGAAGCATTAGAAATGTGGACACTGTCGTCCTCGAAAGCAGAGTCTCCGAGTGCAAGCTTCTCATGGTGTCTGCCAGTGCTTGTTCCTTACACTGCCCACCAGTGCAAGCTTCTCAGGGTGTCTGCCAGTTCTTGCTCCATCCACCGCCTGCCAGTGCATGGTTTTCACACTGTCTACCAGTGCAAGCTTCTCATACGTCCTGCCAGTTCTTGCACCTTACACTGCCCACCAGTGCAAGCTTCTCATACTGCCTGCCAGTTCTTGCTCCTCACACTGCCTACCAGTGCAAGCTTCTCATACTGCCTGCCAGGTCTTGCTCCTTACACTGACCACTAGTGCACGCTTCTCATACTGCCTTCCAGTTCTTGCTCCTCACACTGCCTACCAGTGCAAGCTTCTCATACTGCCTGCCAGTTCTTGCTCCTTACACTGGCCACTAGTGCACGCTTCTCATACTGCCTACCAGTTATTGCTCCTTACCCAGACCACCAGTGAAGGTTTTTCACACTATCTCCCATTGCAAGCTTCTCACGCTGCCTGGCAGTTCTTGGCCCTTACACTGCCCACCGGTGCAAACCTCTCATACTACCCACCAATTCTTGCTCCTTATGCTGCCCACTAGTGTAGATTTTTCACACTCTCTCCCAGTGCAATCTTCTCATGCTGCCCACTAGTTCTTGCTCGTGCGTGCTTCTCCCCAGTTCTTGCTCCTTACACTGCCTACCAGGGCAGGTTTTTCACACTGTCTCCCAGTGCAAGCTTCTCATGGTGCCCACCGGTTCTTGCACCTTACACTGCCCACCAATGCAAGCTTCACATACTGCCCGCCAGTTCTTTCTCCTTACATTATCCAACAAAGTAAGTTATTCACCCTGTCTCCTAGAGCACGATTCTCATACTGCTCTTCCAGTTCATGCTCCTTGCACTGCCCACCAGTGCAAGCTTCTCATAGTGCCTGTCAGTTCTTGCTCCTTACACTGCCCACCAGTGCACGCTTCACATAGTGCCTGCCAGGTTTTTCTCCTTACATTGTCCAACAAAGTAAGTTATACACCGCTTCTCCTAGAGCAAGATTATCATTCTGCTCTTCCAGTTCATGCTCCTTACACGGCCCACCAGTGCAAGCTTCTCATACGGCTCGCCAATTCTTGCTCCTTACACTGCCTACCAGTGCAGGTTTCTCACAATGTCATCCAGTGCAAGCTTCTCATGCTGCCCACCAGTTTATGCTCCTTACACTAGCAAAACAAGCTATTCACCCTGTCAACGAGAGCAATCCTGTCATACTGCCCGTTTTTGTTTATGGTCCTTACACTGCCCATCAGTGCAAGGTTTTCAGTGCAGGCTTGTCAAACTGGGCACTAACACGTGCTCCTTGCAATCCATACAGTGCGGTGTTTCATGCTTTCCGCCTGTGCAAGATTTTCACACTACCAGTGCCAGCTTCTCAAACTGCCCATCAGCCCACGCTCCTTACGCTGTCTACCGATGCAGGCTTTTCACACTCAAACCAGTTCAGACTTCTGAGGCTACCCACCAGTGCATGCCCCTTACACCGCTCACCAGTACTGCTTTCCATGGTTCACACCAGTGCAGCTTTTCACACTGCCTACCAATGGAAGATTCCCAAACTGGCCTCAAGTGCACGCGCCTTCCCCTGCCCACCGGTCTCTTTGCCATTTCTTGCTCTTCTTTATGTTGACCAGAGACAGCTCTTACACCACCCACTGGTACCAGCCTTGTGTTGTGCCCACCAGTGTTGGTATCCCACACTGCCCACCGGTATGAGCTCCTAACACTGCCTCCTTCCAAGGGCCAGCTTTTCACCCTGCCTAGTAGCGGTAGATTCAACCACTACCCACCAGCCCCAGCTTCTCTCCTCACCTGTGCCAGCTTCTCACATGCCCATCAAGTAATAGCTTCTCACGCGCCCCTCTCAATGTTAGACTCCACACTACCAGTGCAACCTTCACATACTGCCCATCATGGTACACTTTGCACACTGGCCACAAACCAACATCACAGTTGCACGGGAAGCAAAAGAAGAATCCCATTACATGACCATTCACTCCCTGGCCTCTGCTGAGACTGGCAACTGGAATCCAATTTATCACAACTTGTGAAAGCTTCGTAATAGATAGTGTGAAAAGTGAGAGGCAACCATAAATAAATCAGTGTTGCTCGGAGCAGAGGGGGTATGTGAGGACACCCCTTTTGAAGTTCTAAACAGGGGGTTCAGGTGTGTGTGAGAAGTGGAATTACAGAAAGAATGACATGGGAGCATTTCGTAGGCCATCGAGGGTTTATTTTGGGAAATCTGACATCCTGCATGACACGTTTTTTCAGTTTTAGGAATGGGTGACTGAAACACGAACATTCATTTTTCGTCCTAAGAAGGCTATAAATAAAGCAAACCCTTCAAAGAAATGAATACCAACAAGGAAGTGATTTCACCTCTTAATTAATAAAATACAAAATTCAAATATCAGAACTCGGTCCAGCTGACAGGGGGGAGGAGAGCCCGAGCACTGGAACGATAAAGGCCAGCGTAATTATTGGTGACATATGAAGAAAGGGAAGGAGAATTGCAAACTGGGCACCGAGAGAGGTACAGAACTCATTAATAACACTTTGTGGGAGGAATCTTGAATTACGCACCTGGCAGCTAGTTGGTGATTCAGACATTGCCTTTTTGAACAACTTTTTTTGTATTTTTGTTTGCTCACCACCCGGGTATCTTGCCAAAAGATGAAGAAAGTTTGAATTAATTTAGCAGAAAAATCTTAAAGCCAACGCAAAATAAACACCCTACAGGAAAACAGAGTAATTCAGATCATAGCTCCCATTCATATTGGGCATCTCAATTAAACAACACTAGAATGTGCTTCAACTGGCTGATAGTGAACCAATGGGCTTTGGGGTGTTCTCTGAAAATGGCTGGGTTAAGCTCAGTTTAGTATATTTTATTTTTAATTGCTCGGTTACTTAAAACCCTTGCAATAAAATGTATCATGCAAAATAGCATATATAACCATCAGTTAAAACAGATGCAAGTTGAAATCGCCTGAAAGAACAAAATGTAAGGTTTCCTCATCCTCTGTGTGCCTTAGCAGCTTCTCCACCAGCAGTCTTGAGTCGTTTGGTCTGCCTTTAGGTTGAATGTCAGTGTTTATAATTACAATCTTGGGTTAAACATTGTGATCCTGAGTTATGATCTATTTTGCTTTAATTGCTGGTGAGTTGGAATGCAATGCCCTTGCTGATACACTTGGTATGGAGAGGTAGGTTGCCAGGCCACCCAGTCCATGGCCGTACTTGGCCTTTTTACTGGCTGGGGTAAAGAAAATCATGAAGCACAGCAAGTGAAATAGTTCAGCAAGCAAAGTTTCCTGGAAAAGGATGATGTTAAAGGACTGGTCGTACTGAAGGAAGTCGGGATCGGATATTTTACTGGCAAGGCCATTGACATTCCAGGACCAAAGCAGAAGAGTGCCTTCACAGTCTTTAAAGGGTGCACTGTCATCCAGGGATTGTCATGGGCTTCCAGGTGAGACATTTATTATTCTCGAGATCCATCTTGTGTCGAATTCCAGTGCCCCAGATCCATTAGGATTCCAGCTGCATTGATCACTGGATGCTGACGGCATCAGTTGCGAGTTCCCCAGAGCCCCCAAAAGCCCCCTCAGCACTGAATGGGTGGCTTATGTGGTCATTCTGTTGCTCTTGTTCTGTTCAAATGGAGTGAAAGTAGAGGATAGCCAGGTTTGTAGTAGGGACTTAGATTAATTCCCCATTTCTTGAAAGTCTGCCATTCAGTCAGCGCTTTCTGGGCTATTGCAGTCAAACTCCAAGTGGCCTTGGTGACTTCACTTTCTGAGGACATTCCTGCATGCACATAATCAATCGACAAGAGGTCCGGTGACCTTACATCCGCCAGGATTGGGAAGGATCATAATAACCGCAGGATTTTGCCTCTGTTTTGGACATCCCAGTTGCCTTTAGATTTGTACTCTGGTGCAAAAATGATTGTTTTGGTGTCTTCTGACACATCTGGTGGAGCCTGTGAGGCATGTATGTCCCTCCCAGGGCGCTGAGTAGGTGGAGATGGGACCTCTGTCCAAATATACCCATTTTCCGCATGGTCAGTGGGGCCAACTAGTGAGGCAACTAGGCCAGTTGGCCCTGTTCTCAACTGTACTTGCTCAGTGTTGAATCCCCCGCCACAACAAAAAACCTCGTCACTGTGGTAGAGTTGCCGCCTGGCTCGGCACTGCTCGGAGAGGTGCTTTACTGAATTGTTTCTCCAGCTTCAGGACCACGAGTGCTTCTACAGTATTACAGTGCCAACCCTGACATATGAGAGCTAGCTTGTCTTGACTTCAGTGTCAGACCCGACCTGCATTTAGTTGTTTCTGAACCCACCAGGTTTGGCCAAGGTTGCCTCGTCTGAGTTCTGATAGTAAGAAGACCTTCACCAGCATTTTTGGCAGGAGGGTCGTCTCCTACTCGTGTTTCCTGAGGCTAGGGAGCCTTCTCCAGGTAGTCTGTCTCAGTTTGTCTAGCCGGTAGTCTGAATAGAGGGTAGATTCCCATTTGTTTTGTTGCGGTGTTTCTTTTATTCCGACCTTTCCTCATTTGCTTCCATTTACAGTGCCTGTTATTGTTGGGCTCTGGCACATTTTCGAAACCGAGATCCCAGTTCACTGTAGCTGCTGATTGCTTTGCCAAAGATGGCGGCAGTACTTTCCCCGGTGGCCTACTTCTGCTTTAGCTTGAACTGCACTCCTCAGGAGATGCTGGCGGAACAGGTTTGAGTTGGCCTTGTGCTTCAGGGTTGGCAGTGGAGATCTGGAGTGGCGCACCCTGTGCAGTCTTGGGAGGTTGTTTCAGATCAGAGAGTAAGTCATTAAGGATAGAGATGAGTGAAGATAGTTTATCTGTTGGGGAGCAGGTAGATCCTACTTGCACTACAGCAGTGTCAGACTGAGCTTGCTTGATGAGCGAGTTTAAGTTCCCAAGTGGTGAGCAAAAACAGTTGCATGTCCATTTTGTCTGACTGGCAGTGCAGTGCGTCAGCTGACAGCTGTACCATGTTCAGAAGAGATGCCCAGTCACTGTCCAAATGCAGCGCGTTCCCAGGGCCTCAGTGCTTTGTGGCTCAGCCTCCAGAGCAAAAGCTGGTGGGGTGACACCTTGCGCGTATGATGCGAGCATCTCCTCCTATTCTGGGGTTTCTAGGTAGGAGAGGTCCTTGCCTGCTTCTTGGGCCCCATCCTGATGTTCTGGATCCTGGTGGCTGCTTCTGTTGATGGTAAGAGGTGGAGAGGCCTTTCTGCTGATAAAATCGTCTGGATTTACAATACTCTGAGTTACCTCCGAACCAATATTATTGAGTCATCTTGGAAGGTTTTGCAGCCCGCAGGGGGCCTATGATCGAGGAGGTTGTGCCCAGCAGTGTCTCCATGTAGGAAGGGGAAAGTAGGTTTTTTTTGGCAGCCGCTGAAGGAGCTGAGGGGGAAAAAAAGATGGCCTAAACAGGTTGTGTCTGATGCTTGCCCTGAGGCTGAGTCAGTGGCTGTAAAGAGATTGGTGGGACCAGCCAGCCTGGTCAAAACCTGGACCTGTGCATAAACATGAGCCCCTTCTTGTGCCCTTGACTGGTCTTTGTGTGTGAATGGGGGGGTGGGGGGGTGTTCAGATGGGGAATGCCTGCTGAGCTGCAACCAAACTGAGCCATGGACTCTGAGTCGATTAAGGTTAAAAGAGGTTCAATTATAGTTTGTTTTTAAGTTGAAGTAATGTTTTGTCTTTGGTGTGTCCTCCTTGTGGGCTTGGCAGGAAGTGCCCCCCCCCCTCCGGGTTTTCCCTGCACTTATTGAGCTAGGCTTTATATTGGGTAAAGCCGGTACTGTGCATGCAGCTGATGGTGGTTGTATGTGCATCTGGATGCTGTGGTCCCTTCCTGAGACTGTCCACCTAGGTGGAAAGGTGTAGTCCTGGGATTACCCAAAGATGGAGCGTGTGACACAGGTCCCCTCTCACAGGTGGACAAGGCACAGGAGCTCTCCCAGCCTGCAATTCACACCCAGACCTAGTGGGGCTGCTTCTGCGGGCCAGGTCTCAACCTCTGTGGTGTGGGACAGAGCCCACAGCTGCCTCTCTGAGTCTCTCTCGCTGCCCGACTCTCCCCTCTTGCCTGAGCTCAAATGAGTGGCCAGAGGTTGGGAAGTTGTGACTGGTCCCCAAGTGCTAAGCAGTATCTTCTGGGGCCTTGTGAAGAAGACTTGCAGAACATTTGCCAAGCCTGCTGCGTCAGCCGCGCCTGCCTCTTAGAGACACTAAGGGCCAGATGTAGGAAAGCTTTAGCGACTCGCAAACGGCGAAAATCGCCGTTTGCGAGTCACTAAAGCCACTTTGAGATGTAGAAATGCATTTTGCGGGTCGGAACCGACTCGCAAAATGCATTTCCGACTCGCAAATAGGAAGGGGTGTTCCCTTCCTATCTGCGACTCGCAATGCGATGTAATTCCATCGGTCGCAAATGGACTCGCAGTTACCATCCACTTGAAGTGGATGGTAACCCAGTCGCAAACGGGAAGGGGTCCCCATGGGACCCCCTCCCCTTTGTGTCTGGCATTAAAAACAATTTTTTCAGAGCAGGCAGTGGTCCCATGGACCACTACCTGCCCTGAAAAATACCGAAACTAAAGGTTTCGTTTTTTTTTTCAAAGTGCAGCTCGTTTTCCTTTAAGGAAAACGGGTTGCACTTTGAAAAAAAAAACTGCTTTATTTAAAAGCAGTCACGGACATGGTGGTCTGCTGTTCCCAGCAGGCCACAATCCCCGTGAGTGCCCTGAATCGCTATTAATATTAATGAGGTGGGTCTTTGCGACCCCATAGCGACTCGCAGAAGGTGTCTGAGACACCTTCCTGCATCCCAACATTGCAACTCGTAATTTGGGACTTTGCTACATCTGGCCCTAAGTTGCTGAGCCGATTCGCCGCTTAGATTTCCAGGTACTCTGCGGCACAGCGCCTCTGGGCAGTGCTGCTGGGGGCGAGAGATAGCGGGATGAGTGTGCAGGATGAGGGTTTGTGGGCAGCGGACGATGGGAAGAACGGTGCATGTGGCGATTTTACGCTGTGGCCCAAAGCTGTTTTACCCCTCAGTAGCCTCGCTCTGCACTGCTTGGCTCAGCTCCGCATCCCCGCAACTACTCTGGGCTCAATTGGAATCGACTCGCTCAGACTCGATTTGGCAATGCCTAATCGTGTGTGTCTAAGGGTGGGATTAATCTGATTTGGGTTGGACTGGAATAGTCTGAGGTGACGTGTTAGTTTGAGCAGAGTTTTGGTTAACTTAAGGGTGCAGGGGTGTGGATCCATGCCAGATTTGCAGGATAACCACTGATGAAGTAAATACATTCCGTTTACATTCCCCGTGTTTAAAACAATTCACGTGGATATCCTGAAAATTTGGCATAGATAGTGTATACATTAGACAGATGGAGCTGACTGGGTCAACGTTGGTTCAGTTGGACTAAGTGTGACCACTTTAGGTTGCGTTGCCTGTGTTACGTGGTAATAGCAGGAGTGTGGCTGCCCGGCACTGCGTTTGGTTGAGTTAGTAACGTGTAGCATGGATTGTTGAGGAGGTAATATCGAGGCCACAAAATATTGTGACTAGAATATCGAGGATGAAAATATCAAGAATGTAAATACACGGAGGCAGGTATAGATTTCCTGTACCTACCGCCAGACCTACTTACCGCGACGATGTATTTATCGTCAAGGTACGTCTATGTGGAGTTAGGTATATAAATCGTAGACATGCTTACCTGTCCATATTCTGGTCCTCAATATTCTGATCACGGTATTGTGTGGCCTCGATATTCCGAAACCACACGTTGCCCTGCTCTGGGGTAAGCAGGGAGGGTTTGGAATTGATTAGGTTATGATGGACTGGCCGGGTTTGTCTGTCCTCGTAGATTGGCCAATAGTGTGTTTGCAGCCTGAAATAATATTCACCTGTGCTTTATTTGGTGTATGGGGCTTCTAGCAGCTGCGTCACTGACACTACTTTCAGAGCTGGTCATACCTCATGCTGCTAGTGAGAGAGAGGTTATACCAGTCAATTTAAGCGCTATAGAAAATAAAAGAAACGTGGAGTAATAAAATGATCTTCACCACACACAGCCAGCAGCCAAGGTAAGGAGCTAGACACAGCTCTCGCGCCAGCCACAGAAGCACACATTGCAGGGAAGTGCTTGCACGTCCTTTACGGAGGTTGTGATTGGATATCACGTCCCAGTTCAGGTGCTTCAGAGGTTGGTGACGCATCACCATCACCCCTGGGTAGTTGCTTTCTAGAGGCGCGAAGGTTAAAGCAGCCCGGAGAAGGGCAGGCGAAGCCCCGCTCCACAGGTGCACGACAGAGGAGCTCGTATCTCTCCTCCGTGGTAATAGCTTCATTTATTTCGTGCACAGATCCGTGGAAGGCATCAAGGCGCAATCACTGGAGCAGCAGGATGGCGTCGTGGCTGGTGAACACAGCGCCCAATAAGGAAGCCGCTCTGGCCCCAGGGCTCGCGAAGGGATTGCCTGAACAGCGAGAGAGCACGGAGGAGAGGGGCGACTGGTCCTTCGGCTCCATGACGTCAGTGGTGGGCAAATTAATGTAATCACTTACAAAGGCGAGGGCAGCTTAAAACCCATTGGATGACGACTCCAAGGAAACTTGGCTTCAGCAGTTGGTTCGGAGGGCGGTGAGGGCTCATGCCAGGAATACTTGATTGAACTTCTGATTGGTGATCAAGGACAGAATGAAAGGGAGCGACGCCTCCAGCCTGCGTATCAGTAAAACCTTTAAAGGTGTTGTGGCAGCTGAGACACCTCACACTCTGAAACGAATTCCCTCCAGCCTCTAGTTAAGGCAATGAGCTGAAGACACACATAGAAGGCACAGCGACAGCTTCTGCCACGGTGAGGTGGGAGCTCGCCTGGTGACCAGGGCTGAGTATTGTCTAACCAAGTGATCACTGGCAGAAGGTGCTGGCACCAATGTCCATTCTGAAGCAAGCATTGGCAAAGCTAATAGGTCTGGCCTTGGCAGGCTGGCGCAATGGTTCATTTTTATGTATTTCTTTAGGTCGAGCATTATCCACAAAAATAGA
Organism: Pleurodeles waltl; assembly: GCF_031143425.1. NCBI lineage: Eukaryota > Metazoa > Chordata > Amphibia > Caudata > Salamandridae > Pleurodeles > Pleurodeles waltl. Next base: position 1,918,008,750 of record NC_090440.1, on the reverse strand, counting down.
AAGAACTAAGAAAAAAAAAACATCACCATCAAATCCTGGCAGCCTTTTACTTGCAATAAATTATTTACCCCCAAAAATAACCACCACGTTTAATTTTAATAGACCATTATAAGAGCTGCCAGGCAAGCAAATATACTTACAACAGGTATAGAAACACTTTTTTATTTTAAATGAAGATTGCAGGAACTTATAATTCTTATTGACACAAAAATGTACTATTGACTTTAAATTACTGCATCCTGAAGTCCTAGCTTAAACATACAGGGATAACAAAAAAACTAAAAAGATCAAGAGGAAAAACAACATGAAAAGTATTAGGGGCTTAACCCTTGGCACTGAAATACGTCTTTTTAGGTGGATGTGCACAAGTGATCAGGCCAAGTGTCATAACTCACAGTGAATGAGAAGTTATGGCTGAAGTAGGCTGACCCATTGCCCCAAGCTGTATGCTGTGGTAGGTAGAAGGAAAGTGTGAATGGCAATTGAACAGACCAATGGATGAGCAACAAGGGCAACCTAGGAATTATCCTGTGATTTCAGCTGGGTGGAAATGATTTGCTTTACTCTGTGTTCTCATATTGTTCCATCATTTCCTGTAGCTCACATTCCAATGTTGCGACTGGTGAAAGAGACAATTCAGTGTCATAGAATTATCATGTGACCCGGTCCTATTAACACACAATTCCACATGCAAATTTATCTCATTACGGGCTTGAAATCAGAGACATGTGCACTTTAATTATTGGTTGTATACCATAACAATGCAAACCCACCTGTGCCTTTACAAGCGCTAATATATTTTGTTAATCAATTGTGATTTTGTTCCTGTATCAGGTTGAAGCCCACCAAAGCCTTAGTTTTATTGCACACTTACATGCACTTTAAATGAGTTTTCATTTCGTTTTACTATGTTGTACACTGTATTTTTTGGCACACTGGAGCAAGAGTTTTTGAACATATTAGATCCAGCTTCTGCTGGTGAAGCATTTATCTTCCCTTCAAAGTCCGAAGGGACGCGAAGAGCCTTTCAGTTGCTCCTTAGTTCCTATCAGTAGGCTTCTGTTTATCACATGTTCTCACTTCCTTTCACTTGCATTGAGAAAACGTGTTTAAATGTAGCACCAAAATGTACGGATTTTAACATTACATTCTCCAACTGATCGGAGGCGAAGCTCTGGTCCGATTCTTGGGCAATTACCTTACTTTAAATTTTTGCTGGCTATTTTTGCAATAAATATGTCAGTCTTCCATGCTCTATCCTGAGTGTCTGTTTTTCTTTTACAGAACCTGGTGCATTATGTGCTGGGAAATGTCTTTACTAGGAGAAAAGGGGCCTTTTCTGGCCCACACTCCACATGACAACACCAGGCTTCAGAGATAAGGGAGAGGTTTCTCATGGAGAACTGGGGTGGAGCATGGTCCAGCACTGGACCTGTTAATTCGGCTTTATTACATTTTTTGTTTTCCATTGTTTGTAAAGTATTAAAAGTGCACCAAAAGTGTTTACTGCGTAGGAGATGACAGGAAATAAACTGGTCCAGTAGGAAGGAATGGTAGGAGTCTAAAGGCAAAGATTGTGTGTGTGCATAATCTAGTACTTGGAGCAAACAGGCTCTAGAAATAGTGTGGAGACCTGGCATGTGGGAGGAGTGCCAGACCCTTTAAGAATCAGTCTGTGTGACAAAGTGGTCCTCTTCTCCAACTGCCCCAGCTCCATCGTTAGCACCTCCAAGCAGACAGCCGAAGAGTGGCTGAATGCTAGGGGATCTTTGGGGGTAAGTGTACGATACGTTTTTGTCTCCCACAAGATCAGCTAGAGAAATAACTGGAGGAATCCTTACCCTATATCCTGTTTCCTTTCCTCTCCTCCATCTCCACACAATGAGCTGTGGGCATATGACCTAAAGGCACTTGTCCTGTGTTCTGTATGTGTGAATGAAAGAGCATTGAGGTTGAGACGTCTGAGCATAGCAAACCCCCAGTTAAAGGCGCTCTTGCCAACACTATGTACCTCCAGTATGAGAAAGCCATGTGCAAATATCTGATGGGACGAAGACCTTTCCCAAGTACAGAACCTTCTATATAGACAGATTAGGGAACTTGCAAAACAAGTTAAAGATTACTTCAGCATACCTGAGCACCTTAATAATGAGGTGCTGCAGTGGGTTGTGAAAACGGGAATTGTCAGCCCACTGTAAACAGTACCGAACTGTCTCCAGATTTAGTGGATTTACTTTCCCAGGTGCCTTCCATGTTGTGGTCCACAGGGTCTAATGATGTGGGATTTATTGCTTCAGCGGAGCCTGTGAAAATTAAGAACAACCCACAAGTGAAACTGCCTGTAATCCCTCAGTGCCCCTTTAAACCTGAGGGTGAGCAGGAATTTGTCCCATTTTTCCAGCCTTCACTAAGCAAGGGCTTTTAGTACTAATTATTAGCAGGTGTGATACCCCGAAACTCCCTGTAAAGAAGATGAGAAAGACCAACTGTGCACAAATGTATTCAAAATCTCCGATTGAAAAGTGTTTCTCCCTAGCTTTCCTGTGGTCCCTAGGCCCCGTACCATCCTTCCCAGGCATCCCACAAATGCCCAGTGGCTTACTGTTGTGGATCTTTGTTCCGCCTACTTCTCAGTCACTAAGAGAGTTTTCACATTCTCATTGCAATGATGTCAACTTTCATGGAGAAGGCTCCATCAGGATCCACAGAACCATGTCATTATTTTCCCATTCTCTAAAAAAAAGATCTCAACACTTTAATCTTTCTACGGGGCTCTACTTTAGTGCAATACTTTAATGAATTGTTATCGGCATCTGTTACTTGAGGTTTACTGCATGGTTGACACTGTCCACTCATCAAATTGGGTAAAATGTGGCATAAAACTTCCATAAGTTGCCTTGCCCAGTGACTGTATCCTAGGTACAAACATTCCTGAGTATGGCTGGATACTGCAGACAATGGATTATGGGCTGCAACTATGTGGCAAAGTGTTTGGAAGATTAAGATGAAAATGCATTTGTACAACTAAAACAAACTTTTTTTTGATAGAACTATTTCTTTTCTAATTTAACGTAAAACAATGCACTCGATTCACATCTGGACATATAGCATACTCTTTCTATAAAGAAAAAAAACAATATGTGTGCCATGACTTAATAGAGGGTGTTACATCTACTCCTGTATGGGGGGAGGGAGCGTACTCGTGGATTTAAAGTTTCTGTAAATGAAAATTCATGATACAGTCAGACATATAATCGATGGAAGATGGAGACAGTATGGGTGATTTGTGCTGCAGCTACAAGGTCTGCGTAGATGGCATTGTCAGTTTTTAAGGATAGGTATGCCTTGAAGGGTTCCGATATTTTGCTTGGACGGGCTTGGGGGTGATGAAGCGCTACATAGTTGTCGGCACATATCTGAGATATGGTGGTGTCTTTCAGACAGTTGGTAATCTTAGATGGGGGGCTTTTATTCAGCAACAGGCCAATTGCTTCTTGGCCAGCAGCAGCAGCTCCCACACCATTCATCTGTTCGGGCTCGTGTTTGGTGTATCTCAGTAAAATGGTTAGCAGGGTGCAGTCAATGTTTGCTTCCTCTATGTTTGCTATGGTGCGGCAGACCTCTTCCTAGTACTGTCGCATAGGTCCCATGCCAGGTGGAAGAAATCACAGGTTCGCAGAGGCAGCGGGGTCATTGTGTCGCCTTCTCTGGGTGCTGCCTGTGTAGAAATTATGGGGTGCAGCATAATCTGTTAATGAATTTGAAGTAATTTGTATTTATAGTTAACCGGGACAAGTTTAATTTGAGTACAGCAGTATTTCCAAGCCCCTATACCTATATCTTGGGCTAGGTCCGCCTTCCACTTCGTCAGGGCCCTAACATCCATGTTTGTGCATGTCTCTTTGTACATTGTGGATAGTGCAGTGATCCAACTTGTGCAGGAACTCAGGGGATTCGATAGGAAAGGATGGCCAGACAGATGATGCACCGTGCAACATGTACATGAAGTTGAATATGGTGAGAGGGGCAGTGGCTATGTCCGCCTGAAAATGGTCCCAGGAAAGGAACACCCCATTTGAAAGAGCTGCCCCAGTTTCAGCAGAATGACCCTCTGGAGCCTGTTCCTTTCCCCTGTCTCTAAAGTAGGGGGAAGGCTGATGTTGTCCAGTAACAGCAGCTGGGGGGAAGTCAAGGTATTCAAGACCGGCTCTTTCCACCATGTGCCAGATGAAGCAGGCAGTGCAATGTACTGTTTGTATATTGTGAGTCGGTCTCAGGAGTCTGGTGGCTAAACAGGTCCGAAAATCCCATAGAAGCACCTGAGGACACTCTACCGAAACATGCGGTGCATCTAGTGTCTGTCGGTACCAGTAGGTGATGGGTGTGGGAACATTTTGGAAAGTTTAACAAAACATTGGGAGCACTAGCATTTTGATCACTGCAACTCACCCTGGCATGGACAATGGACGTGCTATACATCTTTCTGTGTGTTCTGTTGGTTTAGCAAGCACCGGGCCATAATTCTCTAATTATGCTTTGCTAGGGTGGTCCCTTCACCAAATCTGTGGGCCTCTGTGTCTTTAACCAAGTATTTCAAGTCCCTATCCATCAACCCCTGCACCACCGAAGTGGCTCTGTGGATGTCTGCAAGAGTTTGTGCCTTATGAGACCAATCATAAGCTTCTACTAAGTGATTCGATTGTGTTTCTGCCTTTCTCAGCTGTGCCCGAATCGACCGGAGGACTCCCACATATTTACCCAGTGTAGAACCTCTCCCACTCTCACTAGCAGACTGTGGACAACACACATCGCAAGATCACATCCTCGAATAAGAGTATAGAATATATGTTCTGAAACCCAATTGAAATGTCCTAATGCCTTCCCCTTAGCCCTGTCATCCATCAGGGCCATACCAACTCTGAAGACCAGTCTGAGCTCCTGCGAGATAGTTATGGGATGCCCTATGATGCTATCCTCAACCCTTCCCTTCTCAGCTGCCAAATGAAACTTACAATTTAATGATGCTGCTGACTTCCAGAATTGCAGAAAGCATATACACTTTCTCTACAGTTTCTGTTCCCAGGGTTTAAGCTGCCTTACTTGAGTTGCTGACTGAAGTCTGCTATTCCCCATAGCCCTGCATTTGGATCTGCATCCATGTCCATCAGAGGAAGTCTGCTCTGCAGCTTCTTGGCATGGCCCCTCTCCAGTGCTGCTAGCCAGCCAATACCTGCAGGGTGGTTTACTGATTGGGAATAATTTAATTGAAATCCCTTTTCACTAACACTGGGGATTTAGGCCTGCCAACGTTCTACAATATTTTCCTGTTATTTTGTTTGTGTGGTATATTTAATTTCGTACATGTTCCCAGACTGCCTGGTTATCCCTCCCTTTGAAGTGTCCCTGTACCATGGCTAATTTGCCATGGACCTTCTCTAGGGTGGTCACTAGTATATCATGTGTAATCCTGCTCAAATCACCAGAAATGATTTTTTTGTCCTTGTTCTCTCCCACTGCATGTCATGCCTGTTGCAACTCACTGGTATCATGCTTCAGCTCAAACCAGTTTGTCATGTTAGCCTCCAGAAAACTGGGGTCACACTTGGTAGAATTTCTGAGCCTCAAAAAGAAACTGCAACTTTTTTTGAGAAAAGGAAATCTGGCAGGAGTCTCTCACTCCCCCCTTACTGAGTTATGTTTGAGTAGACAGGACTGCTTATCTGACAATAATGTACCGAAGAATCACTGATATACTAGAGACATGCAGAGCTCTGTCCTTTGCATCGAGAAGACTATGCGCACATATTTGTTATTGTTTTACACTACATGTTGATTTAATATCCACTATTCATTTGCAATCATCAGTATTAGAACGTAAGAAACAACAAATCACTTACTATAGAATGTAGGTAGAAGGTTAGAAAATCCCCATTGGTATTTTGTCACACATCTCTAATCACAAAGGGGGTTGAATTAGATTTTGGCAGACAGGGCATTCCGCTGCCTGTTTCATTTAGCGATGGGTGGACTGTAAGCTTTCTGTCGGCAAACCCTATTGGCTCAGTTGATGGAAAGCTTCTTCCAATAGCCTTGCAGGGAAGGGGCCACTGAAGCGAAGCCGTCACACCTCCCGCTTTTTGTAGAGCAGATGGTGTAATTTATTTTTCTTTTCTGTCCCTCCTTGCTAAGAAAAGCCTGACAGTGAGGGACATGAAAAAAAAAATAATGACCTCCACAACCTGAGAGAAAAACTCCCAGGGTGGGAATGTAGTTTATTTGTTTTCTCAGAAACAAGCTCCTGCTTTTGGTGTTTGTTTCTGAAAAACAAAAAAAAAGTTTTAAAATTTGGTGAATGGCTGTCAAAATGGAAGGCAGCCATCCACCAAGCTTTCTGTATCCGAAAAGAACCACTGTTGTTCTTTTTAAGGTACAGAGATGACCACTGGGCCAGTGGTCATCTATAAATTTGACAGACCATCTCCTACATTGCTCCTAAAGAATGGAACCCCCTGTCACTACACATCAGAGCCTCCTTCTCTCCTCTTGAATTGTGCAAGAAGCTGATGACCTGGATTTTCAAATAGTCCCACTAGGCCCTAGGTTTGGCTATACTCACACCTTTTCAGCTCCAAGATTCCCTCCCGGATGATAGTGCTCTCCACGAATCTGCATCACATGACAGCATAGGATGGGGTACCTTCATGATGATGGATTTAATGTAATTTGTCGTACCAACAAATGCTACTCCATGCAATAAACAACAAATCAGACCCTTAGGCCCTCATTACGACCCTGGCGGTTTGTAACCGCCAGGGCCGCTGGACGTGGAGGCACCGCCGACAGTCCGGCGGTGCCCCGCGGGGCATTCTGACCGCGGCGGCTTAGCCGCGGTCAGAGAAGGGAAACCGGCGGTCTCCCGCCGGTTTCCCGCCGGTTTCCCGCTGCCCCCAAGGAATCCTCCAAGCCGGCGCAGCTTGCTGTGCCGGCTTGGGGATTCCGACTCCCCCTCCCGCCATCCAGTTCCTGGCGGTTCTCCCGCCGGGAACCGGATGGCGGGAGGGGGAGTCGCGGGGCCCCCGTAAGAGGGCCCCAAAATGTATTTCACTGTCTGCCTTGCAGACAGTGAAATACGCGACGGGTGCAACAGCACCCGTCGCACCTTCCCACTCCGCCGGCTCTATTACGAGCCGGCATCCTCGTGGGAAGGGAGTTTTTCCCTGGGCTGGCGGGCGGTCTTTTGGAGACCGCCCGCCAGCCCAGGGAAAAACTCATAATACCCTCCGCGGTCTTCTGACCGCGGAGCGGTATTACGGAGGGCGGAATTCTGGCGGGCGGCCTCCGCCGCCCGCCGGAGTCATAATGAGGGCCTTAGTCTATAACGCTACCTAGTTTAGAACACCAGAGTTGCATCAACCCGCGATAATATACCAAGTCATGTAAAAATTCCCTGCATACTATATTGAGCCATTAGACCAGAAGTCGGAAGTCTATTTTTCTTCATTCCTCCTGCAACAGGCTTGTCTTGGGAAATTGCACCCCTAAAATGTTATTTTATATTTTGTACATGGTGCTCGGAGGAAGGAGAGATCAGTGCACGCCTGGCTCCTTGTTCCGTCACAAAGGATAGGGAACAATACGTCTTTAGAAGTGTGCAGAAGCTTAATGCTACTTTTCACTTTTTCTTCCAGGCAGAACTTTACAAGATCATCTCTCCTTGTGGCTACACTTCAGCTGCTGTGTGTACGAGAAGCTTCAGAAAAAGTATTTTTTAGGTTGAGCATAGCGTCGTGCAAGTGCTGCTTTTTGACATGTTGTGATCTATTCTGTGGGCTTTAACCACGCCCATCTCACGCCCATCACTTTCATTCGTTCCTGGGCTTGCCTTTCAAAAATCCTTTGATGTCATTGGTAAAGACTTTACATTTGTCCTGTCTTGAGGCTGTTTTACAGACTGACCCTGTTACATGGATTATTGCACAGTTGCCAATATACTTTCATAGTTTCATATAGCGCAAACTTGATTGGCGGTATTGGCACGCTTTGCATGACTACCAGTTACTCACATAGTTTTGTCTCTCTCCTTCGTGCTCCATGGTGTTTGGTCTCCCTCAATTCCATTATCATTACTTTTTATGCTGTATTTCTTGTTGTGTTTAGTGGTGGAGACTAGATTGCATGTGCAGAAGCAAAAATGAAAAACAGTTCTCAATAGGACTACGTACCGAGCAGCCATCTTGGGAGTTTTAGTGCTTATCCACTAAAGTACAACATAAAAGTAGGCAAATATTGACTTTCTTCAAACTCATTAACATTTTACTTCTGTTTACTACGTCCTTCAAAGTAGTATCTATTGACCGGTCGTCTGTTAAATAAATGTGATCTCCGACTATTTACCTGAATAAAAACTGTTGGATGAGACCGAATTCGCCCCTGGTACACTCAGTAGTTATCATTAGATGGAGGGGCTGGGGTGTTCCCATTAAAGAATTCAGAATGATCTTTAGGAACAACGCTGCTATCACGTGACAAGCGCGCCACGAAAGAGTATTTTGTCCTCTGTGTAACACTATTTATTATACATGGTATTAAATGCTGAGTACCATGTGCTTAGAAGCGAGCGTGAGATGGAGTGGAGAGTTCAGCGAGGTGATGCCAGTTACTACTGGTAAATCTCATTGTTAGTCACTAACGTCCTCATTTTTTTTCTTTCTGTTTTATATAGCGCAAACTCGAACCGGAGGTATTGGAGCACTTTAGGTGATGACCAATTACATCACATAAGGACACTTACAACACACGCAGATTTTTAAAGCCTTTTTTAGGGAGAGCATATCAGCGCAAGCACTGCTTTTTGACATGTTGTGATCTATTCTGTGGGCCTCTGGCAGTGGTATCTATTTTGTGTGTGTGTACAGTTACTGTTCTCATGCGTGTTACACCGTATTCCAGCTTTAGTTCGCTTCAAAGATCTCCACGGGCTTCAATGACAGTTACTTCTGCCGAAGTCGATCGGAGGTATTGGAGCACTGCAGCCATCTCATAAGTAAAATCATAACAGTCCCTCACACATCAAATTATGCGGCAGGGCTGACAAATTTATGTGGCAAGAAAAGCCCATTTATGCATTTACAATACCAGTAGCTCAAACTCAAGCAAATGCGAGACCTATTGAATTGCAAATGCTTGTTCCTTCTTTGGCCCAGGAATGTGAGTCTTAGAAAAGCAGACCTTTCGTGCACACACGCTTTGTTAGTTGCACAATTTAAAAACACGAGTTAGCCTACTTTCTAGGCCCAAAGCTTTTATCATGCACTCCTGCATGCTTACATGCATACAATTATCCATGTTAGCATCAAACCAGAGCTGTTTTGTATGCAGCCTTAAAAGATACATATGCACACCTCGCCGGTCACATCACCCTTCTTACACGTGGATTGACTTAGTTGCCAATCATTGACACCTATATTGTATGCATACCAGTACCATAACAATCTAATTTAGTTTCTATCTAATTTTTATATTGTATATGTTACGGTTTGAAGGATATGGCTTTTGAGCATGAAAATTGCACCAGGGTATTCCAGTATAATTTTACTCAGTGCTACAGACAGTTATTTTTCCTGATGCTATTCTTCAGTGAATCATTTGAATGCCGAATCGTATTCTTAGTGCATCTCTGTAGAATATATATTCTCAGATCTGAAGCTCTGAGATGCATGATGATTTCTTCATTGTGCCAGTAATTTTGTTTAGTTCATTCACAAGTTGTGGCTTTCTCACCATCTTCTGATTCACGCTTAGAATACCTCTCCTCTCTACTCAGTTTACTTAATTTCTTCCTTGTTAATATAACAATCACTAATGGTCTGCCAACTAATACTACGGGAGCCAATCCTGAAAAAGCACAAGATATTATATACACTAGAGTCTATGAGGTTGATCCTAATGTGTATTTAAACAAACGTAAGCTGCTTTTATATGTGAGAATATTCCTGTTGTGTTTGTAGTGTGTAAAATTGTTTCCAATATTTCAGTGAATGCTCGTAGATAAGTTACTAGTAGCAATCATGAAATGTGTGTTGCACTCTGCATTACCTGCAGCGTTTAATAACCACTCAGCCTGGGTGGAGTGAATGGAGTCCGGCTTCGCAGAATTCTGCGGAGTTGAAAAAGCTCTCTGGAATTCCACAAAGCGGAGTTCCGTGCCCTGCAAAGTCCTCCTGAATGCACCCATCTCAGAAAGAAGCGCTAAGCAGGGTCGGGCCTGATCAGCTAGGCCCGACCCTGCTTGGCACTTACGAGATGGGTGCATTCAGGACGGCCTTGGCCGTGAAAGCTGACGTTTCAGGCCTCTTGTGCACTGGCCTGTCCCGGTGCACAAAAGGCCTGAAACAGCAGCTTTCTTTTGCTGCCTTTGCCCCTGGACTGAATTCAGACCACGGCCCTAGGCAGCGAAAGCTGCCAGGCCTGTTGTGCACTGGCCTGCCCCGTGTGCACTGCACATGGCACAGGCCGGTGCACAAGAGGCTTGAAACAGAACCTTTTACTGCCTTCAGCCCTGGCCTGAATTCAGGCCAGGGCCGTAGGCATCGAAAGCTGCTGTTTTATTCCTTGTTTGTGCACAAACACCAAAAACAGAAGAGACAAGGACTTCCCTGGGTCTTACTGGGGGTCCTCCTCTCCTCGTCGTCCGACGGCAACAACGAATCCTCTCCAGCGGCTGCCTCCCTCCTCTGCACCGGTGCACGCTGCAGCCCAGTTATGGGCTGTACAGCGCGAGCACAGACTGTCTGCGCTTGTGCTGTGCAGCCCATACTGGGCTACAGCGCGCACCAATTGAGCTCCTCTCCGCTGGTGGGGCTAGTGGAATTTTTGGGATAACTCCACCTTCCAAGCGGAGCTCCCCACACACCCCTAATAATCACTTGCTGATTTTATTACTATGGTCCTGATTTAGAATTTGGTGGATGGTGATTTACTCCATCAGGGTGATGGAGTAAAGTAGATTGTCGTCCTGAGGGAGTACCTGCCTGCCACATTTTGATATTTCTACTGGCCCAGTGAACATCTCTTGCATTTACAGGAACCGTCATCATGGAAGTTCCTGTAAATGCGTTCAAAGTTTGACAGACGACTCTTCTCAACATGATGGAGCCGTATGTTAAGATTTGTAAACGTTTTTTTTTTCAAAAATAAAATCCCAAAGCAGGATTTTCTTTTTGCAATCAAAAAACAATGACCTCTCCCATGGGAGACTTCTCCTACGAAGTGAGGGTCATTCTGCAGTTTTCACTGCTCTTTACCACCAGGACGGGGGAACACATGGTCTCTGATGGCCCTTACTCCGTCAGGCGATCGGAGGTCTATGTAAGTGGTGAAGACTGAGTAGTCTCTGCGTCTACATACTTCAGTTCCGCCGCACTCTAAATGAGGTGGGCAGAACATTGCTTTGGCAGAGAGTGTATTCCTTCGCTGTTGTGACGAAATACCCTCTCTGTCATAGTCTGAATCAAACCCTATATCTTGTTTTAATAATACTGAAGTTACATTAACTAATTTGCCAAGGTTTGCATACTGGAGTTGATATTATTGCGCCAGTGAAACAACATGCTTCCTGTGGTGGAGGAAATAATTCCTAAATAAACACTCAGATCTTTCATTCAGAGACACCACCTAACTGGATCCAGCCCTTATGGAATAGCATATTTTTGCAATTCTGACTCGCTATGAACTATTTTTCATTGCTTTAAATTCCTCAGAATTTGTTTGACTTGGAGACATCATCTGTGTACATTTATCAACCAAATCAGTTGAATGCATTCACTGTAAAGGGTGGCTTGTTTACATATAAGATAAATACTTCAAAGCGTAACTCCATCTGCTGTACTTAGGAATACATGTTGTTTTTCCAGTAATACAACAGGATTTTACAGGAATAATATAAAGAATCATCCCCCAGTTGATTACACCACGACCACAGTCCTTTCTTTAAAGAACAGCCCTCAATCGGTGAAACATCTATCAGTACTGTAACCAATCCACGGACTAGCTGTATGGAACTTGGCTTTTCATATGGGGTAAATCGGGAATACCTCAAATTCCTGCACTGAGACCAAGCTATAGCTCAAGTTCTGTTTACTTAGCATACTCTGATGTTCGTCCATATCATAAGTCCTTAAATATTATGGGGGTATGGATAAGGTTTAAAGGTACTCTGTATGATTCCAGCACCTGTAAACAAGATTTCAATGCAAATATAACTTTGCATTGCTACAGTTCTACCTTATAACTTATTTGATGTCAACTTTAAAACCAAGTATATTCTTTTTTCAGCATTCTATGGTCCTTCTTAGTAAACCTTTAATGTTTTCATTATTTATCTCTCTTTTCCTTCTAGTCCCTCCCTAACAGAATACGTTGACTTCTGCATGAGTGTCTACCCAATCATTATATGAAATCTCTTTGTGGCCTTTCAAGGAAACCACTCACACCAACACGCTCACTAAACTATTCAGTAATGTGTATGATTGGAAGTAGATAGTCATTGGACCACTTCAGAAACTACTCCCCATTGCTACATGTGCTGACACAAACCTTCCCATATGTTGGATCAACTGTTTTGGCTAGTGGTCTTGCAACTCCTTTAACAAACCTTTGGTGACATTCATGTCTGTTCAAATTGTGAACGTGTATTCTTTAAAATTCACCTGTGACTGTAGCAATGAAAACATTCATTTCCACATCACTCAGTGACCTCCTCCTCTGTCAATCAGGAAAACGTGATTAGTGCTTTTGGGGAACTATAAGAATAATCAATCCCATAATACTAGCAAACTCAAAGCAAGTAAACTGTGGGATGGTATTATTCAATTCTTTGACCTCTTTGGGATAATAACAGGCTGAGGAAAGAACGCCAGTACCTTGTATCGACCATACCTTTATTCCATAACCTACTGTATGGAAATCACTTTATACCATAACTAAATTCCTTGGTCGGCAAATTCACTTAGAAACACAGATTAATAAATCATTGAATGTTCGGAAAGAAACACTGATGACAGGTTTGTGTAATTTGTATGATAAAAGTAGGTGTTAGGGTTGAATCTGGCTTCAAGTGGGGCTTGAAATCGGGGAGTTTGCTTTTGCTTACAAATTCAAGTTAACTCTCAAACATCAGAACAGAGCAATGCTCCCACTGCAGCTCTGAGAACACCAACCTGGCGGTGTTTGAAGTGTGCAAGAACAAATCAGTATATATTATACTAGTACACATTTTTTAAATAATTATAATGAGATGCGGATGTGCACCATGTGTGCATAGAATTGTCGATCTGCAAGGACGTTCTTCACAGTGTTAGTGCCCCAGTCACTAGAAAAGTTCCTGATGAAAAGATGTTATCTAGACATAGGCAAATGTGTGTGGTGCCTGTACAATCGCTCTTGGTTATAGGATTTTATAACTTATTCTCAGTTGGCACCATCTTGCAGCGGGTGGCTATCAGCTTGACTGCAGATACATGCAATACACATTTGATAAATCTATATAATTGTCCTTGCGTGCTTAGTTTCACCGCTAATAGATCTGGTTCTTGAATGAATGATTGAATGAATGAATTAAAATATTTTTAAAGCACAAACAAATACCTGAAGTTGTCTAGGCACTAAGCAAGAATCGAAAAAGGAGAGTGACTTCCCCTAACCTCTTGCTTTAATAAAAAGCCAGGTCTTTAAAGATTTTCTAAAAAGAGACAGAGAGGCAGCTAGACTTTATGCCAACGGGGAGCTGGTTCCAATGAGAGGCCGTGGATCTAAAAAAGCTTCTGCCGCCCCATGAGGAGCGTTTGAAGGGAGGCACCACCCAATTCATGGCGGAAGCAGAACTTAAGATTCTTCCTGGAACATATCTTCTCAACTTTTGTTTGAAATAGCTTGGATCCCGCCCATTAAGGGTCCTATAGGCCAGATGTAGTGCTTTAAAAAGAATCCATTGTTTTACTGGCAAGCAGTGTAACTTACTAATGCCCGCTTTTGCACACTGCCTTTTAGGGATTCATAGCAGAAACTTAGCAGCTGCATTTTGCACAGTTTGAAGTTTGGTCAGGGATCCCTTAGCCAGATCCAGATACAAACTGTTGCAGTAATCTAGTTTAGCCAAAACGAGGGCAATGATAACTGGTTTTAACAAAGCAAAATGTATGTCTCTCCTAGTGCTTAATTTGTAAATAAAAACGTGCCGTGCCCAAAGCCGTCCTCTTAAACACGTGGCTGCTGCAATTAAATGTACAAACACGGAATACTGAGGCCACTTAATCCTGAAGCCATCTACGGCCTCTTCAATCCATTTACAGCCACCTCCTGCCCTTCTGCTCACTCCTACAGGTTTCTGCTTTCTCTCATTGTGACGCTTTTTCGTTTTTCTCTTCCTCCGTCTTTCTCATATATGTCTTTTGCTCACAGTAAATGCTTGAGGCAGAAAAATAAGTGCCAGCCCTCAAAAATAAGTGCTGGTGCTCCGCACCGGAAACAACGAGCACAAATTAAAGCAAATTAAGCACTGGTATCTCCTAATTTTATTGGCCAGTCTTAGCGATTGAAAAGAAGAGGAAGTGATATTGTTCACTTGGCTTTTGAGATTCAAGCCATGATCCAGGATGCCCCCCGACCCCTCACACACATTCTCATCCTGAACATTCGGAATATACCCAGCATTCACAATATGGATTAAAAACACCACCACAATCAGCCAAACAGACATAAGCCAAAGGGGACTCTGTAAAAGCATGCCTAACCTCCACCCTCCTACTTTGCCAACTCAGACCTTGACTTTCGGCAACAGCACTTTCAAATCTGTAGTTCTGTTTACCATTGGCTAATCAATCTATAATAAAAGTTTAACATTCTGATAGTTCTAAATCAGAATCTGGTGAGTTTCTGGTACACATTCAGAGACAGGAGTCAGTGGTGAGCAGATGAAGTTATCACAGCATTCTGCTTGCTCTTCTTTGGTGGGTGTCCTGACTGACACAAGACATGGCATTTTTGTCTGTTGCTTAGCATGCAGTGTTTGTAATAGTAGCACTTGTCATTGGCACAGGATAAGCCACATGCAAGAGCTGGCTTCACTAACTTGATGGACACCTGTTTCCTTTCCTTACTACCGAGCAACTGTGGGAAGACACTGTTATTGTTCCCTTTATCGCTATGACGGTCATTGGTTCTTTGAAGGCAAGACCAAATGTTTTTTTCTCCAATAACAGCAGACATTGATGGGGATGCAGCTGCTTGCCCTTCACTCAAACTTTGTTAGGTGAGCTACAAATCCTGTAACAGATCAAGACCCTCATTATGACCCTGGCGGTCGGCGGAGAAGTGGCGGTATTACCGCCAACAGGCTGGTGGAAAAAAAAATTGAATAATGACCATGGCGGTTACCGCCATGGTCATCTGCCACTTCTCCGTTCCGACTGCCAGGGCGGAGACGACCGCTGGGCGGGAGACTTGGGTCTCCAGCCCGGCGGCCGTCACAAGACCGCCGGCAGTATCACGACCCGGCTGACCGCCATGGATTTCATGGGGTTGGGACTCGCCATGAAATCCATGGCGGTAAGCACTATCAGTGGCAGCAAATTCTTTTCCTGGCACTGATAGGGGTCTCCCCCACCCCTCACCCCCACCCGAGTCCTCCCCCCACACCCCCTGCCACCCCCCAAAGATGGCAGGACCCCCCTCCCCACCCCTACCCCAACATTGCCACACAGACACACACCGTACACGCATGCATACACCACCAACACACACACCCGCACACATACCAACAAACATGCCTACAGACACACACACAGTCATACACGCACACCCACATACAGGCATACACGCACACATCCATACAGACAGTCACTCACACATTTCCGAACACACTTATATAAAACAATATTTCATAAAGTGTGTGGTTTAACATACAGATCTTGGCAGATTATTTGAAGCTCTCTGTGGTATAAAGGTAATTTAGCCAGAGTATACCATTA
Organism: Pleurodeles waltl; assembly: GCF_031143425.1. Classification (NCBI taxonomy): domain Eukaryota; kingdom Metazoa; phylum Chordata; class Amphibia; order Caudata; family Salamandridae; genus Pleurodeles; species Pleurodeles waltl. The sequence continues at coordinate 1,917,992,725 of NC_090440.1, read as the reverse complement.
CTTAAGGAACTCACAGTTAAGGCTTCTTTGAACAGATTACTGTCTCCCTCCAACACCTGTTCAGACTGGGCCTAAATGGATGCAAGAATTCAAGATGTACTACCACCTCAGCGAGTTCCTCAGCTAATATTTTAGAAGCAAAATCTACTCATGAATCTGAGCGAATGGTTATGCACTCCATCCATTGATACTAAATACAAGTCTTTTGTGACTGAGCAAGCTGTGACTTGGCACTGAGACCACACCCATGTAAAGCAATTACATGAATCTTTGAATAGCAAGCTGTGACCTGGCTCTGTGAGTCTTTGTTATTAGAGGATTCTCAGTACAATACTTTAAGTCTCTATTTGATCCTTCTACATAAAATGAGGAGTCAGTCAAAGTTAGGGACTAAAACATTTGCATTTAATTTGACATAACTAATTTAAATGCTTCATGGTTTATATGCTTTATTTAGAATCAAGTACTTGTTCTACTGCTGCACAGGTACTGGATTTTGTTTTGTAGGCCCTCAGGCTGTGCTGATCCCTCTTTATGAAAAACAATATGAAAGTCATTTATAGGTTTCACTGATAGGGTATGTGGATTTGTTTGTTGACATCGGATGAATTCCTGTATTTTTAGCATTAGATCGTACTCAAGCGATGGCCCTCATTATGAGTGTGGTGGTCTCAAGACCGCCACACTCGTGATGGCGGTCGGACTGCCGCCTGTTGACAGCCTGACAGCCTCGGCGGTCGTAATCCACCAGAACAGCTCTGCAAGCAGCGCTGCCCTGGGGATTACGAGTCCCCTTTCTACCAGCCTTTGCATGGCTGAATTACAGGCAGTGGAATGCGCGACTGGTGCTGTTGCACCCCACGCACCACAACATTGCCACTGGCTCGATTACGACCCAGCGTCAATGTTATGGTGAGTTTTCCACTGGGCCAGCAGGCGGAAACGTAGTTTTCGCCTGCTGGCCTAGCAGAAAACTCCTAATAGGACTCGCAAAAGACCTCCATTACTGGCGGTCTTTTGCCTGCAGAGGCTTCGGTGGTCCAGTAAAAGGACCGCCGAAGTCATAATGAGGCCCTGAATGTTCAAAGTGACTTGGATAGCAGTCCCTTGCAATCACTGCATATTTAAGGCAGTGGCATTTGGTATGATTGCTTTAGTAGCATCTTTTAATAAAAGGTGCAGGCGAGTCCATAATCATTGTCTTGACTTGTGTGCTCAGTCTCACTTTAATGATGGGCTTTTGCACTTCCATGAGAGCTTTCTGTTCTCAAAGAAAGCACTACACTGCTGTAGAGTATAAATGAGTGTTATCTGCAATTGGTCTGTTCTGGCTCTCTTTGTAGATTATGCATGTGACTCCAGCCTGACTAGGAATTATTATTTTCCTTAAAAAAAACTATTTTTATTGTAAATATAACAAACAGATAGAAAACAAATACACCACATATGTTTATGGATATCATCATTTTGAAATCAGTACTTCTGGGTCTATGATGATCACTATCCCATCCTCCCTCCTCCCATTTGACACCAATGTTGATGTTTCCCTCAGGCTTCAGCTTCCACGTGGGAGGTGCAATGTGGGTGGCATGAGGACTTCCTCTGCCAATATTACATTTATGCCATGCCCTTCCCATTTTTTTGGGCAGCCCCTGCTTTCCTAGACCATCTTTTCAGCCACCATGCACCAGTCCTTGTCTCTTTTCCAGTCTTTGAGGAGAGGTGCTGTCACCTCCCCTCAAGGGCATGCTATGTTGCTTTTGGCACTCACCATACCTAAAGTTATCCAGAACTGTTCCATGACTAGGAATTCTTCTTATTACTAAGTTGGAGTTATTCTGCCATTTTTTCTGTGAGTCCCTGAGGATTGAAGTGCATTCTTCTTTCCAGTTAACATAGGGGTAATCAGCTGGCACAATGGTTTTACTGTCTCTGCCATTGGTGATATGTTTGTCTGAGATGTGAAAGTCTCATTAATGCTTGCAATTTTCTATCTGTGTTTTGGAGTTCTACTGTCCCAAGCTTTTCCAGAACTCCTGTGTGAGTTCCTTTCCTTCACTGAAAAATTCATATGCCAGGAAGATCACATTCAAATAGAATACATTGGATTTGATTAAATTAATTGTAGACACTGCTTCTGCAAGTATTGCGACTCTTCTGTTTATATGTTGAAGATGCTCATTGAATTAATCTTCTGTTGCATATATGTCATCTGCGTAGGAGACCACACCCAAACTGTCTTGTAACAGTTCAATTACCAGAGAATGTCCTAGGCTATTTTTTTATCTCTAGGAAAATCTGGTAAATACCCATTGTGTACTCCCAAATGCGAACAATATCAATAGGACCCTGCTCCCATGTGGAGCAGGGTCAAGACTGATTTGCATGTGGCCGGGTCCAAACTTGAGTGATGTGGTGAGCAAAATAACAATGGGTTTAACCCAGATCTGTGACTGGGGGTGAGTGTTTGAAAAGTTTCAGCACTCCATCCATCTTCCTTTTGTGGTGCTTAAAAATAATTGTTACATTTAATCCCACTTGATGCCCAAGTCAAACCTTTTGAGTAAAAGGGAACTTTAGAAAGTTGTCAATTTGTTGGCCAGATTGTCCATGTAGCCATTTGCACGTGCTGGCCTCAAGACAGCCTTCTTCCCTCCTGGGGAGAGATGTGAATGACTCCCAGGAAAGTACATGATACAGGCCTGCCGTTGGAAGAGTTGTTACCTCTTCCTGGCAGAACGCCACACAGAGTGTGAGCCAAAAAGGTGAGCTTCAAAGGGGCAGACACCTTTGAAGGGTATATGGTGGACACATACAAGAATGGCTGCTCTTTTGCTCTAGTTGACAGGTTGGCGCCTTAGACAGATAGGAGAAATCAGCTGCCAAACTAGTTTTCTTGTCGGCGTGTAGTCCTCAGGTAGCCACAACTCTAGGATGGGCTACAAAACTCCACACACAGAGAGAAGGGTTCTGCCATCAAGGAAGTGGGCAGAATTTTGCCCTCGTGCATAGCTAGATGCCACACATTGCAGTAACTCATCATCATGCAGGAGGGGACCTGTTAGTTAATTCGGTAGTAGCCACTGCATCTCCGTGGGCAAGTTTGGGGCATAAAAGTCACCCCTGTCACCCAGACCTCAGCTCATGTTGGAGAGAGGACAAAAGAAGGACTGTCTTGCTGTTCCCTAGACCTGGCAAAGACCACCAATGAAGTGACTGCACCTGCTAATCCTGGGGCTAGCAAAGAGAGGACTGTGCCTTTGGTGCCCTGCTTGAGGAAAGGCATCCTCAGTCCTCATTCAGAAGAAGTGAATTCCAATAGTCAGTTAGCTGGCCTCCTGTTACAGCTCCAGGGCTATAAAAGCTGAATAAGCCACCTTGGCCAAGTTGGTCGCAACAATTGCTGGTTTGCTGCTGACCTCCGAAGAGCAACCCAGGAAACCAAACACTGACACTTAAAATTTACACCTGATCCTGCTCAACCTTGGAGATTCATCATTGCACTTTGGTCGTGCAAGATGAACACAAGCCACAGTAAAAGGGAACTGCTGGTTTAGCTCTGACCGGAAACCATAGGACTAGTGGGACTGGACTCCACCTGGACTTTGAGGGACAGCAACCTCTGTGGCCAAAGTTGCCCCACCGTGTTCGTGGACTGAGGGGTGGCTCCAGGAAGACAGCATTGACTAGGTCATCATCCTCAGCATCTTCAGCATTTTGTATCCCTTGCATCAGAACCACTTTATTGATGCCTATTGGAATTTGCTCATAGAGCCTGGAACTGGACTGGAGACTGCTTTGACTCCAAGGTAACTGTCTGGCTAAGCCTTATAGGCCCCTCTGACTTACTCCCTGCTGGAGGTGGTTGTCCAAAGCTGTCTTGAGGTCTTGAACACAACTTTGTAAAACACTTTCAAAACTTCCTAAGTACCTGCAATAGTTAATGCTCCTTTGTATCTTGGGTGAGGAGCAATCATATATGATTTGCTTAATAATTTATATCTCTGGAACACTGTGGTGTATTTTGTTTGTTTTAGTGTATAAAAATACATTAAAAACTCTTTATAAATTGGTGTCTGTTTTTTTTGTGTCTTGTGTTTCCCACTTGTGCAATTGTTTTAATACTTCTAAATGCTTTGCATGTATTCCTTTGTTAAGGCCTAACTGCTGGAAGCCACAGCTACCTAGGGTTGAGCTAAGGTTTCACAACCAAGCCTGACTGGACTGAAGACAGGGCTGTGAGTTTATTACATGGTGAAGTCGCACAACCACACCATATAATAAACCACATTTCTTGACACTCAGGGGGTCATTCTGACCCTGGCGGTAATTACAGCCATGGCGGAGGTCGGCGGTAGCACCGCCAACAGGCTGGCGGTGCACCGCTGGGCATTCTGACCGCGGCGGTTCAGCCGCGGCCAGAAACGGAAAGTCGGCGGTGTACCGCCGACTTCCCGCTGCCCTTGAGAATCCTCCATGGCGGCGGAGCGCGCTCCGCCGCCATGGGGATTCTGACACCCCCTACCGCCATCCGGTTGGCGGTAGGGGGTGCCGTGGGGCCCCTGGGGGCCCCTGCAGTGGCCATGCCAAAGGCATGGGCACTGCAGGGGCCCCCGTAAGAGGGCCCCACGAAGAATTTCAGTGTCTGCTTTGCAGACACTGAAATTCGCGACGGGTGCAACTGCACCCGTCGCACCTTCCCACTCCGCCGGCTCCATTCTGAGCCGGCGTCCTCGTGGGAAGGGTGTTTCCCGCTGGGTTGGCGGGCGGACTTTCGGCGGTCGCCCGCCGGCCCAGTGGGAAAGCCAGAATGACCGCCGCGGTCTTTTGACCGCGGAGCGGTCTTTCGGCGGGAACCGCTTGGCGGGCGGCGACCGCCGTCCGCCGCGGTCAGAATCACCCCCTCAGTCTGCATTAACAGTTTGTCATAAAAACGATATGGATCATAATTCTCTGGAGTGCCTCTTACAGCATATCTATATTTTGGGAACATCCCTGTTCCATCCGCAGCTTCTTTTTTGAGTTTAAACAATATTTTTATTAAAACAAATTGCAACAAAGGATGTATTAGTACATTATTACAGTATATGCTTAATAATTTGCAAGTAAATATATCATTTCATTCAAATTGAATATTTTGCATATAAATAATGAATATTCTAACAATATAAGAAAGAGGGGAAAAGAAAATAGGTAGGAAGGAAAAGACAGAAAAATTGTTAACAAATTGTAATATAAGGGTAGAAGAGGAGGATGAAAAAATAAGCTTATAAACATAGATTCATTAGTCTTATGCAATTCATAAAAGTTGTAAGAATAGATATAAATCTGTAGAGTTAAAATTCATGGAGGTTTGGGAACCTCTTCCAAGAGAGGCTTCTGAGTAGTAGTATTTTGAGAACAGGTATCTAGGAAAACAGTAACAGGTGACCAAATAATGTCTTTTTTAATAACAAGTGAAATTGGGTTAATATAGGCCCTATCGAATCGATGATTATAGCAAACATTGTACCACCAGGCTTGGAAAGAAAGCTGTGAGGATTGTTTCCAATTCTTAGTAATCTGCTGAAAGGCAGCTGCAATTAGTAAGTCAAGTACTACAGTTATAGAAACATTGTTTTGCCAAACATCCTAAAGACTTCCAAGGAAAATAGTTGAAGTTAAAAATGGAATATTAGTATGAAACATAATATTGATTTACGACCATACTTTGAGCCAGAATTGAAGGATATACAGGCATGAAAACAAATGTTATAAATCTGAAGAAGCAGCATCACATGACCAGCAATTTGATGAGGATTAGGGATTGTTTTTATGTAGATAGGCTGGTGTAATCACGAGTCTGTTATTTATAAAAAAGAAGGTTTGGATGCTGTTAGCAGGTCTAGATTTTTTTACAAATTTGTATCTAAATTTTGTCCCAAAGGCCAGCAGACCTTGAAAGGTGGATAACCTGTTTCCATTGGAATTCAAATTTTGATTTATTTCTTTGTTCTGGACTTTTAGTAAGTATTTTGTAAATGGAAGAGGCGCTAGGGTGATTGGAAAACAGTGGAAGAAATTGGTTATTGAATGTGGAAGGAGGGCCATGCATTGTTAATTATGTTACAGTGGAATCAATAGCGAGGATTAAAGTAATGAATTTACTAGAATAATGTTTTGGGAGGTTATATTATAACTGTAATTGTAGAAAAGTAATAAAATAATCCTGTGACTGGAGTTGATGAACCCGAGGTAATCCTTTATCTCTCCATGTTTTCCAAAAATGGCCTTAATGTTGATTTTGAGAAGATTGTTGTTCCAAATAGTGGAATGGAGGAATCGTTCTCTATCTGAAAAATGGGAGAAGAGTACTGGTTTAATTAATTTGAAAGTAGTTTTTTGAATAGGGGGTGTTAAAAGGGTGTCTTTTGAGAAAACCAGAGGAATTCTTTGACTAAGAAGAGAGATAAAAAGGAAAATTCTGTATAGTTTCAGACATGATAACATTGTGTGAGTGAATCAATTAACCATTTGGCATTTTGTTTAAGTAAAAATGCAGTATGATATGATTGAAAATCAGGGAAATTTACAACTCTTTGACATTTACTATGTTTGAGATTAAGAAGACACATACAGGGTTTTTTTATTCCACAAAAAAGAGGAAAGTATAGAGTACATTGTTGTGACAAATTAAGCAGGAATATTAGAGGAATGGTGGAAATCACACAGAGAATAATGGGTACAAGCATCATCTTAATGATGGTGCAAAGCAAAGTCCTAGGTATTTAATTTTGTGAGGATTCCAAGCAAAGATGGATTGAGAAAAGCCTTGTTTAAAACATAAAGGGCCTCATTGCGACTTCGGCGGTCCTTTCACAGGACTGTTGAAGCCGCTGCAGGCAAAAGACTGCCAGTATTGGAGGTCTTTTGCCCGCCATACTAAGAGTGTTCCGCTGGTCCAGCGAAGCACTCACCACAACACCTGCTTGTAGTTGAGCCGGTGGCAATGTTATGGTGCGTTGGGTGCGAGAGCACCCATCGCGCATTTCACTGTTCGTAATTCGGGCAGTGAAATGCGCGTTGGGGCTGTGCATGGAGGCCCCTGTATTGCCCATGCCAAGTGAAGGGGCCTCCCACCACCGCCATTCCGCCAGCCTTTCCATGGCAGGGTTTACTGCCATGGAAAGGCTGGCGGATGGGGACTCGTAATCCCAGGGCAGCGTTGCCCTGGCGGATTAAAACTGCCGGGACCGACAGGCTGCAGGCTGGCTGCAGCCTGGCGGTGTCAGCGGTTTGACCATGGCGGCTCCGCCACGATAAGAATGGGGCGATCGGACCACCCTGTTTGCGGCAGTCTGACCGCCATGATCGTCATGAGGCCCAAAATGTTAAGGGGAAAAATTTCACACTTATTATTTAATTTATAACCACAAACAACAGAATACGAATAGAACTCTGCATGGAAAGCTGGAAGAGAGGATTCAGGTTTAGATGAGAAGAGAAGGATATCATCAGCATAGACATATAATTTAGTATGATTACGTCCATGTTGAAAACCATGTATATGAGGATTTTATCTAATTTTTATAAGAAAAGGTTCCAGTGTGAGAATAAAGAGAAGGGGGAGATGAGAGCGTTTACAAAAATAAAGACTTTTGGTGTATAACAATGATACATAGGAAATACATTTGGGGCCAAAAACAAACCAGGGGAGTGTATGAAAGATAAATGTCCAGTCCATGCAATCAAAAGCTTTTTTAGCATCCAAGGAAATAGCCGATATTGAATGTCGGTATTTATTGCATTTACTCAATATATTGAAACATACCCTATTGTTATCAGAAATATATCTACCCTTGATGAAACCAGATTGTTCTTTGCTAATAAGAAGTGTAAAAACAGGGTCTAGGTGAAGAGCTAGGATTTTAGTAAAAATGTTGTAGTCAGAATTTACTAAATAAATTAGCCTGTAATTTTGCATAGGCATCGGCCTCGTCCTTCTTTAGGTATAAGGCAAATAAGAGCTTCTGAAATGTGCCACTGAACATGTTAGCAGAGATAAATTGAATAAATAAGTGGTGTAATTTTGGAAGTAGAATTTTTGAAAAATGTAAGTAAAATTAAAATGGAAAACCATCAGGACCAGGTGTTTTCCCATTTTAATCAAATGTATTGCATCAGAAATTTCTTTCATAGATATATTTACTTCCGATGAGGAAAAATCTCTGTCAAAGTCTTTTTGAATAGAAGAAAGATATTGTTGTATGGCAATCGGGTTTGGAATGGATTCAGGGGAGTAGGAGTGGAATAATATATTTTAAATTCATCTAAAATGTCTGCATCTTTAAAAATAGATTGGGACTTTGCATTTAGAATAGATTCGATTTTAGTACCTTTTTTTTTATATTTTGAATTAAGTAGCGATTTATCTACTTTATTTTGTCCTCTATAATACTTGGCACTTCCCTTGAGAAGGTAGGAGGCAGCATTTTCTATGGATAGTTTATTATATTAAAAAGTTTCTCCAATGATATAATTTAGGTGAAAAGCGGAGTTACTTGTTGTGTAAAGATTTTCCAAATGTTTAATGTGTTTCAAGATATCTATTGCTTTCTGCGAGTTTATGTTTTCTTTTTAGAAACATATGTAATAATAAAGTCTCTAACTGATGCTTTTGTATGAATCCCATACAACCTGAAAGAGCAGAGGATGAATTGATGGAAAATAATTGAGTTGTGCAGGATTCAAATGTGGAGGTGAAAATCATACCTAGTAACATAGGTATTAAAACAGCATCTTCTATTGCCAGTAATAATTGGGAGTAATTGCACGTCTAATATTACAGAAGCATGATCTGATATTAATATAGAGCCCATTTCAGCATGACAAACAGATGATCAATTGGAGATTGGGTAAATGTGTGGAAGAGAAAAATGTATACTCTCGTAGTGATGGGTTACATAATCTCCATGAGTCAACAAGGGAGCGTTGGTCAAAAATTGTAGTGAACTGTGATGCATAGTTGATAGGTCAAAAAGTGTCTTGGAAGATTGGTCTATAGAGGGATCTAGGACTAAATTACAGTCACCACCAAAGATTACATATTCGGTAGAGATAGACACTAGTTTGTCAGAAATAAGAGGCGAAAATGCATGTCAGGTTTAGTAGATGCATATAAGTTAAACAAAGAGATAGAAACCCAAACCTTTAACATTCCAAGAAATAACATGTGATGTCATTTATCAAAAATGAATAGATATGAAGTCGAATTCATAATGACTGTGATAACTTAAAGAGAACAAATAAGATGAAAAACACTCTCTAAAGAGAATGAAGGATGAGAAGTATAACGAGGGCATGGTTCGAGACTACAAAAGGACAAAACAAAGAACGGGAAAAAAGAAAAAGGAAAAAGAAGATAGCAGAAGAGACCGAATCCATATAAGAAATAAAAACAATGACATACCGAAGATACAAACATAAATTGAGGGTGGTAAAGCCACATTGGGAATACAACACGACTGGGTGGAACTTTAGGGCAGGTGAGGGGAAAGGCAGACCATCCAAACGGATTAAGAATAATGGCGATTAGTTATTTAAGTATTGCCTATCAAAAAAAAAAAAGGAAAAACAAGTTGTTGTAATCAGAGTCAGTAGCCCAGATGATTAACGTAGGTTTATTGGTAAACTCCTTGCATTACACCTTCACAGTTCACTGCTTATCGACCACTTCCCAGCTTCTTCCCACTCTCTTCATCCAACATTCTAAGGTGCACTCCAGATTGTACCATTCGTCAACATTCTATAGGAATGGTTGGAATGCACCAATTCACTAGCATAATTACACTGTAAATTACACAGATTTAGTAAATAGGAAATAAGGTTATTAGAATAATAATAATAGTGTATATACTTAGGAAAAGAACTATGTTACATATATTGGGTTACATTACAACACTTCCCCTTCCCCACCAAGAAGGATTAGAGTTGTGGCTAAGATGCAATTGTTAAAAGTAGAATATAATTCTTTATAAAATATCAATAAAATCTCTACAGGGGAAAAGTGAACTTGAACACTTCCAAGATCATTGCTGCTCCTCTCCAAACCCTTCTCCAGACTTCCTTGGATCGATCTGGATGGTAGACAAGCGGTCCATACTCCACACACGGCCATCCTCCATAGTTACAACATTCTTATGTACCTTAGATATTCTCAAAGGTCTGGAGAACCGACTACCTTCCCATCGAGTGGATCCCGGAAGCTTTACCCTGACCCATTGTCCTACCACCCATTGTTTGCTCTTAGTACCAAATTTGTTATTGTACCATTCCTGGTACTTCCTCTGATTCTCTTCCACCTTTGTCATTACTTCCTTGCGATGAACTATGACAGGCTCCCCTCCTTTCAACCAATTCGGGTTTAACTTAGTTCCTGGTTGCCTACCCTTGAGAGATGTGAAAGGGGATACTCCTGTGACCAAGTTGGGTGTGGTATGGTAAGACCATAGCATACGTTCAATTGCACCTTCTCCTGACTCACGAGATACACTGGCTAACTGCAAACATTCTTTGACCATCCTGTTTACCCTTTCAACGAGACCATTTGCCCTTGGGTTATATAATGCTGTTCGGTGATGTTTTATCCCACTGACTCTCAAAAATTCCACCATGGTACTTGAAGTAAACTGCACCCCATTGTCTGTCACTAATGTGCTAGGAATCCCTTCACGGGAAAAGGACTCCTTAAGGAATTGTATTACATCAAGTGTGGTTACATTATGCACAGCTTTGGTCATGACCCAGTGTGTGTGATAATCAATTAATACTAAGATAAACCTAGCTCTTGATCCAGGGCACGTAAGGGGTCCTACTATGTCCAACCCTAGCTTGTCCCAAGGTTTAGTGGGGACCTCAACTGGGGACAGGGGCGCCTTACGTGTACTTCTGGTCTTGTCACTTAGTGAACAATGGGTGCAATCGTGTACGGTATCCTCTACTAACCTGTCCATAGTGGGGAACCAGTAGGAGTCTCGTAGTCTGCTCTTGGTCAAAGTTCTTCCCAAATGTCCCTCATGTGCTAAATCTATAAGTTTCCTCCAGAGTGCCTTAGGGGGAACTATTCTCTCATTACAAGTTCCTTAGTTAGATGAAGTTCTGAGCGTACCTCCCAATATCCCCTTACATCTTCTTCAACCTGTTGGCATTTATCAGGCCAACCCTTCACAATCATAGTTTTCAAGGTTTGCAAGGTCGGGTCCCCTGAAGTAGCTGTGACCCATTCTTCTTTAGTGATACCCGACAATTCTACATGGAGCACAGGATCAAAACTCTCAATGGTCTCCTCCTCTCCTCCCTTCCTAGGTAATCTTGAGAGACAGTCGGCTACAATATTTCTTTTTCCTGGAACATATTGCATGTCAAAGTTAAAGCCTTCCAACCCCATAATCCATTTTGCAATCCGAGGGGTAGCTTGGTCTTTACCCTTAACAGTAAATAATGAAATAAGGGGTTTGTGGTCCGTTCTAACTACAAATGGTAACCCCCACAGGAAAAATGTTAAATGATTGATTGCCCAAAAACAGGCTAAAGCCTCCCTCTCTATTGTGGAATAGTTTAATTCTGCCTCCTTTAGTGACTTGGATGCGAATGCCACTATTCTCTCCTGCCCATTTACCCACTGAGATAGTGTGGACCCTAAACCTTTTCCACTCGCGTCTGTAGTGAGCCAAATTTTCCTGGTGGTATCAAAATTTCCTAACATAGGGCAATGGATAATGGCTTCTTTAACTTCATCAAATGCAATTTGACAGTCTTTGTTCCAATCGAACGGTATGTTTTTTTTTAATAATGCCCTCATGGGAGCTGTAACTGTAGCAAAATTATACACAAATTTTGACATAAATTCAGCTAAACCCAGAAACGATCTCAACTCTTCTTTGGTGGTTGGGGCTGGAGCTTCTTTCACCGCCACTACTAGATCACATTTGGGTTCCACGCCCTCCTTGCTTATTTTGTGCCCCAGGTATTCTACTGAATCGACACCCAATTGGCACTTCTCTTTCCGGATGGTCATGCCAGCTTCATCTAGGGCTTGGAATACTTCTCTTAGGGTTAAATTATGTTCACTTTCTGTACTTCCATACACTAGTATGTCGTCCTGGAAGCACATTACTTGTTTGATTCCCTGCAAAACCTTCTGCATGATTCTTTGGAATACCGCTGCCGCTGATGCGAGACCAAATGGCATCCTGCGATATCTAAACGCCCCAAATGGAGTGATAAAAGAAGTGAGAGAATATGATGTTGGGTGCAACTCCACTTGGTGATATGCAGAAGATAAGTCGATTACACTAAAGTGTTTGGCGGAACCCAACATACTTATCATTTCATTTATTTTAGGTAAGGGGAATCTATCTACCCATATATTTGTGTTCAAGTCCCTCAAGTCCACACACAGACGAATGCCTCTGCCGTTGGATTTCTTGGTGACAACTATGGGTGCCAACCATAATGAACTTTCAATCGGTTCTATAACACCCAATTCAACCAATTTGTCCAATTCTTCTTTCAGGGGTTCCCTCATTAGATATGGTACCTTTCTAACTTTATGTACTACTGGTGTAGCCCCCTCCTTAAGTTTAATTTTGTGTTGGAAGTTTTTCAACAATCCCAACCTATTCTCGAACAACCTAGGATATTCCTCACATATGATTTCACAGAGATTATGCAAATCCATTAGTAACACCTGTTCCTCGCCATTGGGATCCAGTTTGATCCCCAGTTCCCTCTGGTGCCTCCAACCCAGCAAGTTGGATCCCCTCTCCGTGATGTACACCATACCTGTGGTATGTCTGCCCTTGAACATGATATCTAGTTCTAGCATTCCCTTAAGAGGTATGGGATCGTTGTTGTATCCTCCTGGTTTAATATTGGCCGCATGCAGTTCATAACCTTTCTCCTGAAACTTGTCAACAAATGTCTGATAATTCAAGAATGTATACGGTGAACAAGAATCGGCGTAGACCTGTACCTCAATGTCATCCAGACTAACGTCACACACAGGATAGGTGTTATTGAAAGGTTCTTTTACCTGATTACTCTTAACCTGCAGAATGAACTTCGTGCCTGAATCAGTGACCTCTTCTACTCTATTTGTTTTTTTCTTGAAGTTTCTATTATTTTTGCAGACCCGCGCATAGTGTCCTTTAGTCCCACACTTTCTACATAAGCAACCACGCGCAGGGCACTCAGGACTATTTGCTAGATGTTTGGGATTTCCGCATCTGAAGCATCTGCCTTTTGTTATGTCTTCATCACTATTCCTCCTTGCTGTGGTGGCTAATACTTCTGAAACTTCATCTTTAACCATTACCCCTTCATCCCTTGCCTTGTCGCCTTTAATTTCCTTCACTCCTTCTACTTCAGGTGTATTCTTAATCTCTTTCATGCATTCTACTGTATGCTCAATGCCCCTTGCCATATCCACAGCCTCATTAAGAGTAGGATTGTAAGTAAGGAGCTTCTCTTGTACCCTTAGGTTGTTTGTGCATCTAACTAACTGATCACGGATCAATGAGTCTTCTAACTCACCAAAATCACATGTTTGAGCCAGCCCTCGCAGGGAAGCTATATAGGTGCCAACCTTTTCATCTTTGGCTTGTACTCTACTGAAGAATCTATGCCGCTCTAAGACAATATTAACTTTGTGCCCAAAATGACGCTCCAACTTGTACAATGTTTGTTGAAACACATCTAAGTTCTCACCATCCTCCTCTCCCTCTCCTTCATTAGCTGAAATGTTCTCGTACACTTTTCTTCCTTGTATTCCTAAGTTATGTAGTAGAATATGTTGCTTCCTTAATGATGTGAACTTTTCTCCCCCAATAGCAATTAAATAAGATTCAAATAATTTAGACCATTCCCTCCAGGGTAACAATGGTTCACCAATTTCGTTTAGGAATGGAGGAGGTTGGGACATTCCTGCTGCAGCCATTATGTACTTTTTTTTTTTTTTTTGCTTGCTTTCAGTTCCTTTAAAATACACTCTATATATTTAAAAAAATTATTGCATAATGATGTGCAGACTTCACATTAATAACTCGAACCTAATACTGCATTACAGAATAATATGCCCATATTAGAACAGTAAATTTCAGGATAATCACCAGCCTATTCAATCTGTACACAATGCGGTACACTTCTAAATAATATTTACAGTACACCTTTGTGCTCTTATTCTGATACAACTTAACACCAAAAAACTTTTATTTTGAAATCGTCCTTTTTCTGCCCACGCTTTCTTCCTGTTCGAGGATTCAATCTCCTTCCTCGAGCATTCGCCGATGAAGTATTCCGAGACAAGACTGTCTAAACATGAAGCAGTGTGCCGTTCGCACCCCATGTGGTACCACAGGTGAGAACACTAGCTGAAGAGCCCTAAAAACACTTCCTACAATAACGCTGGCAAAGCCTCCGCTCACTACGCTATCCGTGTCGCCCCTGACACAGAAATTCCTCTCAGGTTCCTCAGTCGGCGTCCCGGAATCTAGCGCACCGCTGAGACGCACTCACTGCGCTCAGCGCCGCGCTCAATGCGGACTTTCCCAAGCGATCCTTCCGTCCGTGTTGTGCCGCCGTGCTCTACTTAGCGCCTCACGGACTGCGCTGACTCAGAAATTCCTCTCAGGTTCCTCAGTCGGTGTCCCGGAATCTAGCGCACCGCTGAGACGCACTCACTGCGCTCAGCGCCGCACTCAATGCGGACTTCCCCAGGCGATCCTTCCGTCCGTGTTGTGCCGCCGTACTTAGCGCCTCACGGACCGCGCTGGGGCGCTACACCAACCAAACAATTTTTCGTCCAGCCGCGAACACCGGAATAACAGGGCTATATTAATAGAGTTGCCTTAGGAATTTCATTGTTAGCGCTATGTCACCGAAATTTTCACCATTGAACTGGCTAACCCCTACAAACGGTTCTTTTCGGTACTTTATCCTTATGGCACTGTGATTGTTGCACATCCAACCGTGTTGATTAAAGGAGGCTACACTCACAGTATTGCCATTATCCTCCTCACAGCACACTCCCTTATGACGTGCTGAAGCGCTATACAGTCATACGCAGCAGAGTTAATATGAAATAGTAGCGTTAACCCCCGCTACTCTGCCTGCTTACACACACAGGCGCCAATTACCTCAATGTCATAAAACTCAAGCAGGAAGCAAGTAATCCACTGTGGTGCTGAATCAATCAGGGGCAAGGAGTCTTCACTGCCCCTGCGCAGTATCCCATCCTCGTCGCCAAAGCTCATCTGTTGTAATCCGAGTCAGTAGCCCAGATGATTAACGTAGGTTTATTGGTAAACTCCTTGCATTACACCTTCACAGTTCACTGCTTATCGACACACTTCCCAGCTTCTTCCCACTCTCTTCATCCAACATTCTAAGGTGCACTCCAGATTGTACCATTCGTCAACATTCTATAGGAATGGTTGGAATGCACCAATTCACTAGCATAATTACACTGTAAATTACACAGATTTAGTAAATAGGAAATAAGGTTATTAGAATAATAATAATAGTGTATATACTTAGGAAAAGAACTATGTTACATATATTGGGTTAATTGAACAACACATTACAACACAAGTGTTATTGCAAATATCTTAAAATATACAAAATACAGTTAGCAATTATGTGAACAGAACTTTGCTTCATAATTGTAAAGGAGAGTCAAGAAGTAGGTAGTCATGCAATTTCCATTCCTTCTACTCTGCAACTGTCTAAGAACTTTTGTAGAAGAACAGGATCCTTACAGGTCGCAGTCTGGGTTTTGTTGGTCACTTTGAAAAGACATAGATGGAAGAGCAGGAATCTGGCATTGGGATTCTGCAATGCTGGTCACATTTTCAGAAATGTATTTCGTTTATCCGCTGTAGTCTTGGCATAGTCTTGAGAGAAGAGCAATGTAGATCCTTGCCATGAGATTCAACCTTTTATTTTGATCCCTTGTAGGACTTTCAGTAGGTCAGAATACTCTAAAAAATAGAGAATAATACCTCTTGATTTGTGAGAGGAGGATGCAGTATGTGGACTATGACCTAGTCTATGTGCTTGTTGAATGTTCAATATAGGTGTTTCAGGGAGACCAAGAGTTTTTGGAAGAAACAATTGAAAAAAGAGATAGGGTTGGATACTTCTGAGCCTTCTGGTAATCCATAACCAGTATACGCCTGTTGTGGTATACGAAGATTGTTATGCCTATTGTGGTTTTCAAGATTCTCAACTTGCTTTTTGAAACGCAAGATTTCGGTTTGCAAAGCTTGAATTGACTCCACTTTTTGCTCCTTCTGCATAGCTTTGTTGTCAATATTGGACCATTTGTCATCGAGATTTTGAATAAGTTTATTAGTTTCTTCCACATATGGTTTGTGAGCTCATATTTCCTCCAGCAATAGCTCCATTGGTGGAGGAGATTTAGTAGGTGAAGGTGGATCTTTTTTAACTTTTTTGTTGGATTGAGGGTGACGATTCAGTCATTTTAGATGTATGTTTAGCAACTGGAACCAGAATGTTAGATATTGAAGTGCCTGACGAGGATAGAGTGTTGTCATACTCTAAATCTTCCATATCGTCCCGCAGTATAGAAAATGGATCGGAGTCCAGCACAGCGGAGATTGTAGGTACAGGACTGAAGAGAAAAAGTTACTTTCTGAGAATTTGTTTTTTTCCCCATAAATATAAATAGTATGATAGTAATAATTCCTTGACCAATTGTGATTGTTTGTAGAAAGGTAACAGGAGAGTCAAATTTCAAAGGTCTCTAAAACCACCGGTTCATCTGAAGCAACTGTATGATAACCTGAGAATCTCAAGATGAAGGAAATACAGCACTCCCTGCTGTATAATGATCAAACTTAAATATGTAGGTTTGACATGGAGACTGAAAACTATGCTTCAAAAGATGCCCGCAATACCCTCCTCATTCCCTCCTCATGTCAATGAAACATAGCGAAAGTTAACAAATTTGTTATCTGTAGTATCATTTATATCTGTGAGGTAGTAACACTCGAAAAGGCTGGCACTCTTGTAAAAAAAAAAAAAAAAAAAAAAACTCTGTGTGTACATGTAATGTTGTTAAAATAGTCTCAAAGACATTAGTGTCAGCTTTGTTAGCTGTAGTAAATGTTTTCCCGCGGTGAGCAGTGTATCATCGCTTGAAAGAAAAAACGAATGCAGGCAAATGCGGGGAAGAACAAAATGTCAGGCGCTATTCCCGTGAGGAAAATGTGAATACTGTAATGCTGAAATACGCGGTATATGCTACTTACTAGATGAAGGTGAGGGCAACCTTGTTGTCCGTAGACATTCCTGCACAAAATAGCGGTAATCTAGTAGGTGCAGGTGAGGAGTATCCGCAAGGAGGAAAGTCAACCTCCCTGACTGCCCCGGAGCTGCATTATCAGGTGATAATCTTCGTCGGTGTCATACCATGCCCCATTCACAGTTAATTCAATGTTGAATAAAGTACTTAGTATATATTGGGTCTGTTAATGTGAATCATTCACCTCCTTCTAATGGGAATCATTTTGCTGTCAGGAGGGCAGTAAAGGGGGTTCATATTTTCTAAAATATCCACTGTTTCCCCGGCCACTGCCTACAAAGGCACTTCAACAAAAATAAGGATTGGGTAGACCCCTTGAAACTTCTAAGTGCTCAACAATACATAGTTGGACAAGGGGCACCTTTACTAATATTGAGGAGAATTGTGAAATACCTATGGATGTCTCCATGGGCTGTACATACAACTTACTTATGGGACTCTGGGTCCTCAGGGGCCCAGCCCCACACTGGGGTCCAAGTTATGTTAGCTCTGAATTATTGGGATGACACCCAGTAGATTTCTCAAGCCATGAAGGGAAGCTGACCTTTTTGGAGAAAAAAAGAAACTGGCAGGTATCTCTCACTCCATCCCTACTGATTTATGCTCAAGGAGGCAGAAGTGTGACATTAAGGACCTCATTACGACTTCGGCGCCTTCAGGACCACCATGTTGGTGGTGATGGTCGTACCGCTAACAGGGAGGCGGAGAAGACTGCCAGATTATGACCATGGCGGAATACCCAACAGAATACAGCTTCTGTGGTCTGGCTGCCACGGACGACGGTAGCCACCTGCAGGCCGGTGGAGACCATGTTTCCATTGGACAGATTACGAGGTTGCACACCGCCAAGGTTTCCACGAATGGCATAAAAGGAGACACTCACCTTCAGAAAGCCATACTCGTCCAAAGCCTCCATGGAACCACAACTACACGTCCTCCTGTTGCTCCTACTTGCCCAGAGACTCCAGATTGAACACCAAAGACGACAACAGCAGCCGTAAGTACACACACTTATCTGCCACTGTTGTGTATTGTCAAAGTTCTTATGCTCACAACATCCCATCAGGAACGGGGCCGAGGGTGACACACACGTAACCTGACACTGATACCACACTTGCAGTCAGCCACATATACACCCGCATATACAGAGTGCACACACTACAACCATCACACACACACACACACATGTCAAAAACACACACCAACTTCCGGAAACACAGCACTGTCCAGTCACACAAAATAGCACACAACACCACCACACGTCACAACAACACCACAACCGCAACACCATCAATGCATTGGCAAGCACTCACAATAGACACTACCCAGAGACAAATCACACAAACAACACAATGTACCACCAACAGGGAACGAACACACACAATCCTACAACCATACAATGCAGCAATCGACATACACAGCAAGCACACAGCACATCGTATCTGACATACCATACACCAAACACACACACAATCAAAGCACACAGGGCCACACAACACTGCAACAAACACGTCACCACAAACACCACTCAATACCATGACAACACCATGTCCCCAAAACACACATGCCATTCACACAACACACACCCATCACTGGGGGAACAAAGCACTGCACACAACCTCACGTGCTGCCAAGACAAAACAGGTAGCACAAGCACCACTTACACACAAATACTCACTCACAAACAATGACTGCCATCAACAAATCTGCCTCCTGCTGTAAAGGAAGTTAGATGTCACACAATCTACCATGCATCACTACTGTACATCTGACTATGCACATGTACACATTTCCAAACACCCAGACATGATTGACAATTCCCTCACTACCTCACATTTCATGTACACCATCGTACACTTCACCTTTCCCACATTGGTACACCATTGGACTCACCTGCTCCTCTGGTGCACCATATGGTTGTCCACACAGGGGTAGGACCTCATCCACAAGCTTGTCTAGCTCTTCTGGAGTGAAGGCTTGGGGCCTATCACCTGCAGTATATAGCATGATAGCTCCCAGAGGCAGTACACAGCAGCTCAGGTAGGGGAGATCTTGATGGCAGCAGTGTCAGAAGTCAAGTGAGCAATACTGCAGAAGATGCGGTCCAGTCCGCCATATACATGACTGTCACCGCCAGCGGACATCGGTTGTCCCAGGTCCGCTAAAGGCAGCAATGTGTTCCAATGGCAATGTGCACCAGGGTTGTAACCGCCTACCACCATGACAACATCCGCCGGCGGAGTTAGGTCACTTCCTCATGTCCAGTACAGTAGGTCAGATAGCTGCCATTTTGAGGCAATTATATGAATGGGACATTAATTTAAGGTGCATCACTTACAAGTACCTATATTGTGTGAAAATCATTTTGAGTCCTGACTTCATGTTTAGTAGTCTCATTATGCGTGTGATTAGTAAAAGCTGCGTAACTGAGGTATGGGTGGTATTGGAAATGATAACCTATTCTCAAAATCCTATGTGTGACGTAAGTAGAGTATAGGTGTAACAAATATGATTTTCATATAAATCAGGTAGGACTATCAAACACTGGCAGTCACAGTTATATATGTGCATGTAAAGTACATCAGAGTTTAGGGAATCTGAATCAAGGGGACTGTCATAGGATACATAGCAATATGCTGCACATCAAATGTCATATATTGCACCTGACATCATATGGAGATATATGTGACGTGTATATGATCAGATTCATTATGTGTACATTGTACATTCAACTACATTCTAATTTGGTCCCAAATAGTTACCTGGGCTTGAGGAGATGAAGACAACCTCCAGTGTACCGCCCACTGGTAGACCTGCACACCATGGAGGAGAGACTCATTATACAAATATATCGCTTGAATAGGCATACAATCATGGATCTATGTGATCAGTTGGAGCCAGATCCGGTGCCTGTCATTCACAATCCCAATAGCATACCCCCCACCGTTCAAGTCATGTCAGTGCTACACTTCCTGGCCACTGGGTCCTTTCAGAATACAATGGCCCTAACTGCAGGGGTGTCTCAGTCCATGTTCAGTTTCATTGTGAAGGCTGTACTGTCTGCATTCTTGAAACATCTGAACAGGCACATCAGGTTTCCCCAACGTGCAGATTTGGCCTATGTGAAGGCAGAGTATTATGCTTTGGGACACATTCCACATGTGATTGGAGCCACAGGTGGCACCCGTGTAGCCTTGGTTACCCCCAGTGCCAATGAACAGGTATATAGGAACAGGAAAAATTACCACTCCATCAACATCCAAATGGTGTGTTTGGCAGACCAATACATTTCACAAGTATGTGCCAAGTATCCTGGATCAGTCCATGATTCCTTCATCATGGGGATCAGCAATATCCCACTGCTTATGACACGACTCTTCACAGAGAGGGCTTGGCTGGTTGGTAAGTCACATATGAGAGTTGTGTCTGCAAAGTTCATCTCTTGCTATCACAAATGTGCAAGTCCTAGATATATGTTTGTGTTGTTATACCTATTCCTTATAGGTGACTCTATCCAAACCTTCCTTGGTTATTGACACCAGTGATTTACCCAACCATACCAGGAGAAGTCTGCTTCAATGAGGCCCATGGAAAGACAAGGCATGTCATGAAGTGGACCTTTGGTCTCCATAAGGCAAGATTTCGCAGTATGGACAAATCTGGAGATGCCCTCCTCTACTCACCTAACAAGGTATGTCAAATTATTGTTGCCTGCGGAATGCTCCATAAACTTGCCCTGAGACATCACATACCATTCATACCAGATGAGGGGGGGCAGCAGTACCTGTGGATGGAAATTACGATTTGCCAAGTGAGGTTGAGCCAGATGAAGCTGGAGACATCAGGGCAGATCTCATAAATCAGTATTTCAACTGACTTAAGATCTGTGATGTGTTGTCAATAGTGAGATTCCATTTTGTTAACTACAAATGATAGCTGGCATATCACCTCCTATTTACCATCATCTGTGGGGTCTTAGGTAGCTCCAATGCCAATGAGTCAGATATGCATGCAGATTGTTAGTTGGTATTGTGTATTGAACAGTGTGGTAAAGAATGTCATGATTTGTTACTGCACAAGCAAAGTCACACTTGTAAAAATGATCTGTAGAGAAATTATGCATGTTGGCAAAAATGTCCTTTCCCTTATCTTTGACAATCACTGATTTGCTGAGTTTCAGTTTGGCTCTTCCTCATTGGCAAGTCACAGACAGTGTGAGAGGCAGATGGGATTTGCAGGCAGACATGAGAAGTTGCCATGGAAGAAACCAGGTAATGATTAGCATGAGTATGTGGAGTATCACTTATATGGCCAGACTGTCAGGACACCGGGATGGAAGTGTGTTTTCCTAGCAAGAAGACCTGTTTAATACTAGAGGTGGTAATATGGTGCCATGTGTGTGTCCATATATGTCTGACACGTGAAAATGTTAGACCAGAGCCACTACCATCGTTATGGCTTCTGCTGTATATGACCTACCTTGCACACAGCTGTCAGACACCCCTGACATTGGTCAGGGGGGTCTGACCAATGTGCATGTCTCTGAGGACTGACACAGGTGAGTGGCAAAACTACAGGTGTCTGACCATGGTAAGTGAAGCGTTCCGGGACAGAGACATCAGTACCTATCTCTGTATCATGGGATATGATTATTATGAAGCTAAGGTATGGGTATGTTATAAGGGTTTACCTGGTGATACAAATGACCCATCTGTATGCCTCCTAGCTTGAGGGAAAACTGACATGTCCCTAACTTCAGTATCCTGTGACTTAGTAATGTATGACACCTAAGCTGTCATTCAGAGGTCACCAGCACTACTACTCTATCTGCTGGTTGTAAATTTACAAATAAATGTGTGGAGATGTACAATACAGCTGTTTTGGCTTATGTCTATGTTAAAATCCCAAAGTAATGGGTCTTCTTGTGATACTGTACACGTGTGATATCCATACCAAAGGCTGCACAATACAGAGGGACATATTGGTACAAGAGTTGTCATACATAACAGTTGTACATGGTTGACACATGAGACTTACACAGGACCTGTGTTTAAGTGATATTTATCAGGGAGTGCAATACAACATGTGTGAATTGAAACAGAAATAACCGAAAGTAAACAGTGAATGGTTCTTCATGGTGGTTGAAATCATCAGGGTAGCTGCTACACCATTTGGGAACACAAGTCCAGCGTCCTTGCATCATAGGAAAATGGAGTTAGGTTTCAGAACAGTCAACAGGGTGTATCTGTGGCACACAAGGGTAAACAATCAGGAGAGTTTCACTTCCTGGCAGTGGGTTTGGTCTTGGCAGCTGCTCCTCCTGGATGTCTGGGTTAACGTCCACGTTTGTGGGGGGGTTCCTCTGCTACAGAGGGTGGTATGTCTGAGGCATGCCCTTCCCCTAGCAGGGCCTCCATTCCACTAGCAGCTGCAGATGTTGAAGGGCCTGAAGACTCATTAACAGTGGAAGATGACTGATGTTGTGTGGCAGACCCACTCAGGGTAGTGTTGATGTTCCTCAGCACCCCAGCAATAGAAGCCAGGATGGCATTTTGTGCAAGCCAATGCTGCATGGGGTCCTGGTGGTTGTCCCTCGGCAGCTGTTGGATATCCCACATCATGGTGATTACCTGGCCCATCATACCTTGGGAACTTTGGTAGGCTTGCAAGACTTGGGAGATGGTTTCCTGTTCAGTATTGTCCCTTTGAGCAGCCATTCTCTGGCCCACACCATTCCACCCACACACCCTACCCCCACGTGCCTGTGCCCCTGGCACAGTGTGCCCATTCCTAGTGGTGGCAGGTGCATCATTGTCAGGGGTGACAAGAGGAGACTCAGGTTCCTGAACTGGGCACGCAATGGATGAAACAGTCCTTGGGACACAGGTTTGAGGGGGAATCATTGACTGTGAGATAGATGCAACAGGGCTGGGAGGAGCCAATGTGGGCAGGGTGATGCTGACAGTTGCTGACTGACTAGGTGTCCCTGATGGGCCAGCTTTGTCGTCAGTGTCCAAACATTCAGGGGTGTTGTCCTCACTGGGGCCTTCATCTAGAGGGGTTGTGGCAGTTTCTGGTATCTTCTCCATGCTGACAATGGCAAGGTTACCTATGGGGGAAGTGGAACACAGAGTTGCTGTAAGTGATACAACAAGTTATGTGTACAATTTTACAATTAGTGATGTTGTGTGAGATGCACACACTGCCTTAACATGATCCCCATAAATGACAATGACAGCTGCTTCCAATTCTTACTTAGTACAAGATGAGACTGATATTCCAATACCATACCCATGCTCAAATATGTCAAGCTATGTTGGTAGTTATTTGACTGCTGATAGCCTCTTATGTTGTCTGACTATTGACATGGGTGATAACCTTTTTGTGCCTAGTGAAGTGTATGGCACGATACATGGAAAAAAAAGCTGCACAATGCAAAATAGTGTCAGAGTATGGACATAGTATAGAAGTAGGCAATTGATATTGACCTCTATCTGGATGTACTGCATGTGCATCCACTTGGGAATCTAGAGTTCCCCCCAGGTGAGTAAATTCCCATTTTAGGAATCTTTTTTCTAAGGGCTGTTTGATTGGGCACTCAACTGTAACTGTGTTTTGCTCGTAGTGGGAGTGGGCTATTGCATTGCTGTCATTGCCATACACTGTTTCACAGTGGAACATCCATGATGGGTTTCATTGGTTGTTATTTTCACATGCATGACATCTCACATTTGATGCACTGTTCTGGTGTTCCTTATAGTGGAATATTGCCTTCTGAAATTTGTAGTGATATCAGTTCCCAGGACCTAACATCCCATTCCCAAGGCCTGTGGACCCAGGTGAGTTTAGTGGATATGTGGCATGCCAGAGAGGGGTGTGTGTACACTTGGCACAGAGGGCTGGTGGGTGGTTTTGTAATGGAGGTGAGTAAGGTGGTGAGGGAGAATGCAAGACAATACATTTTGGTGACCTGTATGTTGAGGAGACTTACCAGACTCCACTCCCCAAGCATTCCAGTCAGGCCTGCAGGATGCAGTATGTCCAAGATATTCTCTCCCCAAGATGTGAAAGTAGCGGGAGAAAGTGGGGGCCCACCACCAGTTTTGAGTACCCCCAGCTGGTGCCTGGATGCCATGGAACGTACCTTACCCCTGAGGTCGTTCCAACTCTTCCTGATGTTCTCCCTTGTGCGTGGATAGCTGCCTACAGAATTCACCCTGTCAACTATCCTTTGCCACAACTCAATTTTCATGGCTATTGATGTGGCTCTGCCCTGGCTTTTTCGCCTAACATAACCCTCAACTCATCATCTGTGAAATGTGGGTGTTTTTGTGGGGACATGGTAGTAGTGGTATAGATGGTGAAGTAAAAAATGGTTGAAAAAAACATTAGTGATGAGGTGTAGGTGCTGTGATTTGAGTGGGTGACGGGTGTTGTGTGTGATTCTAAATTGTGTGGTGTGTACATTGTGCAGGTGTGGGATGTATGCATGGTAAACTTTGTATGGGTTCCAAAAGTATAGCTATTCCTCCTATGTGGCTGTGAGTGGTGTTCTGTTTGCAAAGGATTGTGGATTGTGTAGGGGTGTGTTATATAGAGGAGTGTGTAGGTGTGTTGATTGTGTGGATGTGTGTCAGGTGTGGGATATTCAAACTATCCAATGTGGTGTGATGTTCAGTGTGATGCGAGTTCAGACCGCTGCAATTCGCACCACCAGTGGTTTTCCGCCATGGAAGAACCACTGTTGTGATTTGTGGATCGTAATCTGTTGGGAGAATTTTTGTCAGGCTGCTGGTGCTGGTGGTCTGACCGCCTTTTTTCCGTACTCCAGTGTCCTGGCAGTTTCATAAATGTGGCTGTTTTTTTGGCGGCCTGAGCTGTGTACCTTCACCATGGCGGTCAGATGACTGCCAACATGGCGGTCTTTTGGTGGTAACCACCACAGCGGTCTTACCGTCATACCACCAAAGCCATAATGAGGCCCAGCAAATCTCTTGTCTGCAGGTAATAAATAGATCCCTACCCATACCACTAAATCAGTACACACAAACTAGTTGTATTTTACACTAGATGATAATTGTTTATACAATATTTTGTCTACAAATCATGTTTTAAAATGATTGCAAATATAATGAACAACTGACACATTAAATTAGAATGAAGGTTAAAAAAAAAACAGCTATATTTCACCACACATAGATGCATCCGCCTACGATAATATGTCAAGCTATGTGAAGGGTCCCTGCATACCTTTTTGTGCCATTAGACCTGAAGTCGTAACTCTTTATTTCAGAGTCCCTTCATCAACTGACTTGTCTCTACCGCCGCTACGCCAGAACTTTACATTTCTTTCTTCCACATGCCCTTTGACGCAAGGAAAGCCATGCGCAGCTCCTTGTTTTGTCTCACAGTGTAGTGAACAATATTTCTGGTCCAAAACACAATCATTACAAGGAAGCTTAATGCTAGTTTTCCCTTCTTTATTACAGGCGGAAAAAGCCACCTCTCCTTGTAGCTACACTTTGGCTGCCATGTTTATAAAAAAAAACTTAAGAAAATGGACAATTTCCTTTAAAGGAAGATACGGGAAAACATTGACACACACACACACACACACACGCATCTCTCCGCCCACACACACACCTTTTTTGGTCCTTTCCCTTTAGCTGACTATTAAATACGCACACACTGTCTACGTTAGCATTCAACCATGCCTGTTTTGTATGGAGCATTGAAAAATATATATGCAGTCTTTGCCACACACATCAAGTTCTTGTGAGCCAGTGTAGAGCATACCATGAGAACGTAATAAATAGAACGTCTAAATAGTCTTGCAGCCCAAATTATGGAGCAAGCAATGTCCTAAAGGAAATTGGAGTGCAGCCTTGGCAGTGCCACAATAATTGAACATATAGTAAACAAAGTATTTTAAAAGCATTGGAATTGAACTTGGCCTTATTGAATTGTACTTGTTCTTTCAAGACATGTCACTGCATGTTCCTTGTCTCCCTTCGCTTTTGAAGAGGCTTGGAAGACTTTTGTGCCTCTGAGAACCACTTTTTGTAAATCAAATAAGTTATTTGAGGCACGAAAATAACTATCAATTCTCAGTTATAATTTAGCACATTTATTTATTTATTTTGGACTATGTTGATAATACCTTGTCAAAAATGTTACATTCTTCTGCTATGTCTTACATAAAACTAATTAATGAAGCAGACAATCATATTTCAGAAATCTGTTCCACACATGATTTTACAATTCATATGCATCTCAATGTTACACAAGTCTACATACATTTGAAGGAAACAGTAACTTCAGCCAAAATGTGTTTGTAGTACATGGAAAATAGCATAAAGGCTGAGCATAAAAAGTAAGAAAAGAGAAAAGGAAAATTCATTTGATCCCATCAGGATGAGTCTAGCTGCTGTGTTCTGGATGGTCTGGAGTTTCCTCATGAGTTGGCTGGTGGTTCCTAAGGAGAGGGAGTTGCCGTAGTTGAGCCTGCTGGTGATGAGAGCAGGCAGTGCTGACCTATTTCTTCATGGATAGCTGACTGCCGAGGATGAAGCCGAAGTTGCAGGGGTGTTTGGAATGCTTGGAGGTGGAGCCTAGCTCAGGTAGTCACCATGTGTTGTTTCATAGGGTGCCCTTGCTTTTCCCAAAGATGAGTGCTTCTGTTTTGTCTGTGATGAATTTGAGACATTTGTTGTCCATCCAGACGGCCACCTCCTTCATGCATCTCTGAAACCTGTCTTTGATGGTCGTTGGGTTGTTTGTCAAGGAGAGGATAAGTTGAGTGTCATTGGCGTGGGAGATGATGTTGAGTCTGTGGCTCTGACGATGTTGGCCAGGGGTGTCATGTATATGTTGAAAACAGTTGGGCTGAGGGTCGAGCCTTCAGGTATACCGCAGGTGATGTTCTTAGGGGTCAAGGAGAAGGGGGATGATGATCTTCTGTGTTCTTCCTGTAAGGTAGGAAACAAGCCACTTGAGGACTACTCCTTGGTTTCCGATCTTGTGAAGTCTGTTAATCAGTGTGTGGTGAGATATGGTATCGAAGACTGCTCAGAGGGCGATGAGGATGAGGGCTGCTGTTTCTCTGTGGTCTGGCAGCATTCTGATGTCTGTGAATGCGACTAGAGCTGTCTCGGTGCTACGCTTTGCTCTGAAGCCGGCTTGGGAAGGGCCCAAAAGGTTGTGGTTCTCCAGGTGTCTCGTTAGCTGGATATTGATAGCTTTCTTAATGACTTTGGCTGGGAAAGGGAGATGGGCTGGTAGTTCTTGAGTTCTCCTGGGTCCACGGATGGTTTCTTCAGCAACAGCTGCACGTGGGCATGTTTCTACTTCCAGGGGGAGTGGGCTGTGGTGATCGAGGAGATGAGGACCTTTGTGAGTTCTCTGCTGATGGGTTGATTGCAGCGGTTGAATGTTTGATGGGGGCAGGGGTCTGCTGCGGCTCCAGAGTGGATGGATCTCATGATGGACACCATTTCCTTCTCGGTGAGGGTGTTCCACGAGCTGAGCTGGTGTGGCTGGGGTGTCTTTGGTAAACGGTGTTGATTTTGTTGTGGAAAAAGTCTGAGAGGGTGTCGCAGAGAGCTTTCGAGAGTGTGATGGTGTTTTCGATTGCTGAGGGGTTGGTGAACTCCTTGACTGTGTTGAACAGATCCTTGCTGATGTTGTAGCCGTCACTGATGCAGGTGGCTAGGGCGGTCCTCTTGGTGTTTTTCAGGAGATGGTAGTAACGGTTGAGGGCGTCTTTGAATTGTTTTTGGTCCTCGAGGGTCTTACTGGTGCGCCATCTTCTTTCCTTCTGTCTGCAGTTGTGTTTCTGGGTTTTCAGTTCTTCCGTGAACCAGTTGGGGTATCGTGATCATTTCTTGTGGTTGGTGGGCTTCCCTGGTGGTGCTTGCTGTGATCCAGTTTGCAAAGTTTTCTGCTGCTTGTTCTGTGTCTTCGGTGATGGTGGGTAGGCAGGAATTGAGGGCATTGGTCTATCGTGGCTCTGACACCTTTGACCAGCTGCGCTGTGTTCCACTGGCAATGGAGGCAGGGATGTTGGGGGGGTTGTGAGATGATGATCGGTCCAGTAGAATGCATTGGTGTGGGTGTATGTTACTCAGTCGCTTGCTGAGAAGATGGGGTCAAGCATATGTCCTGCGGTGTGGGTGGGGTTGGTGACAAGCTGCTTGAGTCTGGAGTTGGCCATGTGTTCTAGAAGATCGGCCGTGTTGGCATCTTCGGTGTTCTCAAGGTGAAAGTTCAGGTCTTCTAGGAATATGTCAGAATCTAGTCGGTGGCAAAAGGGGATTGCATTGCAGAAGGCAGAGCAGGGCCCCGGAGGTCTGTAGGCGAGGGTATCTCTAATGGTGGTTTTGCTGTTTGTACAGAGTAGGAAGTGGAGGTGCTCCATGAAGGGGGTGGAGTCATCTGTGGTGGTTGAGCATTCGAGGTTCTCGTTGTAGATTATGGTGATGCCTCTGCCACTTCTGTTGGATCAGTCCCAGTGTGCGATCTTGTATCCTATGGTGGTGGCTGTTGCGATATCCAGAGTGGATGTGGGGTTCAGCCAGGATTATGTGATGAAAACTGCATTGGGGTGTCCATTGTGATAATGTTCCAGATTTCCATGGCGTTCTGAGTGACCACGCGTTGATCAGTAGGCAGTTCATCTTTCCGGAGATGTTGGCATCTGCTTTGTTGGTGGGTGTATGCGATGCGGTGTGGCTGACTGGAGAGGTGTGGGTGGTATCTTCACTGAGGCAGATGAAGTGGCAGCTCTGGCAGGAGAAAGGGCTTTTGGTGGTCCTAGGGGAGGCATGGGTGCAGTTGTTGCTGGGGTTCAGGGCTTGCAGTTCATCTCGGTGAAGCAGTAGTGGTCTGTGGGTGTTGTAGTCCTGTCGCTGGGTGGGTCCATGTGCGTGTGTAGTGTGGCCTCTGCACATGCCCGCTGCGTGGTCGCACTGACGTCTCCATGATGTGGGGAGAAGGGGTGCTGGAGAGTGGGATGGGGGACGGGCGGTGGTCTCCACAGAGGGAGATACCAGGACGGAGGAGGGGGAGCAGGAGTCAGAGTGCAGAGGACTTCTGACCTGTAGGGTGATAGTGGAGGGGGAGCACCAGCGCTGTTGTGTGCAGGAGGTGGGAACGGGTGCAGAGCCCAGCTGGGTCTTCTCAGAGGAATGCAGACCTGGATAGGGCTCGCTTAGTGGGATAGGTTGCCGGGGGCCGGAGAGCGCACTGCAGGGAAGTTGCCAGTCGAGATAGAACAGGAGATGATGAGACAGAGGGGCGGACATTTAGCACTGGTGTAGCAAGGGCTAGGCAGCGATAAAGGCTGGGTGACCTTGCCTGAATCTGTGGAGAAAGGGGTGGCCCAGCCTCTTCTGGGCTCTGATGGGTGGGGACGGGCCTGCCCTTGGCATGGGCTTCACCCAGGTGGCGTCCGCGCATCTCATGATTGCGAGAGGAGGTGCCTACCTAAATGGGGGCTGGGGCAGGCAAATGGTGGGAAAACAGCAGCAGGACTCCTCCCAGTAGTGGAGGCTGGGGGGGGGTAGTGGTCCTTGCAGTGGGTGGCTGAAGGGTCTCATGAAGTCCTGTGATGCGGGGTGCCGCACCCATCTAAATGGGGACTGAGGCAGGCAAACGGTGGAAAAACAACAGCATGACTCCTCCCAGAAGCAGAGGCTGCTAGGAGTAGTGGTGGGTGGCTGCAGGGTCTTGTGAGGTACTCCATCTGCTTTTGGCCTGATGCACATTGTGCCAAGGAACAAATATTCCCCAGCTTGGTTCAGAACAAGTCAGTTCAGTATGCAACAGTCCTGAGTTTTGCAAAAATCCCAAGTTATTAGGCAGAAGAACAAGTTAGCCCCATTATCTCATCTGTTGCAGCTCATGGTACGTCTGTTTGTTACTAAAGCTCTGCAGGGTCTCTGAAGTTTGAGTTTACCCCGATAATTTGAACAGTGGAAACCAGGCACAAGCCCGTAATATCAGAAGATGTAACTGGTGAGTCTTAGGAATAGGCTTACCTGGTTTCCAGGATGTGGAAGCAATTGCTGGCCATATCTATTTCTGATGTTGTGTTACCAGGCAGTAGCTTATGGGGCATCTCTCTATTGGACGTTGGCACATGCAAATTCCCAACAATCCCTCGGTTTTTGTCATTCACCACTTTGTATTTTATATTTTGTTGGCATTTTCCCTGAATTCCTCTCTCTTTTTTAAGGTGCTGCCAGCTTTCTCCACTTTAAGACGGATTCCTGGCATTCAGTTGCTCCCTGTAATATTCATCCATCCACGGCTTCGAAGTCCCTTTTGGTTTGTCACGCAGAAGCAGGTAAGAGGCATCACTGTAAGCATGAATATGCATGGAGAAGACCTAAAAGATTACTGGTTGGAGTATTTACTGAAGTCTGTTAATTCCTAGCTCCTGTCCATCTGCCATCTTTGTTGTCTCAGTTAAGAATGGCTAATCCGTAATTCGCAGAGGGGTATCATCCACATTTGCATGAGTTTCTTTTCTGAAGCAGGAATGGTAGTCTCCAGGAAGATACTGCTGTTTCTTTCTCTCTCTCTCGCTTTATCTCTCCATCCACATCTCTCTCCCTTTGAGACTTCCACTCAGCATTGAACTCTATTAATTACCCAATACGGTGTCTATCACAAGGGAGTGGACAAGATCTCATTCAAACTCAACCAGGTTCTGGTGTCTTTTGACTGATGTTGTAAGCTGAAGGCATAGTGGACACTGTTTTATGTGCCTTGTGGTCTCCTGAGAGATATTACGAGAGATTCACAGTTTTTCTCTATTAAATCACAATTACAAGAGACCACACCAAAAACACTCACTTGTCGTTCACTGCATTCTTCCCTACTTCACATTATTTTTTCCACTTGGATGTAAACTCTCATCTAAAGAACATGAAATCATTCCTTCCAAAAGAGACTTTTATTAAATCTATCTTATTCTAACATTTGGACATCTTCATGACCTACTAGGCTCCAGAATCCCCCTCTTTAAGTTCATCCTGCATGCTCCAGCACAGCTCAGCAAGGGTTTATACAACTATAACCACATCGCCCCCACCTGGAAAAACCCTACAGGCTCTCTTTGCTGGCCTGCATCATCTTAAAAACCAGCTGCATCATTTATAAGTGCTTCACGCTCCGCACCCCCATCTATTTGCTGACAAGTTCACCATCTCTAGTGGCTCTCAGCATACCTACATCCAGGACCACGAGCCTGGAGAGGAACAAGGGAAAAAAGCAACAGATCTTCTCCATCTATGCACCAAGGATCTGGAACAACATCGCAGAATCCAACAGCACCACCCCAGGCCTGCATCCATTTAGGAAAGAGCTAAATGAACACATTTTAAGACATTATATCACGATGCAGCAATGGCCTGCTTCTCCCCTCAGACCCAGCTGCACCTCCAAGCATTTGCTGACTTAATCTTTGCCTTTGACCCTCTATATCGCTCTGCTGACATCTGGCTAAGTTAGTGGTATACGAATGCCACATACATAAATAGATGCCATCCTACCGTTTGTCTCCATCCCTCTCACCTGACATGGCCTCTCCTCAGCCTCTCATCAAGGGTTTGGTTTGCAATCTTCCTCCCATCACCAGACGTACTGCTGACACTTCCGCCTATGCTTCTTCCGCCCCCCTCGCCCTCACTGTATACTACATTGACACTGAGAAAAAGCAATGGATTTTCAGAACAGTCAATTTACATTTTTTCGAGTGCACTGGCTCATCGCATGCCATGAACTCAGTTGCAACTTTGCTTTTCCAATAGAACTACAGCTGCGAAAGAGCACTGGAATTTAACTACAACATGTACCCATTTCCTAAGGTGAAAGGGATCTTAATGTATTAAGTGATTTTTGTAATATTTTAATTTATAGATTTCCATTTGAACTGTTTAAAGGTTGGCTGGCATTTCGCAGGATGTATTTACTGCTCCAACAGTTGTGATTTACGTCCACCATAACAATGAAAGGGATTTCCGTTTTGTAGTCATCACTTTTAAGTTCCATTTTAAATGTTTTTTTATAAAACATATTTCTGAGTTTCCAAAGTTGATAAATCTACACAAATGGCGAGCAAATTAACAACGAACAGTTTCTTTTGAGTACCAGGTGGTGTGTGTGGCAACTGTTCAAATATATTGCCAAGTTTCACGTGCAATGTCATCATTTTACCGTTGGATGCCATAGCCATGTTGCTCCAGAAGGGGGCACTAGTCACGTGTACATGTTTTGCACACCATCTCCTTTTCCTCTTTTGCCTGCGGTGTCAGTTGCCATGCTTTCCTCGTGCACCTCGGTGGTGGAGCGCCGGTTTAGGGCAAGGATCGCGCCACAGGTGGTAGATGTGGGATGCTTGTCCTACTCATGTGGCTAGGGAGCACTAACTGGACCTAAGGTCCCTGCTGCCCGGCTGTTCCGCTCTCATGCACCCCCCTCTCTTGTGATGGCTCATGTGCTCGGTTGAGAAGTCTCCTGCTTGTGGTGGACCAACAGGCACCTGCGCCAGCCTGTATTTATTGATTTAAAAAGGAGGCTTGATGAATCTACTTACTGTATCATTGATGGCTTTACACGTCATCATAGTGGGACACTGAGCTGAAATATAAATAGATCATGTATGAGAACATTTGACAAATGTAATGAAACATCCAACTGTGATGCACCGAATACACGGAAATATGTAGTATTTTTATATTATATAAGTTGAACCACAACAAAAGTATTGTCCCTCACATCAACTTGGTGGGTTACTCGCCGTGCTCATTTTGTGGTCATTGTAACCTAAACACGGTCCTCTCAGCTCCCGGACATACATACCATCACCTTCTGCTTGCTCCATCCGGACTGTCCAGCTTGCAACAGAGCCCGGTAGACAGAACCGGCCATCATTTGCACCCGGCACTGCGCTGATGTGCCACAGTCTAGTTGCTTCCAACAAACCTGACAACTAAGAAACAACACCGACAACAGAACACGGCAAACAAAAGAATCTTGAACCCACCGAGCATAGATGTGGTATGTAGGCCGCTGGCAGCTCCATTCTCTAACACATGCCACAGACATACATATATAACAGAGCACATAAAACAAAGCATTGCGTATATTTACATAGCACAGACATGCCATGTAGTTAGTTGGCTGTCTCTAAGCAGACGACGTCTTTTCTACCGTGAGATGCCACATATGAACAGAGAGCATTTAGCCCTGATGACCTTGAATAATTCTTAAACAGGTTGTTTTAAATACCATTTTCCTTTAATTTATTTTTAGTATGGGGGATGTCTGAGAGTCTAGTACAGAAATTTTGCAGAGAAATGCTGTGTTTATTTTTCAAGCAACATCCATGGAAAACGTTTCTTTTAGATCACAGTAGGACCTGATAGAGCGGTCCGTACTAGTAATTTTACCTGTATTTGGACGCTCTTTAGGCCGATGAATCTTTTGACTAAGTGGGCACTCTCTGTACTCCTAATCGATCAACTCCCTCAAATCAATAATCAATAACGAACATAAGCAATACCTTGATCAACATAACACTTGACAATTAATCCAGAATACATTTCGGCGAACCCTGACCTTTCAGCCAGGAATAACCACACCAGTTTATTGCAAAGTTAGTGAATTTTATTTCCCTATATTAGCAAAGCTAGCACAATATAAATGTGTCTCAACACTAAATGATAAACATATATGAACATTAATAGCTGTCCATAACGGCGGAACAAGTGCAATCTATGTAGCATTTGAATCACAAGGCATTCGATAATAGCAATGCAAATCACTAAAACTATAATCTGTAATGAGCTAATTGCATACATTTAGTCAGCATAACAAGATCTCAAATTGCATCGTGCGACATATGGAATCCTCGTCTAATCTCAAATTAGCATCAGCATGTGGGACTTCATGCAAAAACAATTTAGCAACATTAATTTAGAAAAACTCCTAACTAGGGCTCTTATCAAAATCAGCAGTTGGTTACCTAAAAGAAACACAATGCAATTTTACAATTTCCTTTCATATTTACCAATTACGATCAGCATACAAGGAAGTCTTCGTCTCACAGGTACCGTTCTTCGGTCATCATGGGTACCGTTTCTCGATCAGCATGGGACGGGACAAAGGGGCAGGGGTGGACGGGGCAATTGCCTCACGGCGGCAAGGTAAAACTACTACTTCATGCAAAGAGACAAATCAAAGTTAAAGTCTCTAGGGCAAGAATCATTTAAAGTCTCTTTCTCTCGATTAGAGAAAGCATCAAAGTCTCTCAAAATGGCGTCGCAGCAAAGTGGGCCATAATAGCTACGAAGTCTACAAAATGGCGGGATGTCCAATAATAGCATGGATAATAGCGCGTAATGGCTGTAATGGCTACCTTCTTCTCGTGCACCTGGGTTTTATAGACAACAGTTCAAATCCAGTAGGGTCTCCATTGGAGGGTTCATAGGTTAGCTTCAAATTGACCAATCAAAAACGACAGTTCTCAAGCTTTTACTTAAGCATACATTATCCTTGGAGATGGGTACGCAAGTTGCAACATTGTCTACCAATTAGCTCACTTTCAGAGCCTCCATTGTCCGCACCTGCAAATCGACCTTGAAGTAAAGAGAAAATATGCCAGGCTGGCACGAAACCTTAAGATAAGCATGTGAACAGTTTCTGTGGAAAAGTACAGCTTCAAGCAAAAATACACGTTTATTAGCACAGTGGAAAAATACGAGCATCTAAACCGTGAGACCGGGCAACTAGGCCAAAGCCTCCGCTAAAGTAATGCTAAGCTAAAGCATTTCAAACAAACAAATCACAGCACACGTTTATGATTATGTCGGATTAGTGCAATTCTAATACACCACGTTATATAAAGCACGCATATAAATGATGGCAGACTACTCTGAGGGCACATTTTGTCCCCGTACAATCTTTATTAGTTCGGTTAAAATCACACATGATTATTTCAGCACTACGTTTAAACGTTAATAAATCAAAACCTTCATTTTCTGCTTCATCAATCCCTCCTCTGATGACTACTTGTCATCACACAAATCATGCCCACAAATTTTATTCCATTAAAATTCTGTCAGTTCCCTTTTCCTTTTAGTTCCCCTAGTCTGCGCTTTGTATTCTTCTGCCATTCTTTTCATAATTTTCTCTTCTTTTCTTCTTTTAATTCTTTCCATAATCATTATTATTCCCCTTTTTATTCCCCAAATTCCAAACACACAAATTATTACTATTAATATTCCTTCTATTATTTTCAATAATATTCCATTCCAAATTCCCCCAATCCAATGTCCCACTGAAGCAAGTCCCTTTCCAACCTTCTCCCACACTCCTGGTTCTTTCAGTTCCTTCAAATCTGCACTTTCTTTTGTTAGATTAGCAAGCATAGTTTTAATTTTCACACTATTGTCGGGTATATAGGTACAACAGTGTCGTGCACCAAGCATTTTGCAAACGCCTCCATCCTTTGCTAAAAGAATGTCTAAAGCAAGCCTATTTTGAAGAGTCATAGCTCTTTCCGCTGCAAGTTCAGCATCTATCAGGATTATAGCACCTGAAAACTTTGTCAACATGTTATCCACTATAGTAGACAACTTTCGTATCTTGATGGAATTCAACACAACTCCCAATGAAGGAATCATGGCTCCAAATATATCTCCTACCACAGCAGCTGCGGTCTCTCTTTTCTGGATACGATGGGATCCAGATGTCTTTTGAATCATCGATACGTCATCCAGTTGATAAACCTTTGGGAACACTATACCCAAATAACATCTCCCCCACCATCCCTTTGGAAGACGATAATAGGCATTATACCCACAAATGTAATATACACCTGGAATGACAGGGTCAAGTCCGTTCATCATGAATGTCCATTTGGCCTTAAAAATAAACGTATGTTTACACTCACTCGCTCCTACAAAAATATTATCATAATAAGATTCACCTCCATATATACAAAATTTCCCTACATGCCAAGCATCTAAACCTATTTTCCCTTGTGTCTTTATTGCAGCAAAATCATAATTATCTACTGAAGTCCTCTTATGTAGCTCTTTTTCCAATTTCGCCTTCATTTGTGCCCTTCTATCATCTGTGCGATCTAAAAAGCTTATTTCTACAGCAGAGACTGAGCAAGTAAGGTTCTCCCTATGAGCATGAGCCGTTTCAAAAGGTTGCATTGGCTCGAAAAATTCCCTCATTATTTTAGCATCCCAGTCTTTAGCAGTCTGGCTTAGCTGCGCTATTATAGGAACATAAGCAAAGGTAACATAATTCGAGTAAAAATACTGTATGTTAGTTTGACCATAAAACCTAGACATTACTATACTACATGTAATCCCATATGTAAGAGGCATGTGGTGATAAGTTACCCCTTCCTTTACTGATGTCGGTATCTGTGTACACACATAACAATCTTTCGCATCCATAGTCTCAACATACTCTGTTAGCAAGCGATAGAAAACGTTATAAGAAAGCTCTTTCTTATCGTGCAAGAGCCTCTCATCCAATGCTAGTCTTTTCAATGGGGTTAGTTCAGTTACAGTAACAGGAGCAAAAGTAGAAGCCTCAATATTCTCATTCTCGCCCTTTCCATGCATTCCAAGCACAATTGCCATTATTATTAGTACACATGTAATTACCAAACCAATACACACATATTTACAATATTTCTTTCTATTATTTTGCGTAGCGTACCTAGTCATGATCTGTATAGAATCAGAGAGCTAGAAGCACCTATAAATGAAACTATTTAGCGATTCAGTTACAAAGCTGAACGAGCGCAATGTTCACACCGTCTTCTTCAAAAGGCCAGTCACTTATCAGTTAGCAGCATTTGTCTCAATTCGGCAATAACTCAGTCTTTATCGGTTTAGCAAGTCTCATCCGGTTTAGCAATGTCTCAGCTGGTTGTTTCTTTCACGTTAAATTATAGCAAGCAATATCATTTACTACTCTTTCAATCGACAGAGTCTATGAAACTTTTCTTTTCTATTGGTATCTCTTCTTCTTCTTCGTTCTCAATGCTTAGAGATACAAACTAGTCAGTCCAATCGTCATTGACTGCATATGCCCATTCAGGACCGGAATATCTCCTGTTTGGTATCCTTTTCCTTTTCAATTTTGCTTCTCTTTTCGACTCTGCCTCGCTGGCACTTTCCTCTTTTGTCAAGTCTTTTTCCTCACTTGACGATTGTTCCACGACAGTCACTTCCTTTCTTTTCTCTTTTACTTTTGGCCTTCCTCCTTCGTTCAAACTTTCTTTACCCCTTTCTTTTATTGGTGAGATACTTAGTCTTCTCTTTGCACCGTGTCCATTTGATGGACCTACTGTCTTTTCTGTGGAAGCTTGCACCTTTTCGTTCTGTTCTGCCTCGTTCCCTCCTTCTGGGGAATCAATCACATTCTCTTTTTCTTTTTCTGTATCGTCTGCTTCTGGGAAAGCCCTCCTCTGATCAGGCTCTCCTGCCTTTTCACCTTTTTCGAGCCCTTCGTCACCGTTACTTTCTTCAGGCTCTTTATCACTTTCAGCTGCTTCAGGCTCCTTGTCACCTTCAGCTGCTTCAGGCTTTTTGCTACCCTCAGCTGCTTCAGGTTGTTTGTCACCTTCAGCTGCTTCGTCGCTGTCTGAACTTTCTCCTTGGTCTTCCCCAAGCGAGTTGGTGTCTTCGTCTTCAGAGAATATCTCTTTTTCTCCAGTTTCTGCCTGTTCGCTTTCAGTTCTGTTCTGTTCTGTCTCAGCACTCAGCACTGTTTTATCAGGCACTGGCAGTTTCAGCGCTTCAACTTCCTCATCTGTGGGACACAACACCTTCTTTGTGTGACTGGCGTGAATCCCCCCCCCGCACACTTCACAGCGGTAGTTGTCGTCAGGATCACTTGAAAAGGGCCTTTCCAACGGGGTTCCAGACACGACTTTCTCACGTGCTTCTTTACCACGACCCAGTCACCTGCTTTCAGTGAGTGTCCTGGACCTTGAATCGGTGGCAAGGTGGTCGCTTCCACCTGGTGAGAGAAAGAGCGAACCACGTCAGCCAGTCCTTTGCAGTAGTCTAACACCATATCATCTGTAATATTCAAAAGCGCGTTTGCGGGAACTGCAGGAAGTCTCATAGCCCTGCCCATGAGTATTTCATGCAGAGACAATCCAGTCTTTCTATCAGGAGTGTTTCTCATTGACATTAGCACTAAGGGCAATGCGTCAGGCCATTTCAAATTTGTCGATGCACATATTTTCGCCATTCTTGATTTCAGTGTACCATTCATCTGCTCCACCAGTCCTGAGGCTTCAGGGCGATAGCTACAGTGCAGCTTTTGCTCAATGTTCAGCGCTTCGCAAAGTAACTTTATCACCTCGTTATTGAAGTGACTTCCCCTATCTGATTCTAAGGAGATCGGGAATCCGAAACGTGGTATCAACTCTCTCAACAATAGCTTTGCAACTGTAAGGCTGTCATTTCTACGTGTAGGGTATGCCTCAATCCAGTGACTAAAAATGCACACAATCACCAACACATATTTCAGACCCCCATGCACAGGCATCTCAATGAAGTCCATCTGCATTCGACTAAAAGGCCCGCTTGCCCTACCAATGTGGCTCGCGTTCACAACTGTTCCCTTTCCTGGGTTCATCTGCTGGCAAGTGACACATCGATGGCAAACTGCTTCTGCAGCTTGACGAAATCTGGGGTTAAACCAATCAGTTTTGAACAATCTTATCATGGCATCTCTCCCTAGGTGAGCCTGCCCATGATAAAACCGCGCAAGCTGTGATAAGAGACTGTTTGGTAAAACAAATTTTCCCTCATGTGAAACCCATAACTCGTCTTGTCTCTTTATACATTGTGATTTAATCCAGGAATCTCTTTCATCCTCCCTGACATTATTTTGTAATGCTTTTAGTTCATCTATTGTATCTACGACCTTCAAGGCAAATGCTTCAGCTGGTTCGAGTTCTGGCTCATTTATCGTATTCCAATCATCCCTGAGTAATATACAGTTCAAGGCACAAAATCTTGCGACTTGATCCGCATATGCACTTCCCAGAGAAACATAGTCCTGTCCTTTCGTGTGAGCACTACACTTTACCACTGCAACTTCAGCTGGTACTTGAATGGCGTGTAACAATTCCCTTATCCTTTCCCCGTTCTTCACTGGGGATCCTGAAGAAGTCAGGAAACCTCTCTGTGACCATAGTTGTCCAAAGTCATGCACAATCCCAAACCCGTATTGACTATCAGTGTAAATGGTGACTTTCATCAATGCAGACAGTTGGCATGCTCTTGTAAGGGCTACAAGTTCTGCTACTTGTGCAGAATAGACTCCTTGAAGCCATCCCGCTTCTAAGACCCCTGTTACAGTACATACAGCATATCCTGCTTTCAAAATCCCCATCCCGTCTCTTAGACATGAACCATCAACAAAAAGAATTTGGTCATTTTCATCAAGCTTAGTATCCTTAATATCCGGTCGAGGTTTTGTGCAAAATTCAGTCACCTGAAGGCAGTCATGCTCGACGTCTTCAGCGTTCTCAATTTCGGCATTTTCTCCAGGAAGCAAGGTTGCTGGATTCAACGTAGTGCACCTTTTCAGTTGCACATTCGGTGAGCCCAGAATTATCGTTTCATACCTTGTGAGTCTTGCTCCAGTCATGTGCTGCGTTCGGGAGCGGGTCAAAAGTATCTCAACTGAGTGAGGGACCATGACTGTTACTGGGTGTCCCATCACTATTCCTTCACTCTGAGTGAGGCTGATACCAACTGCTGCTATGGCGCGCAAACACCCTGGGAGTGCTGCTGCGACCGGATCCAAAGTAGCTGAAAAATACGCTACTGGTCTGTTTACGCCACCATGGGCTTGGGTCAAGACAGACAAAGAACATGCATCACGTTCATGACAAAACAATGTGAAAGGCTTTGTGTAATCAGGCATACCTAAAGCTGGAGCCCTGCACATGCATTCTTTCAGTTCAACAAAAGCATCCATCTCATCTCCTTTCAACTCAATTTCATCCAATGCATCCTTCTGGGTCAGTTTCAGTAAAGGCTTTGCTAGAGTCGAGAAGTTGGGAATCCACTGGCGACAATAACCCACCATTCCCAAAAACTTCCTCACCTCCTTCCTTGTCTTTGGTGGACTCATTTGGAGTATGCTCGTTATTCTTTCCTTCATTATTCTCCGTGACCCCTTCTCTATCTGGTGACCCAAGTATTTCACTTTCTTCTGACAGAACTGCAATTTGGAAGGAGATACCTTATGTCCATTCCTCCCTAAATGGTTCAACAGAGCAATGGTATCGGCTGTGCAGCCACTTTCTGTCTTTGATGCAACCAGTAAGTCATCAATGTACTGCACTAGGGTTGACTCGAATGGCAATTCTAATGCTTCCAGGTCTTTCTTTAGGATCTGATTGAATATTGACGGTGACTCAGAAAACCCTTGAGGAATTCGACACCAACTGTACACTCTGTCTAAGAATTTGAAACAAAAGAGGAATTGGCTGTCCTCATGAAGAGGCACAGAAAAGAATGCTTGTGACAAATCGATGACTGAGAACCATTCGGCATCGTAAGGAATTTGAAACATTATCACAGCTGGATTCGGTACGACAGGGCAGCACTTGACTATGATGTCATTTATTTTCCTCAAGTCCTGCACGAGTCGGACCTTTCCACTCGGCTTTATTAGTCCCATTATTGGTGAATTACATGGACTGCTTAACACTTCTTTCAGTACCCCCTGTTTTACAAATTCGTCAATGAGTTGAGCAACTTTCATGAGGGTATCTTGTGGCATGTGGTATTGTGGGGTCTGGGGAAAGATTGCATTGGGCTTTACAGCCACTTTCACTGGTTCCACTCCTTTCATCAATCCCACCTCCTTCCCTGTCATGTCCCACACTTCCTTTCCGACTGTCTCCCGTAATTCGGCTGGAATATCTTCTTCAGTTATCATCGGGAAAAGACAAATCAGAGGATACTCTTCATCGACAGTTTCCACCTCATCCCCCTCTACACTGTCCTCTTCTTCCCCATCACTGCTCGTCTGTATTGTTATTCCTTCGTTCGAACACATGATCGAACAACCCAATTTGCACAATAGGTCTCTCCCTAACAGTGCTATCGGGCTTGAGTCACATACCACAAACTGATGTACCCCTTGATAGTTACCGATGCTTACTGGTACCGGATCTGTTATTGGGTTCGTCAGATGTCTGTTTGCTACTCCCACCACTTGAACTGTTCTCCCTGAGAGTGGCAAATTTGGTACTTCACTGCTCTTAACTGTTGAACGTGTGGCTCCCGTGTCAACCAAGAATGAGACACGATGACCCATTACTCTTCCCTCTACGTACGGACCCCTTTGATCAACTTCCAAGGATGCTGCAAGCACACAATCTCCTTCTTCTCCTGAACTTTCACTCTCCCATACGTTGTTTATTCCACTCTCACTGTGTAATGGGAACTGTTGTACGGTGCCATTTGTACTCATTACCTGACCCGAGACCTGTGGAGGAACCATCACTTGCTGCTGACTCATTGGTGCCAAGGGTATTTGCATTTGCTGATTAGGTACCATAGGTAACTGCTGTTGCATTGGCTGCATTTGCGTCATCTGCATACGAGGCATCTGCATCTGCTGCGGCTGCATAGGTTGTAATCCCTGCAATTGATTTACGGTCTGAAAATTTGGGCTTGGACCTCTCAATTTCGGTCCCCTCATTGTCTGAAATGCATTGACATCATTGTTTTGCTGACCAACACCTGCACCTGCACCTTCCTGTACCACCATCGGGCACTCGCGTTTCCAATGACCTACGATTCCGCACACGTGACACGGCATCACCTTCTTCATTGCCTGCACACCCGTCACAACAGTGTTCAAATCCGGACCATTATTCACAAAACCTCCTCTGCCTCTGGCCTGTGGCTGAAACGCCATGTTTCCCTGCAACTGCAGCTGCGGTTGTGGTACCTGCTGTTGGAACCCTTGCAACCCTTGCAGACCTTGCAAACCTGTCTGAGCTGCCTTAAGCTGCATCATCATCACCTTCTCTTTCAACTTTTTCTGTTTCACTTCGATTTCGTCGCTACAGTATTTCGCATAATTCAACACCTCGTCAATCGGTTTCGATTGCCAACAAATCAAATGCGACTTTATCATCTGACTTATCTCTGGCCTCAGCCCTTCCACAAATCTGAAGACAAAGTGGAGCATGTCCTTCGCCTCGATTGTTTCCGTGCCACTGTAATTCTTGAACGCCTTCAACAACCTCTCGTAGTAACTATGAATCGATTCTTTAGTCTCTTGGGCAGTTCGATCAATCTTCTGCCAATCCACGTTTTTCGCGGGTACCTTCGTTTTCAAATGCTCAATCACCTTATAGTACAAGCTCATCACCATAGGT
The DNA here is from genome assembly GCF_031143425.1 of Pleurodeles waltl. Classification (NCBI taxonomy): domain Eukaryota; kingdom Metazoa; phylum Chordata; class Amphibia; order Caudata; family Salamandridae; genus Pleurodeles; species Pleurodeles waltl. The sequence continues at coordinate 1,917,949,907 of NC_090440.1, read as the reverse complement.
GATGGTGCGCCCGTCTCCCTGTCTCTCTCTGGTTCACTCGTCGGCCAACCTACAGCTCTTTTACAATCCTCCCACAAATCTGCCGGAACCACAATCTCAAACAGAGTATTCAGGTCTTCCCAGAGACATTTTGCAAGCTTGACAAACCTGTCAGTCTGCTGATACCATTCGATCGGCTTCTCTCTTAGTTTGGGAAAATCGTCCGTAAAAGACTGAATGTCACTTCTGTGCCATGGTACATGTACTAATTTTCCCCCTGCTGTCTCCCTCATTGGTAACATTGTTACTGTATCACTACTCTGCGGTCTTTTCTCATTGTGCTCTGTAGCACTGTCCCTCCTCTTTTCCTTTCTCTTTACCCACCTGCTTTCCCATTTGTCTAAGCACCTCCACACTTGTGCACTCTGCAGCAATTCTCTAAGGTGTGTCTTCATGCCTGCTGACCTCATGTGTTCAAAATCTGTGGTCCCAAAATCTAACCTGTAGCTCCTGCTCAAGTGTTTCATCTTGTCTATGTCAACCCCGTTTCTGTCAGCTGCTTCTTGCAGACTCTTATGTACCTTGTTCACTTCCTTCGTAATCCTGGGACATAGATACCTCAGCTCTTCTTCTGTGTAGGACTCTAACCTGTTCACACCCATGGTCCCTTCCACCAATTCTTGTGCTTCCATGTTCAACCTAACCCTATTCATATAGTCTTCTCCTTTCCCACTGGCTGAATTTTGTGTGGAGTTTAGACTGTTGAACCACTGTGTCAGCTGTTGCGCATTCAACCCCATCAGTGTAGCGTTCACATCGACTGCCATTGATGGTTGCGGCAACTTTTCAGTGTTCGATGTGAGAGGTATTATCAGTGGGGGGCTCGACCTCACCAGTGTTGACTGAGCACATATGGGACTAAACTCCATCAAGGACCCAGACCCAGTTGGCTGAGCCGCTATCGGAGTTATCCCTGGAGTGTTTTCTATGCACCTCCTTTCGGTCCCATTCTGCAGCATTGATCCCTGACCGCTCAGACCCAAGTTAGGCTGACTATACAAAGGTACCGGTGGACCTACAGTAATGGGTAGCGATATCGCGTCTGGGTTCTGTCCATTTCCCATGTTCTGAGGCATGTTCATTCCTACACCATGGGTCATCATTGTCGGCATGCCCATCTGACTCCCCGTCATTTGAGCATGTGCGTTTCCTCCCTGCATCTGCTTCTGGGGCAGCATAAACTGAGTTGATTCAGCTTGTCCCATTGTTTGGTTGTAACCATTCTGTCCTCCCCTTACGGTCGGTTCTAGAATCATTCCTCCACTGTTGTCACTACTGTAGTACCCTGGCATCTGCAGCTGATAATTTTCTGCTGGTTTCAACACGGGCACATCCGGATATATTCTCCTAACCTGCGGTATCTGCGGGGTGAACAGTAGACTCGGGTCCTTAGATCCCGATGACGCTCCTGAACTCTGGGTTTCACTGTTCTGTACCGGTGCCGGAGGGGCAGAACTGGTACTTGGACCTTGTCCATTCTCCGCATAAGGTGGTGGACGGTCGTTCAGTAATTGCATTATTAACTCCTCATCCTCTAACTCCTCTTCTCTTCTCAACTTTTCCTCGTCCTCTCTATCCTTGGGACACTTTCTATCCGTCTTACAGGTAGCTTTCTTACCTGTCTCCTCTTCTTCCTTAGTAATTGCGGGAAACAATTTTATCCCCTGCAATACATCTGACCTCCACACCTTCTGTGCATTATCCCACCTAGCGTCCGCTAGTGTCTTTTCTACCTTTCTCATTCTGGTCTCGAACTTCTTTTGCTGTTGCTGTCTGGCCATTAGTTCCCAAATTGCTAGAGCCTCAAACTGTGCTGGCCTTGGAGGCACCTTCATGTCGTACATCGTGAATCTCAAATTTTCTAGGATCTTTATATTGAATGTCCCATATATCGGGAACGCTACGCTCCCATGTTTCTCTGTCAACTTGTGCCATTGTTTTAGCCAAAGGCACGGAGCTACCCCCTTCTCTTCCATTACAATGTAAGCTGGTGTACCCTCGGGTGGCGTCTCCTCTCCTACGCTCGCTTTAATGTAGGACTCCCCCTTCATCGCGCTCCTGAATGCTTTAAAGAATTTCATTTTCTCGTCCTTTTATTTCACAAAGTTTGTAATCAATAGGTGACTTTAATTCCCGGAATACTCTTCACTTGCCTTTCCCCTTCCAATCGAGTCCCACGGACTGCGTCCAATCCGTGCGCGAACCTTCTCTGCAACCAACCTATCCCAGCGCGGCTCCTAGTGACGTCACACTCACACACACTGCGGCTGACAAAGCCTCGCGGCTAGTCCTCCTTCACTCACCTCTTCTCGTAACAACTTTTGCATGTATCGCGAGCTACCAAAAATAAAACAGATCTGTCGGTTTACTACAGGAAGGGTAACACAGTCGCTTCAGGACCTTAGGGACCTTTCACTAGCCTCGGCCGCTATTCCGTCTTTCTCAGTCCCCACATTCGCAAGCAAATCTGACCCGCAGACCTACTCTCAACTTGTCAATGATCTGTTCTAGTGCACTTAGAATCTTGTCAAAGCCCGAAGTCGAAGTTTCTTTCACTCCCTAACACACGTACCAACTCGTTGACCACGCCCGATCAACCTACTAAACCGCCCAGACCACAACATGGATCAACATACTCCGGAGTCTCTTGACCTCGCAGGGCCCGTCTCAACAACAACAACCACATGGACCTTTTTATGCACAAAGCGCCACACGCACATGAAGTTCGACGACTTCCCTACTCTCACACTCGGAGTCGCACCTCCGCTATTTCTATGAAGTTCGACGACTTCTCTACTTCTACACTCGGAGTCGCACCTCCGCTATCCTCTAAAAAGAAAAAAATCCTCGCAACCTTTTCACACACCCTGCGGCAATAAGCTGTGCAAGCGCAAAACCCTAACTTCACTCATACCATCACTAGTACCGCCAACGCTGATTCCACACCTCCGTTCTCTCCATTCGCAAGCTCCGAGATCCCGGGAAAGTCGCGGTGGACCTAGCCCATCATCATTCTGTCAATCTGTTTTACCCAAGAAAAATCTAATTCAACTTCTCGAATGGGGTCTCAAAATGCGTGCTCGTTAATTCAACACCATGTACTCTAAGAGTACAGGGTCCCAAAAGACGTAACCGTTAATTCAACACCATGTACTTTAAGAGTACGGGGTCCCAAAAGACGTAACCGTCCTCTGCTACCATCTACTGATAGAGCGGTCCGTACTAGTAATTTTACCTGTATTTGGACGCTCTTTAGGCCGATGAATCTTTTGACTAAGTGGGAACTCTCTGTACTCCTAATCGATCAACTCCCTCAAATCAATAATCAATAACGAACATAAGCAATACCTTGATCAACATAACACTTGACAATTAATCCAGAATACATTTCGGCGAACCCTGACCTTTCAGCCAGGAATAACCACACCAGTTTATTGCAAAGTTAGTGAATTTTATTTCCCTATATTAGCAAAGCTAGCACAATATAAATGTGTCTCAACACTAAATGATAAACATATATGAACATTTATAGCTGTCCATAACGGCGGAACAAGTGCAATCTATGTAGCATTTGAATCACAAGGCATTCGATAATAGCAATGCAAATCACTAAAACTATAATCTGTAATGAGCTAATTGCATACATTTAGTCAGCATAACAAGATCTCAAATTGCATCGTGCGACATATGGAATCCTCGTCTAATCTCAAATTAGCATCAGCATGTGGGACTTCATGCAAAAACAATTTAGCAACATTAATTTAGAAAAACTCCTAACTAGGGCTCTTATCAAAATCAGCAGTTGGTTACCTAAAAGAAACACAATGCAATTTTACAATTTCCTTTCATATTTACCAATTACGATCAGCATACAAGGAAGTCTTCGTCTCACAGGTACCGTTCTTCGGTCATCATGGGTACCGTTTCTCGATCAGCATGGGACGGGACAAAGGGGCAGGGGTGGACGGGGCAATTGCCTCACGGCGGCAAGGTAAAACTACTACTTCATGCAAAGAGACAAATCAAAGTTAAAGTCTCTAGGGCAAGAATCATTTAAAGTCTCTTTCTCTCGATTAGAGAAAGCATCAAAGTCTCTCAAAATGGCGTCGCAGCAAAGTGGGCCATAATAGCTACGAAGTCTACAAAATGGCGGGATGTCCAATAATAGCATGGATAATAGCGCGTAATGGCTGTAATGGCTGTAATGGCTACCTTCTTCTCGTGCACCTGGGTTTTATAGACAACAGTTCAAATCCAGTAGGGTCTCCATTGGAGGGTTCATAGGTTAGCTTCAAATTGACCAATCAAAAACTACAGTTCTCAAGCTTTTACTTAAGCATACATTATCCTTGGAGATGGGTACGCAAGTTGCAACATTGTCTACCAATTAGCTCACTTTCAGAGCCTCCATTGTCCGCACCTGCAAATCGACCTTGAAGTAAAGAGAAAATATGCCAGGCTGGCACGAAACCTTAAGATAAGCATGTGAACAGTTTCTGTGGAAAAGTACAGCTTCAAGCAAAAATACACGTTTATTAGCACAGTGGAAAAATACGAGCATCTAAACCGTGAGACCGGGCAACTAGGCCAAAGCCTCCGCTAAAGTAATGCTAAGCTAAAGCATTTCAAACAAACAAATCACAGCACACGTTTATGATTATGTCGGATTAGTGCAATTCTAATACACCACGTTATATAAAGCACGCGTATAAATGATGGCAGACTACTCTGAGGGCACATTTTGTCCCCGTACAATCTTTATTAGTTCGGTTAAAATCACACATGATTATTTCAGCACTACGTTTAAACGTTAATAAATCAAAACCTTCATTTTCTGCTTCATCAGACCTCACATTTGAGAAATGGAAGGGTGTCATAGAGATTGTTTGCAGTACTATCAGTGAACTACCGCTGTGTTACAATAATGATAACACACGTCGATATCTCTGGCTATTAGATGTAAACACATTTAGAATTTGTAGGATTGCGCCTGTGCACTGTCAGTGACCTGGCCAAAGAAGGCATGAAAGAGCTGAAATTGAATCATAAATTCAAGCTTCAAACCTGTTCTGAACAGGAGCCTCAATATAGGGTTGGCCCAGGGCCCCCAAAAGATATTCCTGCTAGCATCCATCCAGCACATTCCAGTTACACCACACAAGCTCCATTGTGCGCGGGTATTACCTTTTCTGGCATTACCACCCTATTTATCAGTCAATACAAGTATACAAGTATATGTACAGGTTGGGGAACACACAACCCAGTATTGCTGTGCTATTTACTGCATATTTTTCCTGAATTCTATGTTCTTTTCTACGCCCAGATTCCAGGTGCAATTTGTGAGCAGAAAATCAAGTGGTTGTACTGGGAGCCCTATTAATGCATGCAGCATTTCTTGGGAATACCACACTCAGTAACACTCAGAATGAATCCTGCACAGTGGTGTGACCTGTGTTAATTCCACCAGTGGCGCTACACTCTCCAGCGGGTCTCCCTTTCAATAAGATTCACAAAGAGTTGTCAAAGCCCTCAGACACCAAGATCATATGTCCACATCTTAGTTAAGTTGGCATCTCCACCTACCTGAGAGTCCCTCTAGAACCCAGTATAGAAAACACATCAACACAAGTCAGATCCAGCTCTGGCTTGAGACAGATCCAACTCTAGTTGGAGACTGAAATCGCAGAAACAAGTCGGAAAGGCACCACAACTTCTGATAGTGCTCCTGGCATGACATGATGTAACATGGCAATGGAAGCTCTCTGCCGGGCATGGATTTGTGAAAGATCCTCTACCCTCCTGCTCCCTGTCCCAGTTTCTTGGCAATACCATTGCAATCATTTCCCACCATGTGTCGCAAATGCCAACCTGTAGTGGTGCTAGTAATGAATAATGGCGTAGGTCCAAAGCAAGGCAAGGTTAAGTAGAGCACCGTCGGGGACTGCAGGGCTCCAGGCCTTTGGAACAGAGCTCAGACATCCTCAGGGGTTCCATTTGGAGAGGGAAAGAAGAGAACGCCACAGTGATGCTGCAGAATGGGGCTGCAGGCCGAACAGAGGACCTGAATATGTCTTGATTGGCACGCGCTTTCACGTGTGAAAACTTACAAGTGTTGCAAATTAAAATGTACAAAGATCATGGGAGCCGACACAGCACCTAGTCTGACAACTCCGCCCCCCACTTTTCAGACACCTGCAGATGCACCTACCTGTCGGTGTGCATCAGTAGAGGGAGGAAGAGCTAAAGGGCCCCGTATCAACTGTTATATTGCACAATGTGCACAGTGTCTCAAAAACCCAAGTGCATTTCCATATTTTCCCTCAGTACGTCAAGGCAAGATCAGTTGAAAACTGCAGATTTTTTACTGAGTAAGGCAAGGGATGTGCCTCTTAGAACAAAGAAGGGAGTTTGTCTATGAGAGTTAGGGTGGACATGACAGCAACATGCAGGGAAATATGTAATATTAACCTGCCTCGCTCAATAGCATCTTATGAACCTTGGAGAGCCTCATTATGTGTTGGCTTGGGCACTAGTAGGAAACAAGCATGTGAAAATGTTTTTGTACTTAATTTTCCCTTTGTACCCAAAGCAAGTTGGACACAACTACCAGTCACTCCCGATTTGTAGTCAGTCATGTTCTTCCACACATTAGTTTGAGGAAATTTTGCAAGCACAGTTATGCAGTTGGATTAATAACCTGAGCAGAAAGGGGCAGAAACGTTACTTTCATAGTTTACTCCCCTTCCATTACATCAACAACAATATTTGGGTTAATAAACAGACCTAATATTGTTACAAATGCTATTTTTACCAGCGTATTTTTGCCCTAGTTCTAGCCATAACACTTAGAATGAAATTGACAGATTACTTCCTTTTTCTGCAAAGGGGGCATTTATTTCAGTCACCGAGGCATGTTTGAAAGATTAAGTTTTCATATGCCCTACCAAGTCTTCCCCCTAACATACACCTTTCGTTCTTTTTTACCCAGTTTTAAAGATTCATGCATGCTCTTCTAGATAGAATTGGTTCCTTCGGTATCATCCTTTGGTATCAGCACAGGACTGCCTTGATCGCCACAATGGATGACATCAGAGCCCTTCTCAACTGCTGAGAGAAAGTAGTTCTAATCCTCCTCGACCTGTCAGAGGCGTTCAACACCGTCTACCATCACTCCCTCATCACCAGACTCCACCACATCAGAATTTGGAGCAAAAACCTCAAGTGAATCCACGCATCCCTCACAGGACGCACCCAGAGAATCTGTTACCCCTGCTCACCTCCCAGCCCAAGAACATCATCGGCAGTGTCTCCCAGGTGTCCTCACTCAGCCCCACCCTCTTCAAAACCTACATGACGCCACTAGCCAACATCGTCCGCATTCACAGACTCAACATCATCTCATATGCCGATTTCATGCAACTCATCCTCTCTCTCCCTCCGGGGACCACGCCTCTCCCCGAGCCAATTTCAGCAATGCTATGACCAACGTCGCCAAGTGGATGAGATCCAGCTGCTTGAAACTGAACACGGACAAGACAGAAGTAATAATTTTGGGAAACACCACCTTCTCTTATGACAACACCTGGTGGGCCAGCGCACTTGGACAAACTCCAATCCCGAAAGAACACGCTTGCAAGCTCTGCATCATCATCAACAGCAAACTCACCTTTAAGCTACAGATAAACACAGTAGCCACCTCCTGCTTCCTCATCCTCCGCATGCTGCATACGATTTTCAAATGGATCCCTTTCAACGCCAGAAAAACTGTAACTCAAGTCCTCATCACCAGCAGACTAGACTATGGAAACGCTCTCTACACCAGAGTCACCACCCAATTCCTGAACCGCCTCCAAGCTACACAAAACTCCACAGCAAGTCTCATCCTACACCTTCCCAAACGAACCAGCATCATCCCTCACCTCAGAAGCCTTCACTGGCTGCCTGTGCACAAAAGATGCAGGTTCAAGGTCCTGATCCTCACGTACAAAGCCCTCGACAACATCGGACCCAAACACATCAACCACCAGCTCTCCTTCCACCAACCCACCAGAGAACTCCGATCAACCTCCCTAACCCTCATGCACGTCCCAGTGTCTGCTGAAGCCGCTGCAAGGTCCTTTCCTTCTCCTACCTCACCACCTGTGAACCACACACACCCTTCCCAACTTCAGGAAGAAACTCAAGACCTGGCTCTTCAACGAGAGGCCTCCAGCACACAGCATCAGCCCTCAATGCCTGGATAGCCCCCATTGCAATAAGCTGCGCTTTACAAATACCAATTGATAGATATCACTGGTTGTGTTTTCCAGTTGCTGTCCCTTTTAGTGAGCATTCTTGGTGCACTGGTAAAAGCAATTCATATTCCCTCCTCCATTTTCTTTTCAGGGTCCCTCAGGTTCTGTTTTATGCTTCCACTCTTCTCAATCATCTCGTTATCTGAGTTCCACTCTCAGTTTTTCACTTATGATTCCCAGATCTTTTTTATGCCCCTCTTTTCGCTCAGTCTCTGTATAACTGTCATCTTGATTGCCTCTCTGCTGTCCACCTCTGTAGGCCTTCCCGTTCCGTTCATGTTACCTCTTTTATTATTAAAGTTCATTTCTCTCCGCCCCCTCTCTTCCTTTCTTCGTTTTCCCATTTTCCTCGGTATTCCATCTTGACCCCTTAGCTTAATTTCTCTTCCACCACCCACGCTGCTTCCTTTCAGCTCTTCAAAAATGTCCCTTATTCACCTTTTTGGCAAACACTCATATTCGAAATTCAGTATTCTGTGATCCAAAATACTTTCCTACCTATTCACTTACTTGTCCTTTTTCTTGTGTTCTCCAGTCCCCAATAGATCTAGATTCCCTCTGCTTTTAATCTTCTTTTTCACCTTTGTTTTGCTTAACAGTCTTCATGTGCACCCTGGTTTGTTTCTAGAATATAGCAAGGCAAGGCGGCCCCTTCGGCACTGCCAGCAGTGGCAAATAACTGCCCCACATACAGCATCAGTGATATGTGGGCAGTAAACGGTAGGTTGGGCTACTAAAATCCTTACACTGCCATGCTTTTACTTGCCTCTCTTCACTGGCATCCAGTGCTTGTTCACTTCAGGTTTCCTTTTCTATACTTTAGTTTCAAATCCACTCACACGACACCTCACCACACTTTGGTTGGGCTGGTTCTCTGGACTCTGCACCTCAGCCGTTGTTCATTTGTGCCTCCAAGCCAACAGTTAGGTGGGCAGTTCCAGAAGCTTGATCCTGCCCAAAGGTCTCGTCATCTGTCTGATCTTCTACTGTCCACGGTACGATCCATCTCTAGCTGTTAGCAACGTGATCTACAGACTATCACTAGCCGTGTGGCTGAGATTCATGTAACAGGTGCTTGCCTAACCAAAAACGGGCAATTGTCCGACCGATCTCTAAGCTGCAAGGGTATGACTGATCTTTAAACTGGGAACTGTGTGGCCACCTGAAGACTCCCAGACTTACAACCGATCTGTGGACTGGCAGCCATTTTAGTGGTCTTCAAACTGGTGACTGAGTTCCCTTCGCAAGACTGGCAGCCTTGCATCCGATCTGTGAACTGGCAGCCATTTGGACCGACCCACCTCAAGAATGTTAGCCTTGCAACTGATCTGTGAACTGGCAGACATTTTAGTGGTCTCCAAACTGGCAACTCGGTGACTCATCTCAATACTGAACGTTTTGGAACGGATTTGTGAACTGGAAGTCATTTTAGTGGTTTTTAAACTAGCAATTGTGTGACTCATCTCAATATTGAACATTTTGCAACCAGTCTGTGAACTGGCAGCCATTTTAGTGGTCTTCAAACTAGCAACTGTGTGACTGATAAATAGGCATAAGAGTGTGGGTATTCAGTAACCCTAGGTAAGAATGTATGTGGGGTGCTGGTGTATTGACCTGCAGGGATCAAAAATATATTTGAGGGGTCGCCTCACCCACAGCTTCGTGGCCTGCTTCATCATTGGCATCCCTCTACACTGTAGTGGAATGGTACCACTCAGGTGGACTCAGCCATAAAGGAAGTTCTTACATATTTTATTTTTCCAGGACAAATGTTGGGGTCAAGATATAGAAATTAAAAATACCTAAGGATGCTCCCTATAGATCCTCTTTTATTATGTGTAGAATCTAAGACGAAATCCACTGGGGTGAGAGAGGTCCTGTCAGTTTCAGAGAGAAGCTCTCCAAGAACATTCAAAGATTCTCCTTGCAGAATACAAGGATAGAGTGCTTCGACGTCTATAGTCAACAAGAGCTGAGTGGCAGGGTTGAAGGATATTTCTTCTAGGATGTTAAGAACGTTCTTAGTATCCCTTTCTGGTGCAATTTAGACTCATCCAGCTATACAGACATTCTTCTTTGTAGGTGAAACAACATATTGTTTTCAAGTTGTATTTGTTCATTTGCATGATACCATGGGTCCTGAGAATTCTTATATAAGGACTTGGATTTGAGTGATATGCAGTATATATCCGAGATCTAGCATTAGCATTCAGAGAAATGTGTTTCTCTAGAAATGGATATTGCAGTATTGAGGTGGAAGCACTCAGCTTTTTACCCTCTACCCAACCGTTCCACACATTGCCCTAATATTATATCTATTCTGTAGTGAATATTAATTGATAACCTCGGTGCAGGACATAGTATTTGTCCCATGTTCCTACGCACATTAAAAATCAGCAACAAAACAAGCTATAAAATTCATCTTGTACATCATTTGAATCACTTACATTATCTTGTTGTAAGAGTCTTGGGCTACATGTACAAATCATTTTTGATGTTGCACACGGCCCAATTCACCGAATTGGGCCGTTTGCAGCTGCAAAAATGCTTTTTGGTAAGTACAAAGCCCAAATTGAAATTCAATAACTTTTTACCGAATTGCAATTTTGGGTTTTGGGATTCGTTATTTGGAAGGAGTGTGTTGAGGGTGTCCCTTTCTAATACCGAATCAGAAAGGTATGTACGAATGTTTTGTGGCTGAAATGCGGTCACAAAACATTAGCAAATTATCGCCAGTAGAAAGTTGGTGGTAACCCATTTGCAAACGGGAAGGGTTCCGCTTTGAGAATGGTTAGGGAAATATTTTTAAGAGCAGGCAGTGGTCCCCAGGGACGCATCCCCACAAACCCCCCACCCCAACTCATGACCATGAAGCACTGAAAAACCCTACAAGAGGGTAAGTCCCCTGATTGTGTATGTATGAGTGAAGTTTTCTACAGTTGCATGTAACTGGCACTGTTTTTATCATACAGTTTAAGCCCCCACACTTGAAATACACACTTTTGTTTCGGAGGTTTGCTGTGCCCATGAGTGGGATGAGTATGCTTGATACAAGTAAACATTGGGAAATACATCATCCACATATATCACTGATATTACAGATGAAATACATGCTGCAAGTATGTTTTTTAAATATGTTTCATGCTTTTTACAACTTTCGCCTACAGGTACCACCACGAATCGCAGTAGAGAGGTATGAGAGCCATATGCCTCAAAATTTTGAACAGATTGAGTGTAGAATGTGAGAAGGGAGCCCTGAAGAAGATTGCAGACCAGCATAGGCTTTATAATCAGTCAAAAAATGTCGGCAATCACATGTGGGTAGGTGAACCATTCATTCACCTTTGAACCATGCAGATGTTTGTTTTAATCATACCTAGGGCTCCTGTTAATAAAAGAAGCTCTTTTAGGAACACCCTTAGGTGTTTTTACTTTCTATATCTGGGCCCCTGTATTTAGCCTGAAAAAATAAATGATGTAAGAACTCTCTTTATGGGTGAGTCCATCTGAGTTGTATCATCTTACTCCGGCGTAGGGAGCCGCCAATGATGAAGCATGCCATAAGAAGTTGTGGGTGAGATGACCCCTCAAGTATCTTTTTGTTCCCAGCAGGCTCATGCACCAGTACCTGCTATATATTCTTACCTAGGGTTACTCAATACTAATGCTCTTTAATGTGATATAGGTGTTTAATTAGGAGGGCGTGAGCATTATTTTCATCCTCTTCCTCTCTCAGTGTGATGGCATAGTTGTGTGACTGATCTCTTAAACTGACACCTGCTCAACTGATCTCCAGCTGGCAGTCATTGACTGGTCTTTAAACAGTGGAGTGAACAATCTCAAACTGGTACTCGTAACCATTCTCAACCCTTGCATCTAATTGGCTGATCTTCAAACATAAGATGTTGAACAATGTTTACAAATTTACCTTGACACTGATCTCTGAGTGGAAAGGCACCACCCTGTGGAACCACCGACTGACGAAACCATGACATTGTGCCTCAATTGTGCATCAGAGCAGCGGCGGCTCCTCCGTTAGGGCGGAGCAGTGTCGCACCCCCGCCCCCAACAGCAGCCGCTGCTAATCCTTTAACAAATGAAGATATAAAAAATATGTTTATTATCATTTCATTTGTTGAAGGGGTTGGGCATTCAGGATGCCGAGGATGAGGGGAGTGCACTGTGCACTCCCCTCAGTGCGCATGTATATTTAGCTTGCCTTCTTGGGCCAGCCAAACACACATGCACAGTAGGCTCTCCCCAGCCGGCACTGTGTTGCCGGGCCGCAGAGAGCCGGCACAGGCTCCCAGTCTACCCGGGAGCGCCCTGACTGGGCGCTCCCAGCCAAGACTAACGTTGCTCTGGGCAGCGCCAGAATTGGCCGTAGTGCAGGCTGGCAGCCTGTGCTGTGCCTCCTGTGACCAGGAAGACGGAGCGGCATAGTGCGGCGACAAGGCGAGAAAGGTACATTTAAAAAATATATATATATAACTTAATGTGTGTCCTCACCCTTGCGCGCGCCGCCTTGCCCCTTCACAGCGCTGGGAGCCACGACTGCATCAGAGTACACATAAACCAAATCTCCTTATGGGGAGACAACCGTTTTTGAAAATAAGACATTCCTCAAAAGACAGAAAGGAATATTTTTAAATGTTGTTATTTCCTGAAAAAAGATAAACATCACACTGGCTTTGTTGCTATTTGGCTCTATTGCTCGCCAAAAAACACACTTCCTGTTATTTTCAGATGTTGACAGTATGTGCATCTTACTGGGCTCTTAATCCGCAAAATCAAAATGAATGAAGCATCCTGAATGAGCGAGATCTTAACATTTCCTCTTGAAAAATGCTCTGCTCTTTTCTTGTCTGATGCTGCAGTCATGAGACAAAAATCATTAATCACACATATACAGAATAAAGCTGTTTTCCTCCAGAGCAGATAGTCTTGATAGATCTGCATATCACTAGTGTCAGGGCCTCAGGGCGGAGACTCGTGGTCGTAAAAGTTCAGACATATTCGACATCAGTGTTCATTCAGCGAGGGACACAACAGAGGTGCTGTGTCTCCATAACTCTAATTTAAGGTCACGTGATCTTCATCCTATAGCCCAAGGGATGTAGAATCCGACCAGGGTTTAAAGCCACAAAACATCACCGTCATCAAAATCTTTATTCTGTTTAAAACGGGAACACCATAAAAGACAATAAGAGCACGCTAAACCTTTGAAATCACAGTGTTACAAAATAAGATCAATATAACCATAAAAACATTTTAAATCCATCTAAGAGTGCTGCTAAAAACAATACAAGACTGCAAACAACCTTTGGGCCAATTATATCAGTCTAAAATTATTGAATGTCTTATTTTGATTGCAGTTTAAAAAACATGCCACATTATAACTAATTCTGAGATCAGTCAACATCTGCTTAGGGAACAAGGAGGGCCTGGCGCAACTAAAATTACGCTCCGCAAGATCGATTTCAAAAGGCGTTTAGAATGGACGGATAAAAAGGACATATAAGGGACAAGTGCATTGTATCTTGAGCTGAGTGGCCATCGCATTGGTAGGGGGTATCTAACTCATTGTTCATCAAGCCATTGGGATCACGTATCAGGTGATGTATTAGATTAAACCTGAAGCGAGTAAGCAGGAACCGCTGGTTGTTGGAGGGCCCATAGGTAAGGTAAGGCTCCAATGTAAGCAAAGATTGGACTAGAACATTACATCTCATCGGAGGCATAGTCAGAACTCTAGATCTTCGGATTTTAATTTCATAAACACCTTTGTGGCCCAGATAATGTCCACCTTAGTTATAGTTTTTGGGTGGCTGATCAATTAAAGCACCCAAGTTTATTAAACCACTCTTTGACATATTTGAGCCATGGAATTCTGTTGGCATGGACAGGGTTTAGACAATCTTTGACAATGTCTCTGTTGAACTCAAGGTTCTTTTTGATCCAAACAGCTAGCCATAGGGACAAAACTGAATTAAATTGGAAACATAGCCAACATCTAACTCTTAGTGGACATTGAAGGACGGCACACTGCAAGCTAATGAAAGTAAATGCTTAAGAAAGCCATTCTTCATAATTTGTAGAGGAGATAAGTTTGAGTACCCCATATCTCAGCACCACATGTTCCAATAGTGAGACATGTATTTCAATAGATTTTCAACATTGCAGGGACGCAGGTTGCCCAATTTTAGAGGCAAAGCCAAAAACAGAAGCAAGACTTCTTGAAAAGGCATGTCTTTTAGCACTAGAGAACAAAAAAAGAATCCCAAGATAGGGGAATGTCTTGACCTTGCTAAGCAAGCTATCTTTTAATGTAACGGGCTCTACATGTGGTGTTTATAGGACCAAATACCATGATATTTGACATAGTATAATTTGTAGTGAGATCAAGACTTTCCATAAATTCAGCAAAACTGCTCAAGAGACTCTGTAAACCCAGAACAGTTCTAGAAGTCAGGATAGCGTTGTCAGCCTAAAGTAAAACCAGCAAAGGGCGTCCATTCACCCTAGGTAAATGAAGCCCATCGGCACAAAGGACTTTATCCAGATTGTTTATATATAAAATAAATAGAAAAGGTGCCAATTTACAACCTTGTCAGACACCTCTATTCAAAGCAAATTTAGTCGTACCCTACATTGTGGGACCGTAGGTGATGGTAGGTGTACGGTCCGAATGTAGGTCACTGAGAAAAACAATCACGGTTTTGTCAGAACCCATTCCCAGCATTATGTTCCACAGCTTGGGCCTATTAACCCTGTTGAAGACTTAAAACCATGAACCCCAAAATAAGAAACTCAACGATTTTAGACTGATGTAATGGTCCCAAAAGTTCTTTGCACTCCGGCATTGTTTTTAGCAGCACTCTGAGATTAATTGATCATATTTTTATTATTATATTGATCTTATTTTGTAACATTGAGATTTCAATTATTTTAACATGCTCTTACTGTCTTTTATGGTTTTCTTGTTTTAAATCGAATAAAGATTTTAATGATGACCACCTAAACAAGAAAGTCTACCACAACAATTGTGCACGAGTCACAGACACATGGACGACCCTCTGTGACCAAACCCTCAACTGAGAAAACAAGGAAAGCGCTAAGAAGTCAAGTAATAGAACGTTATGTGCTATACAAACACTGGTGTTCTATTGAAAACATAAACAGCCTTTTTTCAAAAAGAAAATTCATTTGGAGTAAAATGTGCCAGTTCAAATGTGTGCCAGCTCCCCTGTAGACAGTGCACCTTGTAACTAATTCACGGATATGCAAAGGCGAAAATGTCCATAGTGGAAACGTTGTTGATGCTCATTATTTGGGAAAAAATGTATATTGCACCTGCAATCCTAGCAGACGCAAATTGTTAATGAGCAAGATACATTTTTCTCTAGCTCACCCGAAAGCTGTTGACGCTGACTATCAAGGAACACAAATATGACTAATGAAAGTGACGAGTACATTCGGATAGTAGCCAAGGTCCTAATGAGATCCATTGGCACTAAGTTTCTAATTACTGTTATTATTTATGATATCATTATGTGTATATTGGTGCACAATGTACTAACAAGGACCAAACGATTTGTCTTTTTCTCCTACATCTTTGAATTTCTTAATCCTCCGGCATCACACTGGTCCAGAGGTGTCACGCCACGCAGGAGAACATTGCCATGCACACTAACAGCTTAGCTCCAGTTGGGCACTGGGCAATTCATGAAAAGGGAAATGAGAGAAGGTGATTTGCAAAACACTCATGAATCCGCTGTCATCTCGTGGACTTGGCTTTCTCTGGTGAATACTGTCTGCAACCAATGTGTAAGCGGAGACTAGAGGTGTTTGGCCATTTCACCCATTAACTTGCCCGTCTTGGGCAAGGCATGGGCAATATGTTGCATCAAATGGAAATGCTCACATCTGGCAATACTGCACATACTGAACATTTGTAGTCACCCAAATCAATTACACAACAAACATTCCTTTGTTGAATAGTCTCAACGTGAGACAATGCAAGGCCTTTTCACCAGATCCTGTTGGCTGAACTGGGCTCTAGGCATTGCCAAAGATGATACCGCCTATGATCCTGACCCCCATAGGGTTCTGCATGCTACAATTGCTGTGGTGAGACTGGACCTCATAGCTTCTTTGACTCTCCAGTGGGGATGCACTTTCCACGCATGTCTTTACTACGCATGCATTTTCCATGCATGTCTTTACTACGCAATAAGTACAATGCATGGTCATTACTACGCATGCATTTACCACAAAATGTTTTTACCACACATATGCTTTTACCATGCATGTCTTTACCATGAACATTTTGTAGTAAAGGCATGGTTGGTAAAGGCAACTGCATGGTAAAAAGTAGAGGTGAGTATAACATACGTAATATACGTATGTGTGTGTGTATGTATATATATATATATATATATATATATATATATTATCTATCTATCTCTCTCTCTTTCTCTCTCTATGTATATATATATATATATACACACCCACACACCTTTCCACCCAAAAACCCTACCTACCCTAAACTCTAAAAATTACCTTACCACTCCAAAACACATGCTCACCCTAAACCCTAAAAATGGCCTTACCACTCCAAATCCCATACCCACCCCAAAACCTAAAAATATTGTTACCATCCCAAATCCCATATTCACCCTAAAACCTAAAAATGCCCTTGCCACCCAAAACCCATACCCACCCTAAAACCTAAAAACGTTTTTCCCACCCCAAATGCCCTACCCACGCTTAAGCCTAAACACCCCTTACCACCCAAAATCCCATACCCACCCTAAACCCTAATAATGCCCTTAGCACCCAAGAAGCCATACCCACCCTAAAACCTAAAAATTACCTTAACACCCAAAGACCCATACGCACCCTAAAACCTAAAAATGCCTTACCACCCAAAAACCCATTTCCACCCTAAAACCTAAAAATGCCCTTACCACCCAAAAACCCATACCCACCCTAAAATCTAAAAATGCCCTTACCACTGAAAAACCCATACCCACCCTAAAACCTAAAAATGCCCTTAACACTCAAAAACCCATACCCACCCTAAAACCTAAAAATGCCCTTACCACCCAAAAACCCATACCCACCCTAAAAATGGCCTTACCACCCCAAAATACACACACATGTGTATGTATATATATATATATATATATACATATCTATATATATATATATACATGTCACTCAACCCACTTAATACCTGTACTTACCTTTAAAACCTTTACCATGCATACATCTTTACTATTCATTCCTTTACAACGTTAGAAAGGTATGTTCGTGGTAAAGGCATGAGTGGTAAGGCCATGCGTGATGAACGCATATGCGTGGTAAAGGCAGTGCGGTAAATGCATTGCGTTGCGTTTGCCACGTTGTAAGTGATGTTTCCCCTCTAGTGGTTGATAGGTGTGGTTAAGCTGTCAGGGAGGTGGTATGAAGATTGGTATCAGTGCCACAACTCTCAACAGCAGAAGTAAAGGCCAAGGTCTAATTGGAGGCATTACTCTTCTAAACCATAGGTCTTTAATTTACACGTCAGTGTATTGAACATGTAAAATGGTGAACTAGATTCAAAATCAGGAGCCTCTTCTCAAAAGATATGATCCCAAATAGGTTTCACATGAAGATAGGTCCTATTGCCTACTGAAATAAGTGTGGCCAGTGATCACCAATGGGGATGAATAGGATCCCTATGTTTAGATCCACACCTAGAAAGGCTCAATGTTAACCCATGGGTCAGTATCAGACGGATGGCCAGCGTCTAGACAACCTCCAGAGCAGTCTCTGGTGCTGAACCTTTTCATAATGCTCGCTGACCAAGTGGCGTGGTGTTGTGAAATGTATGGTGTGTGATCGTGTTTGGTGACCATTTTTTCAAAATCCCTATCAACACCCCTCACCAGATTTTCTTGTTGAGGACAACATTGCAGCTGGTGAAACAACACAAAGTAAGGTAGATCCTGATAACAACTTGATTTATGTTTTTTACAGTTTTTCAGTTCTCCCTTGCATACCTAATGGCCCTGGCACTTCGCCACTGGGGTTAGCGGGCAATGGATTGAAAAATGGTCGTGTGTTGTTGCAGCACCTGGTGGATATCCTAAAAGACGCCACATACTGTTGCAAGCTTTTATCATACATAATGCAGTACAGATTTTTTAACACATCCGTTTATTGCTTTTGCATTTAGTAAACAACATTGAATATACAACCAAGACACAACTTAAAGGAAACACCAGTGGTATTAAGATAACAAATGTAGTCCAGTTTGTGAGCCCCTACCCTCCTGATCGGAGCCAAATAAAGAGAAAGATCAGTGCTTAAGACTCGGCCGTCCTCATCCACAGAACCTGAAAGCCATGGACCCTAACTCTTTTGATGTTTAGAGGCGCACCCTTGCAGCACAGATTCCTGACTCGTTCTCCCCTCCCCCGAGCTTCTATAGCTTCGACTAGCTCTTTAGATTGGAAAACTCACAGTCTTATGTCTGGGGTGCAGTCCAGCATCAGCAGCCTTTTGATTAAGGTCAGGGACCGCAGTGAAGGTACAGACCTAAATAGCTCCTCTAAAGGTCAGTGAAAAAGTTATTCTGCTGCCAACATGGCACCTACGGCGTACTGCAATAGTGGCCAGAGGAGATCATAGGTGTATACAGTGTGTCCAGGGACACACTCGTGCCCCCAAGGGAGGGGAGAGACATATCACAACTCAACACCAAGCTCAGCGGACCAACTGTGCTGCAGAAGGAACCTCATCGAGGCATCCTTTCAGAGAGAAGGGCGCAGGGTACAGACTCCCTCAGCTTCTTATAGTCCTGGACCATCTCTTAGGAAAGGTCATTGGTGCAGGGTAGGTTTATCCACCGACATGGCTCACTAAAGCCATATGGCTTACAGCAACCTGGCGCTTGTAATGGTCCAGTTAGTCAGGCTCTGCTGTGGCTCTCCAGTGCATCAGAAATCGGTTCTCTTCTTGTGAGGGGTATCAAGCTGGTCCTTGGTTTAGAGCCTGATTTAGAAAGGAGCACATTATTTGAAGAGTGGAAGCTCTGCCATAACTCAGCGGTGCACCTGCCTCTTTAACCTCACATTTCTACTTCTCTACTTAGTGTCAGAGGAAGCGCCAGGTTTGCCCCAGCAAAGACTCTGCTGTTGTAAACCTCTTACCTGGTAGCCTGGCCACCAATGGACCGTCAGGTCACTGTGGGGATCGTCCTGCCCTATAGACCGCGGGGCGACAATCACTCTCTTTCCCTCCCTGTGTTCACCATATGAAAGGTGCCGGGAGGAGAATATCCAGAAAGGTTCCTATGTGAAGAAAGAAAACTCACACTGCATCAGAGACATTTTATTTTTGTGTTTTGAGAAAACAAGCTACAGCTTTGGGTATTTGTTTTAGCTAAACAACAAACCTGCCTAGTTGGAGGTTTAAGCATGGCACCCACTTGGCAACTCTTCTGTGCTATAAAGGGAGCTCTGACAGCTTGCTTCCCAGTGCCCAGATTCCCACCAGGGAGATGGGATCTCTAAATAGAGAGAATGGTCTTCCACCACAGGAATGGTTGCATCACCTCTGTCCCTATGGTGAACCTGTGGACCATCTGCCATGTATGTATGACTGTCTTAGTCCATTGTCTGGTTTATGGGGCAGCATTGATGGTCTGCAGGCACAATTCTAACAGGCGAACAGCTCAGGGTCCAGGACTAGAATTTCATCCATCTTGGTCTCAGCTAGAAAGGGGGATGGATCAAACACTGGTTCCACAGTCTGATATGTCTTTTCTGATACTCTCTCTGATCTGCAAGAGAATCCAAAATATTGCTGAAGTCCTTACTGTCCTTATACTGGTCTGGGGAGAAGGATATTCAAAGTTTGACAGTGTCTGGCTACTGAGGGAGTTGCACCATCGAGCTATTCCAGAGCTAATTTTAAAGGAAGCCAGAACTTAAATAGATAAAAGCAACTCTACAAAAGGACAGTTATGTTTCTATCACTTCCTCAGGGGATAGAGGTTCAGGTACCCACAGCTGGCCTGTCATACTACAATTTCAGACACATCTCTCTCTAGAAAGGTTTCCGCTCATTTGGTACAGCCTTAATACCAAACTGGCTAGATGAGGTGGAGGGGATAAAAGCTTTGTTTTAGGGAACTGCTTGGAATTTACACTATTGGCAGTGGGCCTCATCATTGATTCACACCAATGGGTTATGGTGCACATCATCTACACTAAAGTTCTGATAGACTGCCACCAAATCAAGTCACCTCATGGTGAGTAGAGGCCACTTAGTCACTCTTTGTGATGTTATACAACGAATTCAGGGTGAAAAAAAAGAAAAATGGAAAACCTTGCTGGGAAAAAAGTGAAAAATGAAGGAGGTAACCACTGCTACGTACAGCTTCAGACTTCATATAGATTCTTGAGCATTCACGCTGGTATTTGGAGCTCATGAATGTTGCGTGGGTTTTGTGTTGTGGCCTGAACCCTGTGTATATCCAAGGAGACATGACAATCCATCTGGCCCCAAGGCACATCAAGGTCCTGTGATACCCTGCATTTTCACTGTTGGGGGTCTCCAGCATCCAGGCTCTCAGTCTTTAACGGCTTCCTAATCTAGAGGTATCACCCACATCTGAGCAGAAGATGCTCCTCTGGGCATTGCATGCTCGGATGTTACAGGGCATCCTTATCATCATCACGTAGAAATTAAAATGAAGAACCCAACATGAAGAAACCCATGAGGAACCAAAAAAAAAGAAAATGATAAGCACAATTTTTTAAACTTTAGGTACTAATGAAAAACAATACTACAAGCAGATTTTTATAACTTCTAAAGTGGGGAAAAGTTATCAATAATAATAATAGAAGAAGGTTAGGATTAAATTCAGACAGAAGGGATGGGTTAGGGTAATGGTTGAGATAAAGACAATGAAGGGAACAGCTACAATGTATGGGTTGGGTTACAGCTAGGGTTGATGTTAGGGTTGTGGTGGTGTTGGGTAGTTTTTACATTTTTGAAGTGTTTCTTCATTATTGACACTACAAAGCAAACATATTTATTGTCATAAATTGTTCTTATTACGCATTCTTCATTATTGTATTTACTCATTACTACATTCTACCTTTTCACGTAGATCGACCTTCATGTGGTCACAGAGTACTGCTTCAGGGGCGTGCAATTCTCAGCTCCAGTACAGCACCCACATCATGCTCTGAACTCCCTGTGAAATGTACATCTTCATCCTTTTCAATATGACACCTCATGCCATTGAGTGATTGGTGCTCTGCATCCTCTTCAGTCTTCTGAAATTAGTGCCCCGACCCCTGTGAATTTAACCGCGCCCGATCAAACAATGACCAGCGCCCGGCATCTATCACCTCAGACTTTATTGGTCATTCCACTCTGCTTCCTGGTCTTATTGAACTCATAGGCCAAGCACACAACTAGTTCACCTTATACCACTGTGGCCATTCTTTCTCAGTGGCTTGAGCATCAAATGCATCAAGAGCCACCCTACTGGGAAAGTCACAAAACCCTGCCCTTTGTTTGCTACTTTTCTCACTTTACACCATCTCTCTTAGTGATATTATCTCCTTATTCAGTCTCTCCTATCACCTTTACGTTGAAGCTATCCAAATCTTTTCCTCCTTTCCCTCTTTTACATCTTACCTCCATTTATGCATCTCAGACTGCCTTACTGCTATTTGACATTGGATGATACTGTGATCACTAATGTTGAACTTCCCCAAAACTGAGGTCACACACTTTCCTTCTTCATTAGCATTTGCCTCTTTCACTGACTCTATCCACTTTCAGCCAAGTGTGCCCCTCCAGCCAGAAACCTTGGTGTTGTTTTCAGCCAGTTCATGAAAGTGGAGGCTTCCGTAACCAACACAGGAGAGCATTATCAATGACTAAATATACATGCAAATATCTCATAGATACCACGCTAGCCAAAACACTCAACAATGAATTAGAATTCATTGAACCGGAATAGTCCAATAGTCGATTCGTTGTCCTCCACGGTTGAACCTTCACACCACTAACCAAGATTCTAAACTTTACTACTTACCCTCTGTGCAGCTGTACCCACTTCAACTTACCTCCATCTACCCAGCTAGCTCAGTGCCAAGAACAAGGGCATATACATGCCTTTGACACTTGTATTCAAGTCTGTAAATTATTTCGTCCCTGCATACCTCTCAGACATCTTATCTTGATACATATCTACTCAGAACTTAATATCTACCAACCATAACCTTGTGGCTGCACCAAAGGCACCCCGTGCTTCCTTCAAGATGGGTCCTTCTATCTGTGATGTAGCAAAACACACTATCACCACACATGTGGGACCCTTTCTCTCCAAACATCCACAAGAACATTAAAAGGACATTGTTTACAACGCTTGAGAAGAGAATCATCATTGCCCCCATCTGCTGTAAATATTTACATTTCAGGCCTGTATGATCTATTAGTTACAGAAATGTAATTGCCTCAGAGATTTGCTTGTCTTCACTAATCATAGCCATCCGAATGCACAATTCATTCATACTTCAGCTGTCATTTTCTGAACATATACTACCCACCACGACCTCATCGATCTAAGTACCATCATCATTGCTATGTAAAAAAAACTTCTGACTGAAATGCTGTTGTTGCTAATAAAATATAACAATAAATACATCCTCACTCTGTTTCACTGCTTCCCATTCCTCAGCATCCGCATGTATCGACTTTTCTTCCTCCCGTCATTACGGTGCTCACCCTTCACTGACACTCTACCAATCCCGTTCTCCCATCTTATCCACCCCGGGGTTCCCAACGAGCTCCTGTTCTTTACCAGCAGCCAGTAAACTCCCAAGTCACTAACTTTGCTTATGGAATGCGAGATCGTTCAGTAGTAAAGCTTCATTCATCAAAGGCCACTTTGACTTGCACACACAGCTGCTTTATTTCACTGGCATCACCGAGACTTGGCTTCATCCCAAAGATTCTTCAACACCTGCTCTCCTCCATAACAATCATGCAGTTTCTTGCATAACCTAAAACATCTCACATAAAACACCCTCTTTTGCTGTCTGATCCCACTGCCACCAGCCCGGTGTTGCCCCCCCCCCGTCAGGACACACCCTCATCATCTGATCCTTGAAATACCCATAGACGCAGGGGTGGCTCCTCCATAGGGGCGGGGGAGCATCACCCCTGCCTGCAGTGGCAGCTACAAACCCTTTCCCAAAGAACGATCATAAACTCTGTTTTCGATCATTTTTTGGGGAAAAGGGGGCGGGCCATGGGGGTGACGTGCACTGGGGGAAGTGCCACAGGTCTCTCTCCAGCCCATGTACAGAGTTGCTGGGCTGGAGAGAGCCTTCACAGGCTCCCAGTCTGCCTGGGAGCGGACAGCCAGGGCGCTCCAAGCCAATCCTGATGCTGCTTGAAGCAGAGTCCGGATTGGTGCAGGGCAGGCTGGGAGCCTATGCCTGCAGCACCAGCGAGACGGGAGGAAGCAGAGGAGCGGCGTGGGAGCGAAGGGTAAATGATTTTTTTATTTTTTATTTTGTATTTAATTTAATATTTAATTCCCCCTCCAAACCCTCCCTACTCCCGCCCGCCCCTTTCAGTCAGCAAGAGCCGCAACTACATGGACGCCAATCCACGAAAATGTCAGGGGTAGCGGAATTGACATCACACGCCCTTTGACCTCCCCTTTCACTCACACACATACTTACACATACACACAAATTCACACTCTCTCTCACATTTACACATTCTCACCCGCAAACATGCACACAATATACACTTAAAAGCATTTTTTACTTACCTCAGCTGCCATGGAAGGGGATATTCCAGCTCAATGTACTCTATTTTTATTACACTAATAGTGAATAATAATATGCTATTATTCACTATTAGTCTGATAAAAAACTGACAGAAAACTAAGAGAGTGGAGCCCCCACCCACGTCCATAAGAGCTGTCACGGTGTTCCTGGCACTGAATTTGCCACCTCTGAGGCCAGGGATCGCAAAGGCAGGGTCAGGATCGCAAAGGACAAACCAGCGGTCGCAGCTGCGACCCCTGGCTACCCCTGAATGACGTCCATGGAAATACCCTCCTGCCCCCAGCACTAACTCCCCCGAACCAGACCTGGGCACACATCACAGGCTTGATTTCTTCCAGGGTCCTTCAGAGACCCTTTCAGCACTGCATGAATGACCTTATACACCCCAAACCCATTTACCCACAGACGATACTGCATACAATTAGAAATGCCCCCAAGGTTGGCCTAAAAGACCAAGAAGTGCCGCCCTCCACCCAAACGGAAACGGAGGAAACCTTAGACCCCTGAACAGCGCGAGAAATAAAGACAAGCCGTAGCAGCATAAAACCTCTTCCATTGGTACAGCCTTCATCTAACCCCTCCACTTCATCTACAGTGAACGCTTGCCCCCCCACACACACCCAGCGACCTTTTCTTCAATGCCACGCGCTGCACCTACACTCACCTGAGCCCCCTCTTATTATTCCGCACACATTCCCTGCCTCTCTTTCACCCACCCATCTCTTCCTTGGCGCTTACGCTCCCCATCACCGCAGCCCCCATTTCTCACACATCCCTGAGCTGCTAGATTTTGATGAAGGGGCCCGCGGAGAGAGAGACGCAGTCTAGTCTCTCCGCAGGTGTATTCGGGACGGAGGAAGTGGCGCGGAATGTGCCCCATTGGTTAGAAGGTAAGTTGGGGTTATGGTAGGGTTTATAAAGGGGGTGGAGGGTGGGGTCGGCCTCTTCTCTGCGCCGACTTAGTGAGGGAGGGTTGTGTTTTTTGCAGTGACCACCCACCCAGCTTAGGAAGGCAGGGGGAGGAGAGGATAGTTAGGCAGGGAAGTAGGCAGGTAGGGGCGGTTAACAGTCATTTAGGACAGGTGAGTGAGAGAGGTAGCAGGAGATGGGGGAGGGTGGAGAGCCAGGTGCGGGCTTGTCCACCCTTCCAGGGGGAAAAACAAGGAGGTGAAGGATCAGAGCGGGGAGGGGTAGGCTACAGGCAGGGAAGGCATGAGAGGAATAGGGGAGCATATACGGTAGGAAAATTGAAGGGAGATATTTGAGGAGAAAATGAAGGCAAGGGAATTGTAAAAGTTAAAGTCTGCTTTTAAAAGAAGATATACAGTTAAATGTTTAAGTAATGATGTGTTAAAATCCTGTTCTAAATAAATTACCTTTTACACCAACAAAGAGTGTCACGTATGTATGTCCCGAAACCCAAAGCAAACCCAGATCCTAGCCTCGAAGTAGCCCAGTCGTGGACCACTCAATTAGTGCCAGCCTAGTCTGCAGATAACCTATGTTTTAAGTATATTTCTTGTTGGCATCTTAATAGCTAAATGTTTAATAATTCTGTTCACAAAATAGTTACAGTACTTGTGATAAGAAGAATAAAATTACTCATTCTGAAAATGTGACACATGAATTAATTCTGAGTGTTTTGTCTGTGACCCGCAGTGACTAGGGACGGGGCGCGCAGTGTCTCAGAGCAGCAGTAGCCTTACCCGTGGAGTGTCAGCGAGCGAGATAAGGCTTATCACTGTCCCAGGTCCATTAAAACTCACACCGCAGAAAATACAATGTCAACAGATTTACCTGACTGTCGGATGCCACATAGTCCAGCCCAGATCTCAAGATGTCCATTGTCAGGCGGGAGAAGCAATATTTTTATTTGACTCGTGAGACTTGTGATAGTCCTTTGATAATGTGTAAAGGAAACCAGTCCCATAGTTCAAAGAGCATAACACAGGGTTTTCATTTGATAGATTCAGACCCCTGATTCCACCGACTATGACCTCTTTTCGCTAGCTGCATTCTCTTTTTTGGAGAAAAAAATCTTCAGAGAAAACAGATAACATAACATTTACTCCGACTGATGTAGGCACGTGGGC
The DNA here is from genome assembly GCF_031143425.1 of Pleurodeles waltl. NCBI lineage: Eukaryota > Metazoa > Chordata > Amphibia > Caudata > Salamandridae > Pleurodeles > Pleurodeles waltl. Next base: position 1,917,923,606 of record NC_090440.1, on the reverse strand, counting down.
AAGCATGTATCAATCATTGCACAAAGCTCCCATAATATGGATGGAATCACACCATTTCACAGTGGCTCAGGGCTCTTCACTCCACCATATAAGCCCTTTATTTCGTCTAGTGGCCCATTCAGGACCCGTTCCCTGAGGGTTCCTCACCTCCCCTGGATTCCTACATTCCCTTTTCCCTCCCCTTCACCCAAAGACTCCAAATCTTCTTGAGAGGGCATCCCCTCGCTTGGTACACCAATTTCTCTGCCCTCATGCATCAGTCCATGCCTTCTTTCCACTCCTGCATGGTAGGCAAAGTCCTCCTATTTCAGTAGGTCCCTATGTTCCAGCTTCAGGGTGAGGTCAGTGGCGAAACCATAGCCCCCATGGTGCCGGGGGCCCCCAAACTCCAGGGGACCCCCTTTGACACTGTGCTCAGTCTGCAAGTCTGAGAGCTCCTGACTGGGTTTGTAGCGTTTGGCCCCCCTCTCTGTACTTTGCAGGGGGCCCCCTCAAGTTTCATTATGCCACTGGGGAAGGTTACTAAAGAGCAGGGCATATCGGCCCAATGAGATCAGCTGGGGCATAAGCTGTTGCCCGTGACCAAGGCCCTCCGATATTCTTTTGCCTACCTGCTCCCAGTAGGCCTCAATCATCGGACTTTCCCATAGTGAGTGCAATATGGTGCTCTTCATCAGGCATCCCTGCAAACAGTACGTCATTCACCCTCCCCATACGGAGCAGACGAATCCAGTGTAGGGTGCCCTGTGCAAGATCTTCAACTGGATTAAGCAAAATACCATCCTAATTGTGACTTCGCTCGGGTAGCTGCATGCCTGTCCCCAAGTCTCTCCAGGTCTTTTTCCCTTTTCTCTCCAAGAGGTTCAAGTGGTAGAAGACTATTATTCAATAATATGGTGGGACACCACATTGTAGGTAAGGGGGCCCTGCACTCCAGTGGAGTTTTCTCATCTATTCCCCCCCCCATAGGGCCTCACACTAACCCAATATGTGTTGCATCTGCTGGTATCTCAAGACCTGGTTCCCTGTCAGCTCCTATTCTACTTGTAAGTTGAAAAACAAGATCACTGTCCCCTCCTTCCACAGGTCACCCAATTTTGAGATCAATAACAGATCCCACTTCCTATGTCCCTTCACCTCGCGCAATCCACTCAAGAGGTCTGATTCCCAGAGTGGGGTCTCCAGTGTCAACCTGCCCTGCCATCCTAACGTCCGCATTGTCCTCTTCCATATATTGACCACCAATTCCATGGGGTAGGTGAGGGGGCAGCCCTGTCCCTCCGTAGAGCCATCGGAGGTAACCCTCCGGGGCTATGGCAGCACGATCCACACTCAGGATCAATTCCTGCTGGGACGAGAGCGCCCAGTCATTGATGGCCAGCAATTGTGAGGCCCAGTAATAGAGCCAGAGATTCAGGAGGGCAATGCCCTCTTATGCCAGATGTCAAGCCAGAAGTGGTAGGGCAATCCTAGGAACCCCAGCATAGGAGCACCCTCCTGTCCACTGTGTGGAAAAATATGTCTGGAACCGGGAAGGGGGTGTTCTGCAAAATACTCAAGGACTTGGGCAAGTAGATCATTTTATATAGGGCCGCCTGAGTCGGGAAGGATAATGAGAGTTTCCTCCACCTCTCCACATCCTGGCGACAAGCCTACAGGACTCTCGTTAGGTTTTCCCAGAAAAATAAATCTCGATCCGAAGTCACAAAGATGCCTAATTAGGGGAACCCCCAAGTCGACCACTGAAAAGTGTAGTCCAGATCCCAGTCCGGGTCTTCCACTCCCATTGGAAGGCTATCAACTTGTGACAATTAATGCTGAGTCCTGCATAGGTCCTGAAAATCTTTAGGATCCGTAGGATTTGTGGTACAGAATTCTGTGGATCTGTCACATACAGGAGGATATCATCAGCGTATAAAGAGACAACATCCTCCCATTCTGGGTCTCATCAGAAACCATGTATGTGTGCATCAGATCAGATGAATGTCACCAGCGGTTCAAGTGTCACAGCAAATAATAAGGGCGATAGCGGGCAACCTTGTATGGTGCCCCTGCATAGCCCAAAGCCATTGGGAAGTGCCCTGTTAACCTGGATCCTTGCTACAGGGACTTCGTACAGTAGGCCAACCCAAGTTAAATAGAAATACAGTCCACATCCTATCTTGCTGAGTATCGCCCTCATGTATGGCCATTCCAATGAGTCAAAGGCCTTTTCGGTGTCCAAGGCCAAGAGGACTCCTGACTCACTTAGGCCCATATTTATACTTTTTGAAGCACAACTGCGCCAACGCAGTTGTGCGGCAAAAATTTTACCGCCGGCTAACGCCATTCCAAAGCACCATGCGGGCGCCTTATTTATTGAATGACGTTAGCCGGCGCTGCGGACTGGTGTGCGTAAAAAAAAATGACTCACACCAGGCAGTGCCGGCGTTGGGGAAAATGGAGGTTGGGCGTCAAAAAATGGGGCAAGTCAGGTCTGTGGCAAAATTCAGGCCTCAACCCGATTTGCGCCATTTTTTTTTACGCCCAACCCCCATTGAAATGACTCCTGTCTTAGCAAAGACAGGAGTCATGCCCCCTTGCCCAATAGCCATGCCCAGGGGACTAATGTCCCTTGGGCATGGTCATTGGGCATAGTGGCATGTAGGGGGGCCCAAATCAGGCCCCCCTATGCCACAAAAAAAATACGAAAAAAAATACTTACCCCAACTTACCTCTACTTCCCTGGGATGGGTCCCTGCATCCTTGGGTGTCCTCCTGGGGTGGGCAAGGGTGGCAGGGGGTGTCCCTGGGGGCATGGGAGGGCACCTCTGGGCTCCTTCCGAGCCCACAGGTCCCTTAACGCCTGCCCTGACCAAGGCGTTAAAAAACGGCGCCCATCAGGCTGGGCGCCGTTTTTTAAGGCCTGCCCCCTCCTGTGCGTCAAAATGACGTCACAGTATAAATATGGGGCACAGGCCTTGAAGTCATTTTTTGGAAGGGAACGCCTACCTTGCATATAATTAACGCAAGGCTGGTTCCCCCTTCCAAAAAATGATGCACATGGTGGAACTTTGACGCCCGCGGGGTCGGACGTCAAAGTATAAATATGGGGCAGGGTTTGCGCCGATTGTGCGTCAAAAATGTTGACGCACATTCGGCGCAAACAGAGTATAAATATGCCCCTAAGTTCCTCACTACATGCCAAGCAGCCCATCAGCCTCCTTAGATTGTGCTTCATTGCCCTGTAGGGCATAAACCTGGACTGGTTAGGGACAACAAAGGAATCTATCACCTGAGTGAGATGATTCACCAGGATCTTAGCTAGAACTTTCGTTTCAGCATTGAGCAGCAAGATTGGACTCTAAGAGGCACAGTCTTCTGTAGGTTTCCTGTCTTTGAGCATCAGGATGGTTGTTGCTTCTTTAAGGTCTCGTGGCAGAGTATCCACCTCCTTGGCCTTGGTTGACATATTCAGCATTGGTTTTGCTACTTTAGATTTGACACTGTTAGAGAATTCCATGGAAAAGCCGTAGGTGCCGGGGGTCTTGCCGCTGCTCAGTTGGGAGGTAGAATCAGCTACTTCTCCCTCTGTAATCTCTTTGTCCAGCAACTCTGCCTGGTCAGGGTTGAGCTGAGGGGCCGCAAGATCCCTAATGAAGGTGTCTAGATCTCCCTGGTCAGTCATAGTGTGGCCCCTATATAGCTTCTCTAAGTATGCTGTGATTGCCTGTGTGATTTTCTACGGGGTCTCTCTCAATCCTGGTTCCCATTCTGATCCCCCAAATCCATCTTTGTCCTTCTTCGCCAACCACACAAGGAGGTTGCTGGCCTTATTACCAACCTCACATAGTTTGCCTTAACTGGCTCCAAACCCGACTCTGACTTCCTGACGCTCCAGATCTGTGTAATCCCACCTCACCCCTCTACCCTATGGGCCAGGTCTCTGGAGGGAGCGGCAATGTATTCAGTTTTCAACAGTATTAGTTGCTCCTCAAGTTTCCAGTACTCCACCTCCCTATCCTTTCTCTTGGCTGCCACCCTTGCAATTAGCTGACCTCTCATGATAGATTTATATGCCTCCCACAGTTTGGCTGCCGATTGATCAGATCCCTCATATTCTGCAAAATACTGATCTATGACCATGATCACTGGCTGTCTAGTGTCCATGTCCATCAGTTCCCAGGCGTCAAGTCTCCATGGCACTGCCTGACCCGGCACTCCCATATGGACCAGCATGGTCAAAGGTGAGCGGTCAGATATGCCCAGGAGGGGAAAATCCATGCCAAAGGATCTGGCCATCTGGTATTTACGTACCAGAAGGCAGTCCAGTTGGGACAAAGTGCCCAGAGAATTGGCTGCAGATGAGTATTGGTGTCGCCCAGGGTGTGCCGCCCTCCATAGGCTGACCAGCCTCATAGCATCCACAAAGGCGGCCAGTCTTGTGTCAGGTCTCGGCCTTTCGCCCATTTTCACCATTTTATCTAGACCCCACTGCATGGTTAGATTAATGTCGCCCCTATTGATTGTCACGGTGTCCAGAGTGCTTGCCAGCTAGGACCCCAAATGCTCCAGACCCAAGGACTGTAAGCCTGGAGGAAAGTACCATGATCCCAGCACCACGTCCTCACCATAGCACTGGCTGTGTATCACATCCTGGCACCCATTCTTGTCAACCCATGTATTGAAGACCTTCAGTGGTAGGGATTTATGGGCTAGGATTCCAACCCTTCAGGATCCCCCTGTAAAGCCCACATGATCCAACAATACATATCTGCCTCTACCCAATAATTGACAGTTATTTCCCAACAAGTGGGTCACCTGCAGCATCACTATGTCGGGGTTGTGCTGAAGCAGGTATCTCCGTACCACCTTTCTCTTGAACTTGTCACCCAGGCTGTTGACATTCCAGAGAGAATCTTCAGGGTCAGTCCCCAGCCTGAGCCTATTTCAGCCTTACTCCCCATTTGTCACTCTGACCAGTCAGGTTCTTCTGTGTGCACCTGTGGTTTTGGCCTTGTGAGGCTGAATAATATGTTCAGACAAATTCCTGGACCCTTTCCAGCGCCGCAACCCTCACCCCAACAAGTTGGCTGTCATGGGGGTCACCACTGGTCGGTCTCCATGTTCTCCATTCTGCAGGAAGCCCTCAGAGGTGTCTCCTGAATCCTCAGAGGAGTGTACCAGCTCGGCCCATCTGTTGCTCATGGGTTTTGAGCAGGTTCGTTGCAGTTCTGCCACTATTCTTGCCCTCTCTGTTTCCACCTGATCCTTCATTGGAACTGCTTTTGGGCAGAGGAGAGGTTTGCGTCAGGGCTTGAGCTTATGCCAGTCGTCCTGTCCCGGGGTCTCCTGCCCACTCGGTCATATGCAGTCCTTGCTTTCTAGCCAAGACAAGGCCTCCGCTGCTGAATTAAAAAAGTGGGATTGGTCCTGGTCCACCACCCTCAGTTTGGCAGGGAAAAGGAACATGTATTTTAAGTTTAGGGCCTTTAGTTGCTCTTTCACAGCCACAAATGTTTCTTTCTGATGCTGAATCACTTGAGTGTAGTCAGGATATCTGTTTACTGACTGTCCTTCTACATGCCACGGCCCGTGCACTCAGGCTCGTTGTAGGATGTCATCCCTCTCACAGTAGATGAGAAGTCTATTACCGCCCTCGGGGCCACCCAGCTCTCTATGAGCCTTCTCCACAGTGAAACGCTTAGAGGCCTTGCCTTCCATGACCAGTATCAGAAGCCGGTCTTCTATGTAAAGTTCCACACTGGGGCCCTCGATCCGTCGGGATCAATCCTCCAAGTTTTTCACTCTCCCATGTATCCACTCTTTTTCTTGATGAAGGGATTGCAGTTGTTTCTCATGGTCTGCAGTAATGGGCTGCAGTTGAGTCACTGCAGTCTGTGTCCACCAACTTGTGGTGATCTGCACGCAGGACACCCAGGTCTAAGGACACAGCATCAATCTTGCCTTTTAGTGCATTTCAGGTCCTTCAGTGCTCGCCAGTATGGCCGCTGTGTGTGCTTCCAGTCCTGTATCTGGTAAAGGTCGGTGTGCTGACAGTTCAGTTGTCTGGCCTTGCTTCAGTTGAGGCAGCAGTTTCAGTGGTGCCTGTTTAGTGCGTACCATTTCCTGTGCAGCCTTTCAAGCAGGTACCCCCAGGTCCACAGTCACCACTGGTAAGGGCTTGGGGACCGCTTGGCACCAGGGACCACCTCTTCCTCCCAGAGAGCCCAACCATGCGGTGCCCCAGCCCCCCTACCTCCAGCAGAGCTGACTCTTCGGTCTACCGGGGGAGGGGAGGCAGCCGCAGCACAAGCCAATCCCCTCCAGGGCAGCCACTTCCCCTAGCCGGCACGAGCTCCCCCGGCTCACTTTAGTTCTCTTTGCCATGGGGGGTAACCTACCTTTACTTCACTGGTTTCACCTTCTCAGGCACAGGACTCCTTGCTGCCCTCCTCAGAAACCAGGCCCTGCGTGCAGGGGACTGGCATGGCCTGCGGTTCTGCTGCCATGCCAGGCCTCTTGCATTTGGGATGGTGGGGGTTGCCACCTTCTACTCATGTTCCCCTCTCTCCTGTGTGAGTGGATTGCTGCGTCTGGCCTGTACTGTCACCCCCAAGTCTGGGCCTCTGGCGGTGCCTACCAGCTGCTCTGACTTCTCTATAAAGGAGGGCTGCAGGCCCCCATTTGCAGGACCGGCTGCACCAGTTGTCAGTGGTCCGCAGTGGGGGGTTCGTTGTTTCCCGCCTCTTGGGTCACTGGTAGCCTAAGGACTGCTCACCGCTTCTCCGATCCATGTCCAGGCAGTGGATCGGCACCATCTTGTGCCATCATGCTCCATCTTGTGCTGCTTCCTCAGCAATGCGGCCGGGCATCCTTCACCCAAATCAGAGTACCCCCAGGGCCGGTCTGCTGTCTCAGAGGTCCACGGGCTAGTCCAGAGTCTTAGTCTAAGGACACCGTCTGCATTATTATCATGGTCCCTGAGTACCAGGATCCGTATCACTGTGAGGGCTGCCGCAGTGGAGCTTTAGCGCCTCATGTCTGTTGGCATCTTTGGCAAGCCACGCCCCTGCAAGTGGCATTCTCACATGCTCTGCTGCCCTTTCACACATCACTTCGTTCTTATGTGCCCCCTGCCATACTACAGGCATTTTCCTTCTAACATACTCCAATCCTGCTCACATGGACCCATTTCTTCACATGCGCTCCCCCTAGTTTACCATGTCTGCTGCTTTGATGGTTGCCTTCTCACATGCCCACTTCCATATCCCACGCCCCCTACCTTCTCTATTTAGACACTGCATGTACACCATCCAATTGCACCCTGTTTTCACCTTAGGTGCAGCTGCAGCTGAATATTCCTACTTTCCTGTTTTTCCTTTCCTTGTTGCAATACTTGTGGTTGCATAATTCCTCCTGTCTCCGGTAAGTAAGCATGAGCTATGGCAGCCAAGCCACAAGACATATAAAGACTGGACCCAGCCCAGACCGTACACTCTTTCCACAAAATGTGAGCCCTATTCAGTACAAGTCTGGTGACTTTCTTGCAGGTATTGAACTGTTGTTCCCCCTTGAATCTGCAACGTAATTTGTTATATTAATTACACAGTGGTCGTCCCCACTGTGTAGTTATATCTGAGTCAGAGTTTGCATAGGAAGAGCATTTTTTGTTTTGCTAATAACTTTCCAGAAAAATATTCACAAACTTCCCCCCCAAAAAAAGTTCATCCACCTCAGCTCCTTCCCGGAATGTTTTGGGGTAATCCATCAAATGAGGCTGAGAAAAAGGGTTTTCCCAAAAAGTTGCAGTCTCATGTTAATTCCTATAAGAAATTTAGGAAAATGATACAGATACAGAAAAAACAGCAGAACGGAATTACACTAAACTTCGCAGCAAGTTAGATCTTTATTTGTTACTTACTTGTTTTTTGTTATTTGGTGTAAATGTGTTCAGCCGTTTTCAATAAACTGGCATTTAAATTACAGTGATACCCATATGGTTGGTCCCGTGGGAGTCTTGCAGAACCCCTGCAGTACCTTGCATTAAAAAAATAGAGGAATCTGATCGACAAAAAGGGCTTTTTTTCCTGTCAGTCGTTTCAGTCCAGCAGAACTGTTTCACGGTACCAAGCAATCTGATTGGCTGGCTGCAACATGAAGAAAAATGTTGCAGCCATTGTCCTGAAGTTGTAATAAAAAACAAGGGAGCAGAGTAGAGACACCCTGAGCCCCTGGGCACTGATAGGACTGGGCCCAGAGAGACCCCACATGGGTAAAAAAAACATTGTACCCCAGGTACCACAGCACACCTGCAGGACATAGTGCAGCACCCAGCGAAGTACCGGGGTGCTCGAGCCATAGTGCCGCATGACTGAGCATCAATAAGTGAAGATTGCCAGGTCTCACTGTACTACGGGTGATGCTTGAGCTGTGATACTGCAGCAGTGCTACAGCACTGCAAAAAAACATAAACCAGAAAAATGTGGGTTCTTGGGAAGTTGGTTGACTGTGCGTTTGTTTTGTTTCATGTTTTTTTTTTTTTTTTTTTTACACTTGCTCCTTGTGTGACGCTTTGGTTTTTCACAATCCCTATGAGTTCAGCGATGCCACAATAATGGCTGCACCCCAAATCTGAAAACTGTTCCTGCGCCACTTAGTAAATACCCTTGCACCAGAGGCATACATTTCTTGTTACATACATGAGAGTGAAGCAAATGCCATAGTTCGAAAAAACAGCGTAGCTTCAAAAAAAGCTCACCTTTTTTAAAGGTGTAAAATATTGGTATCCACAAAACTCCTTTTTCCACCCTCTTTTGGGAAAAATTCCCCCCAATAGTGCCTGATCAATCCCAAAGTAGGAACACCGATCAGTGCTCGCAAAACGAGTGAAGCCTAAAGCATCACAAAATAATTCGTATTTAGGGATAAGATAAATGTAAGATGTGGTCTAAAATCATAATCACCTAAAGTGCTGCAAAATGGGTGGCTTAACAGACGTGAAATAGCATGGTGGATCTGTGTTTGAAATTTTCTAATTAAATAAAACCATCTGCTACAGAAAGTAAAGATGACATTAAAACGCAACAAGCTATTTATTTTGCATATATATATAACATGATTAACCAGGAATAATATATTAGACAAGTTAAATGCAGAATACACAGCACTTTACAAGCAAATATATCCCAGCAGACAGAACAACTACCTTCCCCACGTGCCTGGGCCAGTCACACCACCTGTACCGGGGCAGCATTTTTTCAGATCTATGTATCTGGGCCATAACAGCACCTCGCTGATCTCCGACCCTTCTTCACATCTTTCTCAGCTCTCTTGCTTAAACGGTTCAAAAGTTACTGAAAGTGCAGCAACACGTGTTGCCATGCAGTGGAGGCCCTTTGTAAATCTTGACCGGTTACCTGCATAGCTCTCAAACTTTCAATGCTCTTTTTGCCTGAAGTGACTATTTGGGTGCAAAATTTTAGACTTTGAGCCTAATTTAGAGTTTGGTGGATGGGATACTGTGTTCTATTTACACCGGAGAAAGAAAAGTACTATTTGAGAGACTTCACAATTCTTTGTGATAATGTTACCAAGCTATAGGTCGAGTTTGTCAGTTAAAGATATTTGGTGAACGGCTGGAGTATGGCTTATCGGTTGCGCAAAAACACGTATTTTACAGAATAGAATGGCTCTGGACTTTGTAATGGCTGCAAAGTGTGGCATCTGTCCCACTGCAGAAGTTAAATCCTGTGTTTCTATCCTGGATAACTCCTCATAAGTATTTCATCTATGACTAAAGGCTTACCTACAGCCAGAGGCACTGGAATTATGTGATTTTGCTGCCATGGCATTTTTGCATAATTATAAATTTGACACATAATCTGCCATCTGCTGCATAATCTGTATTACTGTAACAAAAAATATTGTTTATCTTAAATGGTTCAAAACTTACTGAAAGTGCAGTGACATGTGTTGCTGTGCAGTGGAAGGCCCTTTGCAAAGCTCGACTGGTTACCTTTCTGTTGCCTATCGCTATGTTTGAGTGTTAAACTGGAACAAATGAGGTGTGACCAATGCCAGACAGTGTTAGCAAGTGTAAAAATGATAAAATAATGATTTAATCTATAATATTATCATAAAATGTGACGCATTACGTGGTATAAATGACCTTTTATTGCTGTATAATTTACTCAACTCTGCCACGTAATTTGGGCCTCCCCTGCCCTGCCTCTTAATTCCATTGGCTCAGTCTACAGCTGACAATAGATTTGAATGCCGGGACCTCTGGTAAGGATTACACAGTGTACTTGGGGTTGAGGCACGAAGATTTTGAAATTAGCTTCAGCATCATTTTTACCTTTTCTCCTCATTCGTCTAGTGTTGGGTGGCATTACCCTATAAAGATTTTCACTAGAGGCAAGTGAACCTCCTCTACTTTCATATTACCACTTTTGATGAAGAATTTGGAGATTACTATTTTCAAGATAGGGAAGATGAAAAAAAAGTGATTGTTTAATCTAATGAATATTAAATTATGTCCTGATGTCTGAGGCTGTGCTGTAGAAACATGCAAAAAGGACGGATTGTTAAACTAACATGGAACGTTTTGAATATTGCTTGACTATTGTAGCCCAGAACATCCATGTTTTCTTCCGCATGATAAACCCTGTTGACAGGAGAGGTGTCACGATTCACCCTGGGCTTACCGTCGATACTGGAGAGGGATGGTGAGCGGCCACGGTTCCTGCAAGTCCTGCTCTGGACGAGGTAGGGGCTACCCCTTCCGGTAGCCACGGTGCTGCTTGACAATAGTAAGCCACTACAGTCCGTGCCCTCCAGAAGGAGTCCCAGAGGAAAAACCCCATTGGGGAAAAAACCTCCAACAGGAACTCCCTGAAACAGATGGAGGACACAAGGATTAGAACTCAAGATCCTGGAAATCTGGAAGACTGAAGACAGAACAAGAACGACTGGTGTTCCAAAAGGAAACCAGCCGGAGCGTGACCACCACCGCTGGAGTGTTGCAACGCAATGAGAAGAAGAAAAGGTTCCCCTTATATACCCCTAGACAGGAAGTGATAAACAGGAAGAAGTAACACCACCATCTTGGTTTGGGAAGAAGCCGTAACTAAAGATAGAAAACATGCCCCTGTGTAAGAGGAACAAATGCATGCAGGGAAGAAGGGAAGTGCACAGCATGCTGGGAAGGAGAAAGCATGCTTTAAAAACTAGGCATGTATACTCAGGAAGGTCTCAAGCGTGTGGCAGGTGAGTGGTGCTATGGAGGGGGGCCCAGGCATCCTAATACAGAATTAACCTTGCGCGCTGAGCGCAGCGAGGGCCGCGACCCAATTCTGGGTCTCCGGCCCTGCCGCGCTCTAAATACGGCGCGCGGCCGGAGAAAAGGGCCGCTGCAGGTGCCGCGACCCTTGACCCAGACCGCGGCTTCCCCCGTGGCCTGCTTGCGGGCCGCCGCGGTTTCACTGGGTTGCGCCGCAGCGGCTCGCGGCACAACAGTAGGTCCCCCCCAAGGCCCCAGGTTTGTGAGGAAAAAGACAGAAAAAATGACGGATCAAAAGAGGGGCATTAACCGAAGGTGCATCTTCCCAGGAGCATTCACTCATACTGTAGCCCTTCCAATGAATGAGGTATTGGAGACGACCATGGAATACCCGAGAGTCACAGATTTCCTGGACCTCGTATTCAGGCACGTTATCAATCAACAGAGGAGGAGGGCAGGTGAATTGTCTGTGAAAAGGATCAGGGATGTAAGGTTTGAGTTGTGAGACATGGAATACAGGATGTATTTTCCAAGTCAGAGGCAGGCGAAGACGAACAGACACAGGGTTGATCTTTTGAAGAATAAGGAATGGACCATAATATTGAGGTTTAAATTTATTTTGGGTTAGTCGGAGAGGTAAGAATTTAGAGGAAAGCCAGACCTTATCGTGGACCTGATAAGGCGGGGCCTCACAACGTTTCTTATCAGCCATCCTTTTCATGCGTGTTTTAGTGGCTACAAGATTTGAATGTATGACACGTTGGATACCCCGTAGTTGCCGGACATATGAGGTAATGGCAGGAAGATAGGAAGTTTCTTTCAGAGGAATGGGAAAGGCCCTTGGATGGAATCCATTAGAACAATAGAAAGTTGAGACTCTCGAGGCACTGTGTACTGAGTTGTTGTAGGAGAATTCTGCAAGTGGTAAATACGTAAACCAATTACTCTGCGTAGCATTACAGAAGCTGCGTAAATATTGTTCGAGGCCTTGATTCAGCCGTTCTGTCTGTCCATTCGTTGGAGGATGGAACCCTGACGATAAGGCCACCTCTATTCCTAGTGTCTTACAGAATTGTCTCCAAAACCGGGAGATATATTGAGGACCCCGATCTGAGATAATGACTTGTGGTAGGCCATGAAGCCGAAAGATCTCCTGGATAAAGATTTGGCTTAGTTCCTTAGCCGTAGGTAGTTTTCTTAATGCCGTGAAATGTGCCATCTTTGTGAAGGAATCAATGGTTACCATTATTACTCGATATCCAACCGAAGAGGGCAAAGAGCACATAAAATCAGTGGATATAGTGTGCCATGGACCTGGTGGAACAGATAATGGACGGAGTAATCCTACTGGTTTAGTACGAGGTGTCTTGGCTTGTGCACATATGGGGCAGGAAGACACGTAATCCTCAGTATCAGCCTTGATGGTGGGCCACCAGAAAGAGCAAAGCAGGAGCTCTTGGGTAGCTTTCATTCCGCGATGACCAGCGATGGGGCAGTCGTGGCACATACGTAGGGCTTCTGTCTGGACTATCTTAGTAGGTAGGAACAGGGCTTTGTTGTGATAATAGTATTCCTGGTCTTTATGAAGCTGCGGTCGTAAATTGTTCATCTCCGTTGTTTCAAGGTTGGAATATTCAGACTTAACCTTGTCTAGGAATGTCTGTACTAGGCAAATTATCTTATTATTTTCAAGTAGGTTTTGTACAGGAGAATCGCTACACTCAGGGTAACGACGGGACAGGGCATCTGCCAAGATATTCTGAGAACCAGGGATATATGTAATGTAGAAATCATATTGACTAAAAAAGAAAGCCCATCGAGCCTGCCGGCTATTTTGGCACTGAAAGTTTCTCAAGCATTGTAAATTCCGGTGATCTGTCTGGGCCTCAAAGGGTTCTTTCGAGCCCATAAGAAAGTGCCTCCATTCCGTGCAAGCTGTCTTCAAGGCGAGTAGTTCTCGTTCTAACACCGAATAGTTCAGTTCGGAGTCGGATAATATGTGTGGAAGATAGAATACAGGATGCTCTAACCCATCATCATCTTGTTTTTGTAGCAAGGCAGCCCCTATGGCTCTTTCTGAGGCGTCTGCGACAACGATGAACTGTTTGGTGGTGTCTGGGTGCCGTAGAATGGGAGCTTGAATGAAGGCCTTTTTTAATTCTTGAAAGGCAAACTCGGTGTCTTGGGTCCAACAAAAACCTTTCCTTAGATTGTCTTTCTTAAGGGTTTGTGTAATATAACTGGTTCTCTGGGCAAAGTCAGCTATAAACTGTCGATAGAAATTGGCCAATCCCAAAAAACACTGAGGTGGTCATTCCGACCTCGGCGGTCTTTTTTCCAGACCGCCGAGGCCGGGGGAGACAGAATACCGCCATTGCCGGCGGTATTCATGCCTCCCTATTCCGACATTTCCGCTGGGCCAGCGGAAATGGCACATCAACATTGCCGCCGGCTCGTAATAGAGCCGGCGGCAATGTTGATGTGCAGCGGGTGCAGTGGCACCCGTCGCACATTTCACTGCCCGAAATTCGGGCAGTGAAATGCGCGACGGGGCTACGCCTGGGGGCCCCTGCACTGCCCATGCCAAGTGCATGGGCAGTGCAGGGGCCCCCAGGGGCCCCGTGCGTCCCCTTACCGCCAGCCTTTCCATGGCGGTGTCTACCGCCACGGACAGGCTGGCGGTCGGGGATTCATTATCCCCAGGGCAGCGGTGCGTGCACCGCTGCCCTGGGGATTATGACTGCAAGGCGGAAACCTGGCGGTTAAGTGGAGGGGCCGGCGGTATGGCCGTGGCTTTTGCGCCACTGTCACGCCGGCGGCCAGGGTCGGAATGACCCCCTGAGTTTCCTTGATGGAAGAGGGGGATGGCCAATCCAGAATAGCTTGTATCTTATCTGAATCTATGGCAACACCTACTTGGTTAATGCAATACCCTAAGTATTTTACCTCAGTTTGGTCAAATTCGCATTTTTCTGGCTTGCAGAATAGATGATGTTGTCTAAGTCTATCTAATACTTGGAGTACATGTTTAGTGTGTTGTTCTGGGTGGACAGAGAATATTAGAATGTCGTCCAGATAAATGACCACAGTTTGGTGTAGAAGATCAGAAAAAATAGCGTCCATGAATCTTTGAAAGATGGAGGGAGCATTGGTTAGTCCAAAAGGCATCACCCGGTATTCATAATGGCCGAAAGGTGTTCTGAAGGCGGTCTTCCATTCATCACCTTCCTTTATCCTTAACAGATGGTATGCTCCTCTAAGATCTAACTTGGTGAATTTCTTTGCCCCTCTGACGGCTTCTAAGATGTCCTTAATAAGAGGCAGAGGGTATCGATTCTTAGTAGTAATCTTATTTAATCCTCTAAAGTCTATGCAAGGATGCAAGTCTTTCGTCTTTTTTGGTACGAAAAAGAGAGGAGCCCCTGCAGGTGAGGAGGAAGGGGCAATCAAACCACTCTGTACATTTTCCTCCAGATATTCCTTGAGGATCTTCTTCTCAGGCTCTGTTAGAGAGTGCATTCGCCCAAACGGAACCACGGCATCTGGTTCCAAAGGAATGGCGCAATCGGATTTTCTATGGGGTGGCAGTTCAGGTCTTTCTGGTTTCTGGAATACATCAGCATATTCTAGATAATACCTGGGTACTCTTTGTAAAACGTTAATGGAACATCCCACCTTAGGTGGTGTAAATAAGAGACTCTTCGGGGACCAATAGTTTCCTGCTAAATAACAGTGGTGTTGGCAAAAGTGAGAGGAAAGAGAAATGGTTCTAGTTTCCCAATTAATGTAGGGATTATGCCGAGTTAGCCATGGAATCCCCAGGATCATAACGTGATGCGGTGAGGATATTAAATAGAAAGAAATGTTTTCTTGATGTTTCCCGAATTGTAGACATAGGGTAGGAGTGGTATACTGGACAGGTCCCGAGGTCAAGAGTGAACCATCCACCGTGTGGACTGGTTCTGGTACTTCCTTAGGTATTTGCAGAATCTGTCTTTCCCTGGCCCAGGTCTCGTCTAGGTAGATACCACTGGCTTCACATTCCATCAAGGCCAGTGCTCTTTCTTCACGGCGTCTGTTAAGTGTAGGGTAACAGGTAAGAGGAAAAGAGCAGTTCCTTCTTCCCTTGAGGAACAGATGGAAGGTATCTCAAAATATCCCGTCCTCACCCTTCTCACAGAGGACGGGAGTTGGCGTTTCCCAAGGGTTTGGCTGGACGGACGGGACAGGTACGAAGTAGATGACCAGCAGCACCACAATAAAGTCAAAGTCCTTTTCTTCATCTGTTTTCCCGCTCACTAGATGATAATGGCCCTCGTGCCATGTCAATTTGCATAAGGTCTTCATCAGTAGCACCCTTAGGTTCAGAACGAGTCTCCTCGGAACAATGAGGAAGGGTGCGGGACGTCATCGAGTGTGATGGTATACGACTCCTCTTCTTCTCCACCCTTCACTCATTTAAACGATATTCTATTGCTAGGGTCTGATCCATTAAACCCTTGAGATTCTCCACTCTGGCGGAGTGCACTAGTTCATCCTTAATGTCATCCCTGAGACCCCTGCGAAACAGGGTCACCAAAGTACGCTTCACCCAGGAAGTTTCAGCTGCCAACTGTCTGAATCGTGTGATGTATTGTAAGACGTCCTGATTGCCTTGTTGAATATCGCATAGCGCTTCCTCTGCTGAAGACTCCAGTCCAGGACGCTCAAACATTTGTTTAAAGGCAGCGACAAAGCTTGAATAATTAGACAAGCTAGGGTCGTTGCTTGTCACTAAATGGGTTGCCCATGTCAAGGCTGGTCCAGATAGGGCGCTGATCAAATACCCAACCTTGGTCTTGTTTTCCATGAACTGTGAAGGATGGAATGCGAAGTAGACTGTCAAGGTATCCAGGAACTACCGCAATTTGTTAGGGTCCCCAGAGAAGCGAGGCGTGGTTGCGGAGACAGTAGGAACATCGGTGGCTCTAGCGGCGAAGGCTTGTCTGAAGGCCGTATTCTCGGTACGTAGCTGTTCGAGTTCTTGGGCATGTTGTTGGATCGTCAGGAGCAAGGTTTGACTTGTTGGTTCTGTACTCATCATGAGATTCTACATGGTTCCGGAAAGCGACTGGAGTTTTGGGCGTTGCAATCTGTCACGATTCACCCTGGGCTTACCGTCGATACTGGAGAGGGATGGTGAGCGGCCCCGGTTCCTGCAAGTCCTGCTCTGGCT
This sequence comes from Pleurodeles waltl, assembly GCF_031143425.1. Taxonomy (NCBI): domain Eukaryota; kingdom Metazoa; phylum Chordata; class Amphibia; order Caudata; family Salamandridae; genus Pleurodeles; species Pleurodeles waltl. The sequence continues at coordinate 1,917,907,128 of NC_090440.1, read as the reverse complement.
GAGGTAGGGGCGACCCCTTCCGGTAGCCACGGTGCTGCTTGACAATAGTAAGCCACTACAGTCCGTGCCCTCCAGAAGGAGTCCCAGAGGAAAAACCCCAAGGGGGAAAAAACCTCCAACAGGAACTCCCTGAAACAGATGGAGAACACAAGGATTAGAACTCAAGATCCTGGAAATCTGGAAGACTGAAGACAGACCAAGAACGACTGGCGTTCCAAAAGGAAACCAGCCGGAGCGTGACCACCACCGCTGGAGTGTTGCAACGCAATGAGAAGAAGAAAAGGTTCCCCTTATATACCCCTAGACAGGAAGTGATAAACAGGAAGAAGTAACACCACCATCTTGGTTTGGGAAGAAGCCATAACTAAAGATAGAAAACATGCCCCTGTGTAAGAGGAACAAATGCATGCAGGGAAGAAGGGAAGTGCACAGCATGCTGGGAAGGAGAGGGCATGCTTTAAAAACTAGGCATGTATACTCAGGAAGGTCTCAAGCGTGTGGCAGGTGAGTGGTGCTATGAAGGGGGGCCCAGGCACCCTAATACAGAATTAACCTCACGCGCTGAGCGCAGCGAGGGCCGCAACCCAATTCTGGGACTCCGGCCCTGCTGCGCTCCAAATATGGCCGCGGCCGGAGAAAAGGACTGCTGTGGGTGCCGCGACCCTTGACCAGGACCGCGGCTTCCCCCGCGGCCCACTAGCGGGCCGCCGTGGTTTCGCTGGGTTGTGCCGCAGCGGCTCGCGGCGCAACAAGAGGTCAATTTCTGATGTGAGACATGAAGGACCCCGGGTACCCAGCACAGAATTTTAAAATAAAATCACTTATGTACAAAATAGGTTCTCATTCTCACCCCTCCACCTTTCAGCTCTAGTATTGAAGCCCATGAAAAGGGGACAAATTCTTAAAAGCCTCTGTATTAGGGTATACATGTGTGCTTCCCCACGGTTAGGGGGTGCTCGACTCCTCTGCAGGTGCTGGGAGATACCATGCTCTCAGAGCCGCCCCTATGGAGGTGCGACCGGTGCCACAGCACCGGGTGCTGACTTCAGATGGGGCGCCGTGTTTGCAAGTATATTATGGTTTTAAAAGCAGCTGCTGCAGCGTTCCTTGCCTCAGCAATTTTTGGACAATTTTAATGCAAAAATGAAAATGTCAGGATAACTCTGGTGAATAATGTTCTGTATGGAGAGAAATCGTAGTTTTATCTAGTGAAAGTTTTAAGGTAGCGCAGTGGGTTAATAATCTTGCTGCAAAGAACATGCACCATGCAGATCACAAAGTGCATATAATGCAAATAGGTTAGTGGTTTACTACTTTTGTCAGAGAGAACCTTTGTTACTTGCATTTTATAAGTTAAAATCCTAACATAGAACAGTAATATATTAACTGTCATCAAAGAACTGCATGCATACAGCAATGTATATATTAGAGCATTATGATTTTTCTCCAGTTCTTCATTATCCTAATGCTGTAAAAAGGACTCATTTGGGATAGAAATGAATTGTTAAAATTAAAAGAACTCTTAAAAATGGTCTCACATTTTAAATTCTGGTGTTGTGCTTTTTCAGAACTAGCACTCTTTAACTATACAGCCTACCAGTATAGATAGCATGTGACTCCTACATCTTTTAGCCCTCTTTCTTATGTAACATTTCTTATACACTGGTTTACACATATATGATTGATTGTCTCTGTGTAGCCCCTTGTGCAATGTAAAGTACTCTGGCATCCTACACTAGTGTGAGAGATGCTATAAAACTAATTAAAAGCATTTGAGAGAGAGTGGTTATGGAGACTTGAGGGGCTCTGTTAAAGGGTGGCAGTGAGGGACTCCATGGTGAGGGTTCTGGCCGCCAACAAACTTTGTCACACAGGGTGCCACCACTACTAAGGCCGGCCCTGCCTGTTCTAATGTTCCTGTGTTGACAGTTAGTTTAAAAAAAAAACATTTTCAGACTCAACCAAAACCAGAAGCCAAAGTTTTCTTTCTCAATCTGAGAACCAGTAACGCTTGTATGTGTTTGCTAAAGTCTTACACATTTACTTTTTGGCTCTCTTGCGCTTTGTATCCATGCATTTGTGAGACTTGTGCAACCTTCCATTCATAACGTTGTACTTTAGTATATTGTGTTCAAGAAATCTGGGCAGTTCTCCTTGGCTCTTGGCTTTTCCTTGGGCCAGGAGGCCGCTGTGTGTGTATTCTGGTGCCCGAGCCTATTCCCTCTGTAATCCCTTACAGCATGTAGGTGTCTGATCTCCCCACCCCCCCCCAGCCTTTAGACTCTGAGGAAGCCCTCACAGATCCCGAGTTGAAGTAGTCTGGTTCTGGCTAGACCTACGCCCCCTCCTGCCCCTCCTGAAGTCACGGCTGGCAACTGAGCAAAGTAGTGGGGCGGGGTGGGGGCAGGAGGAACAAACCCAAAATAAATACAAATATATATATTTTTTAAAAAGTACCTTAAAGTCGCTGCCGCACTCACAGGCTCCCAGCCTGCCCTGCGGCAATCATGATGCTGCTCACTGTTGCGTTAGGATTGGCCGGAGTGCCCTGGCTGGCCGCTCCAACGCAGACTGGGAGCCTGGGCCTGCTCTCCCCAACTCAGCAACACAGTGCTGGGCCGGAGGGAGCCCTTGTGCGCATGTGTGTTGGCTAAACGTACATGCGCACTGAAGGGAGTTCTCTGTGCACTCCCCTCACTGTTCTACACCCCCATGACCCGGACCCTTTAAAAATAAAACGATAAGAAACACAGTTTATTATTGTTTTATTTCTAAAGGTTTGCAGCTCCTACTGCTGGCAAGGGGGGCGACGCTCTTCTGCCATAGCCACCCCTGCTCTCCTGTGAGATGTGACGCGCACCTAGAGAATGTTCACTGTACAGTGGCGTGTGTGTTAAATGATTTAAATGTCACATCAAGTTGGAATCAAGCAAGACTCTGGAGGAAGAGGGCGGGAACCTAGGATGACTGCACAAACAGGCAAGGAACAGGCGGGTGAGCCCTTGGGTCGGCCAAACTTGCGAGTGTGCACTTACCAGTGTGTTAAAGTAGAGGCAGGAGGTCTCCGGTATATGAACGCACACGTGTGCAGAGATAATAGGCTTGCCAGGGATGGTTTGCAATGATACGCTTGACCACATGTTAGGGTGACCAGACGTCCCGGATTAGCCGGGACAGTCTCGGTTTTTCACCGGCTGTGCTGGTACATTTTGGGAAATTCAAAGTCCCGTTTTTTTTTTTTAAAGAAGGTCATCTGAAAATAGTGGGAAGTGTGTTTTATGTTTTCTAAAGCCAGTACCATGCCTGCAATTGGCATTCTTAGTGCCTCTTCGGTAACTCTATGCTGACTAGCGCTCTCATTCTATAGGGAAGTAAAATTGTAGTCCTTCTTCTATTTTTGTGAAATGTCCCGGTTTTTTAGGTTTAGAAATCTGGTCACCTCAGGTACAGGCAGGCGTAGACGTGGTCTGCGCGCACACCTATCAGTCCTGGATAACGCACTATCCTTTATGCACATATATGCTCACATTACCTTACAGATACTAGCCGCGTCTGCGCACGTGCACCGATTAGAGTGATCTCGCGCTCACATGTGCCAGTGTCGTCCGCCTCTCACACAGGTGCGCACACACAAGGGGGCTGCGCGCATCTTCGCCGTACCCCTTCGTCTTGACATTTCCTCGCTCGCCTCGGAGTGCAGCCGCTTTCCCCGCACAGAGACAGATGCCGGCACCCCACAAAATCTGTTCCCTGTGGTCCCTGCATTACTCATCCTCGAAGTAAGCGATGACTGCCTGCGAGCGGCCCGACGGCATCCTGCCTGCCCACCGCTTCCCCACGCTGCCTGCGTGCCCCCCTCCCAGGCCTGGAGGAGAAGAGGGGTGCTGTGGAGGGAGGGCGCTGCTTCCTCGGGAGGTATCAGTCATGCCTTATTGTTTCTTTGGACCGGAGCCCAGAGTGCCCCCCTACGCACCAATAAGTGGTGACGTGGAGAGACCCAAACTTTCCAATATTTTACTTTGAGAAACTCATTGCTCTTACGCACAGTGCCTCGAAACCGCGACAACCGCTCTATAATAAACACCATTATTATTGTTGTCAGCATCATCCTGAGCAACATGTAGTAAGTGGGTTTCCCTTCTTCCGATCTGTTTTGCTAAAATGAACAACGATCAGCAGAAAGGATTTACTGCAACATGTTTATATTTTGCATGTTGGTGTCATTGCAAGAACGATATAACCTGTCTACATATTTCTGCGCCTTCTGAGCTACAGCATTTTAAAAATCTAATGTACATTAAACTGATTCTAATGTCTTTTTTGCAACAAATTAATAAATGCTTTTTAGTGTTTAATTTCGAACCTGCCTGCTAGAAGAGGAGGGGCCACATCCTCACCGTGCTATTTAGCGCGTGTAAGTCTCCCGCTGCGTGGTCCGACAAATCTGTCGTCATCAAGGGGCTGCAAGTCCCAGGAGACCTGCCTGCTGGAGGAGCAGGGGCCGCATTCGCACCACCCTATTTAGTGCTTGTCAGTCTCCTGCTGCGCGGGACACACCTGGGCAAAGCACAGGCCAACAGTGGGCCCATCTGCGCCCGTTGGAGCCTGGAGGAGACTCAGACACCAAACTCCACCCCCGCTTGTGGCTGTTCCACATTGTGAACCTCAACATAAGTGATTGTTATAGGGTGACCAGATGCCCCGGATTTCCCCGGACAGTCCCGGTTTTTAGAGGACTGTCCTGGTGTCCTGATGCTTCTCTTAATTTTAAATAAATGTCCCGGTTTTTGGGACAAAGGTCAGATCATTAAATAAATGTCCTGGTTTTTGGGACAAAGGTAAGATCATCTAGGGAAGCATAAGTTAAAGGTATGCTGTTCTTTAACAGACGCATACAAAGTATGAAATAATTAAAGTAATTTATCTGTTACTGTCAGGCAACACAGTCCCCTGTCTGCTCTCAGCAGAGAGGTGGGTGGGGGTGCATGGTGGGAGTTCAAGCCATAGCTAATTTTATATATGTAATCTTTTAAATGTATGTGTATATGTACACATATATATATATATATATATATATATATATATATATATATATATATGTATATATATTTATATATATATAAACACATGTGTAGGCACACATTCACAAAGCTATGCAAAAAAATGGGAGGGGCCAGATATAAAAGTGAGAGTAAAGTCTTTTGTCCTTCTTTTATATCTGACCTGTCCCAGTTTTTGCTCCTCAAAATCTGGTCACCCTAGACTGTTACCTGTTTGGGCCTGTGACTTTGTGACACTTCTGTCCCTTATTCAATGTTTTTGGGCTTTTTACATTTAGATATTTTGGCTCTCTATCCTTCCTGTTACTTTTTTCTCTCCGTTCTTTTATGACAGGGAAAAGCAAGCTTGAAAGGCTGAGCTCTGTAGATGATAGGAACAATACCACATTGGATGGCTTATTTGAATGGGCTGTGAGATTATCGATAAGGAGATCCAGCTGGCGAACAGACATTTGTTGCTCACTATGGACAACTGAGAATTCATGACATCCTGCTGGGTTGGACCACCAAGAAAGCTGAAGTGAGCCCTGCACCAGACAATGCCTTTTTTTAAATCTAATAGGCTCCCGTCAGCCTGTCACCCCCAACACCGGATCCTGCCGCAAAGTGACTCAGTCGGGGAAGAGTTGCCAAAAAACAGAAAATTCTTGGCTCTGTTTTGAGAAACACACTGGTTCCACTTCCTGCTTCACCTTCTACTGCCTTACAGGATTATATGTACAATTTTAGGAACACCCTAATGAAGGACTTGTGCGAACACTTTTAACAGACTTTCGAGGACTGTTTCAACCCTCTAGTAAAGCATTTGAACGCCACCGAAAACAAGCTTACTTGGGCCCTGGTTGACCTGGGATGGTGCCTGTCGAGAATAAATGCAGCGGGAACACGTAAACTTGTATGAAATCAAGTTTATTTCCCAAGGCACAACCTGGCGTCTGGCTGCACCTCCAACTCCGTCCCAACCGCCTTCTCTCGAATCCCGCAACTCTCCCCCGCGAGCCCTTATGACGCATCAAGATTCAACATGCATCATAACACATCCTCTCTCGTTCACCAACAGACTACAAAAAACAGTAAAAATTCACAACACAATAACAGTAAAAGATAAAAGGAAGAAAAATGACAAGTTAAAGATAAACATAATAAATCGGAAACAAGGGCAAAACACCTATAAACAAATTATAATAAATAAAACTTTTTACGACAAACATAAATCATCTAATGAAAATCCTCAAGATAAGTAGGTGGTTTTCTAACCCTTTTCTGAAGAACCGGAACATTCATGTTCTCAACTGAACCATTCCTGCACTCATCCGTACAATCATCCAAAAACATCCCATCTCTCTCCTTATCCACTTCACCATCACTCATAAACATTAATCCTGAACAACCCTCATCAACTTCCTTATCAACCTTCCACCCTTCTGGTATAATGCTACATTTCTGAGATTGCACCTCTCACAATTCTCCAATATCACAAAGTATGTACCAACCTGTTGAACTCGGAAAGGTCCCCTGAACTTGGTTATCCCGCTTTGTATCTTGCCCGACCTCACTTTGACCCAATCACCCATCTTAACTCGTACACTTGTTCGTATGTCACTCCTCTTGGGAGACTCGACTGAGTCCTTGATACCTGTTCCATTATACAAGACTTTTTTTTAACCAGGCTGGTACTAACTAGGTGCCAGGTAATTGCCCCCTCATGTCCACAAAAGGAATCCTCTGGGTAACACTGTGTGGTGTGGTGCGGAAGGCCCACACCATATTAAAAATGGTTTCTCTGATATCACACTGGTTCGTCAACGCCAACTGCAAAGACCCTTTGAGTAGTTTAACAGCTCTTTCGGCCACAATATTCCCTCTAGGATTGTATAAGGAAGTACATGAATGCCTGACTCCCCAAGCTCTTAAAAACTCTACCATGTCATGTGAGGTAAGTTGTGTGCCATTGTCCATAATGAGAACTACCGGAGCCCCTTCCTCTTTGAAGATTTTTTTAAAACCCCCAATGGTGGTTTTTGTAGTGCTATCTCTTAGAAATTCTACCACCAACCATTTAGAGTGAATATCCACAACCACCACTGCGAATTTCATATCTGGAGGCAATTCCCTCAGTGGCCCTATAAAATCCAAGCAAATAGTATGCCAAGCTTTCCCAGGGTCCTCTATATGTCCACCTTCACACTTTTTGAGAACCAGTCTCTTCTCACTTTGTTTACAAAAGCAACAATTACACACCCATTCTTTAATTTGGTTGTCCAGCCCTGGCCACCAAAAGCTTTCCCTCACCCTCCTGGTAGTCAACCCTTGGCCCAGATGACCCTCATGCGCCAGCTGAAAAATTCGGAAGCGCAACCCAACAGGAGGGACAAAGCAATCTCCCTTCATAATCACAACACCACCACAAACAGACAACTCCTCCAACACCTTTAAATATGGTCTGACAGCAGGGGCCAACACACTCTCTCTCACTGCTCCAAACTTAATCATCTTAATTACATCATCCAGCACCAGATCCTTTGCCATCTCCTCTTCCCACTGCATCCCCCAAATGAACCACTTCCACTATCCACTACATTATGTACAGTGGCGACGGCACCCTCCACATTTGTATCTCTCACTCCAATATCATCCACTTCCTTCCAGTTCAAAGACAGTCTGGACAAGCTATCTGCTTGAACATTCTTCCACCCCTGTATAAACTCAACGGTGTAGATATACTCTTGAAGCCTTGATGCAAGCCTACCTAATCTGGCTGAACCCTTCCCTGCACCACCAGGAGCTAAAATTCTCACCAGCGGCTTATGATCCGTCCGTATAACAAACTGTAAACCCCATAGAAACACCCTGAAGTATTCAGCCCCCCAGGCTGCTGCCAATGCTTCACGTTCTATGACTAAGAAGTTTTGCTCGGAAGTCGTAAGAGTACGAGAAGCAAAAGCTACAGTCATTTCTTCTCTACCATGAAATTGAGAAAGAACCACTCCCAGACCAGAAGCACTAGCATCAACAATAAGTGCAGATTTTAAACTGCCATCAAACACTGTTAATATGCCTGCTTGACATATCTCTTCTTTTATGTTGTCAAAACAAAGTTGTTGCTCCTCTTGCCACTCAAACCTGCTGCCCTTGCGCAACAACCTCTTTAGACCTTCTGTTTTCTCTGCACATTTTTCCACGACCTTAGCATAGTATTCTACCAGTCCCAAGAATGACCTTAGTTGATCTCTATCTTTTGGAACAAGTGCCCTTCCTATAGCATCCAATAAGGAACGCTTTGGCTTGATTGAACCCATAGCAACATTATAGCCTAAATACTCCACTTTCTCTGCCAGAAAAGTACACTTCTCCTGATTAAGTGTGAGACCATGCTCCTCTAATTTTCTCAGCACTAAACTTAAGGTGACATGATGTTCTCTCTCCGATGTTACCATTACCAAAATGTCATCTTGGAAATAGATCACATCCTTTATCCCTTCTAAAACTTTCTTCATGACCCGTTGAAAAACACTGGCAGCGGAAGCCACTCCAAACGGCAAGCGAGTGAATTGAAATGTTCCCTCTGAAGTGATAAAAGTGGTAAGTGACTTGGAGCTCTCATGTAACCTTACTTGGTGATATGCGCTCCTTAGATCCAGTTTGGAAAAGTATCTCTTATTTTTTACCCACGTAAGTAGTTCATTTATATTGGGGAGTGGAAAGATATCCACCACAATATTTTGGTTCACAGAGCGTAAGTCAACACAAAACCTAAAATGACCATCAGCCTTCTTGGTGATAACCACAGGCGACACCCACTCCGATGCTTCAACAGGCTCAATAATACCGTCTCTCAACATCTCTACCAACAGTTCTTTCAAGCCCTCACGTGCTGATAGTGGTACCCGTCTTAGTTTATGTTGAGTTGGAATGGCATTTAACTTCACATTTACTTTATGAACGTACCCTTTCAGACATCCCAACTTCTTGCTAAACACATTCCTTGCTTCAGACAACACCTTCTCCAGGGAAAGTTTGTCCACCACCAACACCTGGTTTGGGGCTCTGGAATCCAGAATAATGTTCAAATCAAACTGGTGCATCCATCCCAGGATAGACGGTCCCTCTAAGGACACATACACTTTCCCTTTTACACACCTTGAGCCATACTGAATATTGCCCACCATGTACCCCAAAATGTCTATGGATTCACCCTGATATCCTCCCGGGTTTATATCCTTAGGTATAAGTTTGACATTCTGCCATAACATTTTGAAAACACGCTCAGGTATGATTGTGTACATGGATCCGGAGTCCACCATAAGTTCAACGCTTCTCCCACACACCTTAAAAATCGCTGTAGGTCTAGACAACCTCCCTTTTTTTCAAAGAAAGCCGTACTGTCAGAGTTAGTATTTTCCTTATTACCAGAACCCTGTCCGTACTCACACTTCCCATTGCATTCTCAACCACTCCCACACTAGAACTTCGGTTCATTTTGCATACTCTAGCATAGTGGCCTCTCCGCCCACACTTCTTACACATTTTGTTACTGGCATAATAATTCTTTGAGTCAGAATCATGAAACTTGATGCCACAACGGGTACAGTCCCCTTTGCTCTTGACACTGGAGAAGTTATGCTCGACCTTGCTCCTGGACAGACTATAGCCTTTCTTCTTAACTGCACAAACTTAATTTTCATCAGAGTCTTGTTGATCCGGATTAATCGCTGCAACATCCATTGCCTTGTCCCTTCTGTTAAGTTCCTTCATGCAACTTTGTGATTCTTCAATTATCTTAGCCATTCCAATGGCCTCCATGAGAGAAGGGTCTTTCGCCGCCCAAAGCCTCTCTTGTATCTTCTTCTCCCTGCACTGCACGATGAGCTGATCACGAATCAATTCCTCAGTCATATTACCAAAGCGGCATTTGATGGAATGCTCCCTTAGCCTGGCCACAAACTCATCAATGGACTCATGTTCCCCCTGAGGTTGTGTATAAAATTTGTATCTTGCCATAACTAAATTGACTTCCTTTGCAAAATTATTTTCCAACCTTTTCACAGCTTCCCTGTAGATGTCATCCATGAGCTGACTGTTAGGCCCTAATGCTACTGGGAAGTATTTAAAAATTTGCTGCCCTTCATTACCAAGAGCACTCAATAAAATTGCCTTTTTCCTACAGACGAAAAGCCCTGACCGTCAAGTGCCATGATGTAATTTTCTAAAATTTCAATCCAATCCTCCCAACAAATGTCAGGCTGGCCTGCATGTTGTAGGAAAAAGGGCGGTGTAATAATGTTCCCGACAGAAGCCATAACAGTAAAGATCTGTTCGCCTTTGCTCTTGAATAGACCAGTAACTAACAATCCTTTATTTTCAAGCTTCTTTGAAATCTGCGTGTTACTGGTTGAGTGACTATGAAGCTGCCAAGAGACCCACACACAGTTAATGGGTCATAAATGGTAACACCTTGCTAGGTGACGAAGCCTCAAACATGGACATGCAATAAGCGTTAAATTAAATAAAAAATGGGAAAAAAAACAGTCTCACCGATGCTTTAAAATAGCTTCCTTGTCTCCAGAAGCACTGAGTCCGTGTACTCTTTACTTCGGTGGCTCAGCAAATACAGTCTAGTCTTTTCCAATGAGAAAGAGCGTTGAGGAAATGTACGCCCCTCCCTCTGCAAGACTAGTCATTCCGATGGGGAAGTGCACGTAAAACCGCCCTCGCCGGTGAGCCCAGCAGCAAAGCACGGTCTAGTCTTTATCAATGGCCCCTCCCTTCTCCACAGAGCTCCGCCGCATGCTTCACTCCTGGCGCACAAAACAGGCTGTTCGCCAACAGGCACAGCGCCGAGAGGAAGAAGGGAATCTCCTCGAGCAGGTCACCGAAAACAGCCCTCCAGCGAGCAATGGAAAACTCCAGGTAAGCGCAGAGTGTCGAGCCGACCCAGGTTGTGCCTTTAGCTCATCGCCAAAAATGTTGAGAATAAATGCAGCGGGAACACGTAAACTTGTATGAAATGAAGTTTATTTCCCGTCTGGCTGCACCTCCAACTCCGGCCCAACCGCCTTCTCTCGAATCCTGCAACTCTCCCCCGCGAGCCCTTATGACGCATCAAGGTTCAACATGCATCATAGCAGTGACCATGGCTTACCTCTTTCTGTTGAATAGTCTGCAGTTACTACTACCGTCCCTAACTTTTCTGCGGCTGGAGGATCAAGTGTCTCAATTTTCAGTCTTTGCCTAAGATCCACTGGCGCCTTTGCCTGCCCCCACAGTAGGGTCTACCACCGGCCATGTAGGGTGTGCCTTCTCTGGTCCTGGGGTTGGCAAACCTAGCTATTTGTCTGATAGTGCCAGTAGAAGGAAAGAGAAAGTTCATAGCCCCCTACTTGTCATTTGCCACCAGCTGCCTGTCCTTATGTGATAATTTTGACTAATGTTCCAATTTGGGCCAATATGATACTGAGACAACACGTTAGCTTATAACTAAAGGTCCCACATTGGTTTCACACCCACCTTGTATGAAAGGACAGGCTGTTTAACCGTATTCATTTTGCTCACAGAGTAGATTGGGTGGGTCCTCTGGCTAAATAATTTTCTGGGGACTGCATTATTGTTAACTTCAAAACTCCAGCTACTGCGCCCAACATCTTGCAGGCTCCACGCCTTGACTCCTTGGCAGCCTCCGGGATTAGGGTTATGCTATTGACCTACTTTTACCAGCATCATAGGCCTAACACCGCATATGAGCCCCGTTGACCTGTGGTTACACATCCTCTGGCCCCCGCAGCTGTGCCTTAGCTCTCACCATTAGGTAGTCAGTGTTGCTTGACTTACCAAATATTGACTCATTTCAGGCGGCCTGGCCCTCTTAGGCTGAGGATCAGCAGGGCTGTCTCCATTTTAACCTTTGTGTGTCTGCCAGACCTTGTGACTTCAGCAACCGTCCTGAGTCTGTAATGCCAAAGGGGCCTTTGAATCTGGTTATTCTTGAGTCCTTAGGCAAAGTTAAACTATTGAATTGGGATATAGCTGGTATTCAAGCTAAACTAGCCATGCACAGTTGGGTGAAATGTATTCAGGCATATGATATTGTCCTTCTGCAGGAAACTTGAACTACAACAAATATTTTCCGTGGTGTTTTTTCATGTTTCTTTGTTGCTGGTATACCTGGTACCTCTGGTTGTGCCAAAACATGGCTTGCTGCCTGGTTCAAGCTAGGCCTCCTGTGTTGAAATTGTCCCATTGCCTGCAAGGGCAGTCTGATCCAAGCCTTCCATTTACGCTGGTCATGAGAAAGGGTTGCCTGCTCACCCCATACTTTTTATTATATATTAATGGGCTGGAAGCCGCTTTGATTCAGCAGTGCAGAAACATGCTAATCCTTGTCGTATTGTTTTCTGATTTATGGCAAGAAACCCTAATGGACTCAAAATGTTGTCGCGTGACTTTCTTGATTTCATGGCTGAATTAAATCTCCAAACGAAGACGTCTAAGATGTATATTATGGCCTGTGGTTCTATGAACCTCAAGTGTCATAGTATGGCACTACAGGGAAAACCCATTATTACAAAGCATGAATTCCCCTAGTTAGGGATTACATTTGCTCCTAAAGGCAGCTGGGGAATGTGCCTGGCTAAGTAGACACTGAGGTTTTCCAATTCTGTTGGGTTTCTATTTAACCTAGCCTCCTCTATAAATAGCAAACCGATTGGCCCCTTGTTGGGAATCTACAGCAGGAAGTGTCTTCCTGTTTTAGCGTATAGATCTGGGGTGTGGGGCTACATGATGTGAGAGCATTGTAATTGGAGGAGAACAAGGTCTGCAGACGTCTTTTAGGCCTGCCTGCCAGCGCTCCTACTTTCACTATTCATGACGAGCTGGGCTTGCTTATGAGAAGGATTCAATTCATCTTGCCCTATTACTACCATGATGCTCGATTTGGGGCAATTCGCAAGCAACTCTTAACCGGGAAATCGTTGAAGATTGCCTGTCTTGCGATCTTAGGCTCTGAATCCCTTGGCTCTTATACATCCAATCAGCTGCCAATAAACTGAGCGGACCCTCATTTTTTAAAAATCCTCGAAGCTCAACCTTTAAAGATATAAGTTGGATAAAAGTGAATTTTCTTGCTTTTAGAAGGGAAGAGAGGGAGTCTGCAGAACTAACCAAGGACACAAAGTCAAGAGTATCTCATTATCCGTATGACCATAGGAGCAGAACCCTACCTGGATACAGTCACTAGCAGTTGGGACCGGACACTCCTTACTGATTTAGATTTGGCATCATTCAATGTTATTTGTGTTTTGCCTTGCGGCAGTGCGATCGTCCTCTATTATGATTTGTTCTTGTGATGAGTTCTCCATCCAAAGCCTACTTCATTTTACCTTTTTTGTAAATTTTATGTTACGTTTACCAAGCAGTGTTTAATGTCCATCTCGAAAAGCTCTGGATTAGTTACCTACATGTTTGCTTTACTGTTTCTTCAATAAATTAGCTCACATTCTGTATGTTCCTGTATCAGTTCTTTTTAAAATCTGCTCTCTGTCACGGGAATAAAACTGCTGTTTTAATAACAGTGATTCGTTTGACTGTATTGTTTTGGTGATTTATGATTTTTGTGTCTCTGTTAATTGACTTATGCTTTTTTATACTTATTCTTCACTCATTGTCGTGATTGTTTTTAAACAATCTAATAAAGTTTCAAAGCTAAAACTATCAAGGTGAACATTATAGAGATTACAAAGGACTGAAATGCTATGGACAATTGTACTCTGATCCTAGAAAATGTTGTACAGAGCACCCCTTACTGAGATTTTCTAAAGATTCTTTTAGTGGTCATGTGATTATTCAAATATTTACATTTTTAATGGTTTAGTATGCTTTTTCCTTAATGGAAGTTTTATGTAATTTATTTTGAGATGAATTTGATATGCATTTTTACCTATGTAATGTTTTAACCATGTGCTTTCTTGGTTTTGTTGTAAAACCGAATAAAGCTTATCGATTGATGGAACTTTGCACTGGAGTCTGCTTTTATTCTTCATGTCTGCAACCGTACTGTTTCCTATGAAAGCGAAAGACACCATGATATAAGCGTTTTGGAAAGGTGATGTGACAATGTATTATGAGGAAAAAAGTACACTCTGCTGTACTGTCAAAGGATATTGAAAGACACCTTGGAGTCCTTGTTCTTTAATATGGGCATGGAAATCCTTGAGACTTTGATAGCTTTGTAATATACAGAATACTGCACCCTGTACATAGTGCAGCTGTGATGTGACAATGTTTGCTGGTTTGAAAGGCAGGTTGTTATTTAGAATTACAACCGCTCTTTCAGCAACGAAAATGGTCAATAATGTATTGGCTCTTCTTCAGAATAAGTCCCCTCCTAAGAAGGCACCAGCTTTTAAGGAGACATTTTTGACAGTATATTTATTAATTGTGGCAATTGCATGGCAAGGGTTTATCTCAGCAATGTAGGAGTCTTGCTGCTTATTTAATGTTACCATAGGTTATGAATTAAACTCACTTTTGACAATGGCATAATAAGGAATCAAATACACGTAGCATCCTGTGTGTCCCCATTCCCTGCATGTCTGAGCTGGTGTCTGAAAGGCAATGATGGTGTAATATAATTTAGGAGGCTAAGGGCCTAACATTTAAATAAAGAAGATATCCTCTTAGCTCTAAGAGGTTCCTGTTCAATCATTGAAGTACTTTCCTCAGAACATAACAATACGTCTTGCCCTAGGTGATAGGGATATTGCAAGCCACCTCAGCACTTACTGTATCGTGTGTTATAATTTATATAACTTTATAGCTTTATAATACGTTGGAGCCCCAAGCCCTGTATTAAAGCCTGTCTGTAATTTCCTGATTACAGGTGATATGTGTCTCACCTAGTCGCCTGTAATAAAGAAATCTTAGCTGCTCAACTGTAATAAGTTATTGCAGTTCTGACATCACAATGCATGCAGCCAGAACCACCAATCACGAAAAAAGGCACATCACAGACCACAATTAAAGCTGCAGTTTCAAAATGGAGTGTTGCTCTTTGAAGTACAGGACCAAGAGGCTTAGTATGTATTTACCTTTGATACCTAGACAGATGCCCCACTCCAATACAGCAGGAGGCGTTGTTTCAATTACTGGCCGCTCACATATCAGGATGAAATAGGTGTTCGCAGGTTTTCTCCTGGTGTTGGCGCAGTGTTGGCACAGTGGGAACTGGCATGGCCTTAAGCTGATGTGTCTTCTAGCTCCAAAGGCAGGCATGCACAAAACTCTTCAAATAAGGACAGCTCTTCTGTTGCCATTGGACGAAGCCAAGTGCCTACCAGAGTATTATGTGAGGGAAATTGCACACAATAAAGGCTCTTCAGTAGGGAGATGTGCATAGGGGCAAGCATTGGCAGCAGGTGGCCCTATAGAGGTGAGAAGGTCAGAGGGTCCATCCCTGCTAGCAGGGATATCAACAAGGGTTAGTTCAATGTCACCACATTGAAGTAGTGAAGGAAAAAGGTGGCGCTAGGGGTTATTACATGAGTTCTTACCAGTGGCCAGTAAGTCCCACCTCCAGGGGTACATAAAAGCCATAGGCCCTCATTATGACCCTGGCGGTATACTGACCGCCAGGGCAACGTTGCAGGTATCACCGCCAACAGGCTGGCGGTGAAGAACACAACATTATGAGTGTGGCAGGTTGGCCTCTGCCAACCCGTCGCATCTCCGCTCATACTACCAGGGCAGTTGGAGCCGCTGGGCTGGAGATGAGCATCTCCGACCCGGCGGTCCACAGAAGACCACCGGTGGTATTAGGTGCTGCCTTTCTACCAGGGTTTCTGTGGTTGTGGCTGGCACCACCACAAAGACCCTGGTGGAAAGGCTATCGGTGACGGAATTTCTTCCCTGTCACCGGCAGACGACCCCCCCCGCACCCCCAGCAAGCACAATACCCCTAAACCCCCCCCACCCCCTCCAGTTGCAGCACCGCACCCTCCCCGCAGCCCCTCTCCAGGTACAGCGCCCCCTCCAGGTACAGCATCCCCCTCCCCGCATACATGCGCACGCACACAGACACCCACACGCACCCTGCATACATTCACCAACACTGACATACATGCATTCACTCACATGCATCCAAACACGCTTTCACTTCAACACTCATACTTGCATTCACCAAAACACTCATACTTGCACTCACTCCAACATTCATATATGCATACACACGCATACACACACTCATACACACTTACATTCATAAACGCACTCACTTCTACATTCATACACGCATTCAACCACGCATACACACATGCATACACACCTACGTGCACACACACAAACAACACCCACTCACATACGCACACACACTACATCCCCACCCTCCTGCCCTCTCACCCCGCTCCCCTGTCAGACGATCAACTTACTTGGTCCGGGTGGAGGTCGTCTGGCAGGGAAAGGGCGCTTCCACCTCCGGCAGCGCCCTGCAATCAGGACACCGCCAGACCGTATTACAGGTCGTTATACGGCTGGCGGAGTCCTTTTGGCAGGGTGGGGCTGGTGGTGGTACTGCCCCTGCACTTCCGCCTGCCAGCACCACTACTGCTGGATTTCCACCCATAATGTGGCAGAAATCCAGCAGTACTCGTAATATGGTGAGCGGAAGACCACCAGCACTGGCAGTCTTCTGGTGTCCGTGGCTTTGGCGGTCTTGTAAAAAGACCGCCAAAGTCATATTGAAAGCCATAGTCTTTACTAAAATCCAAACTGCCATTCGAGAGTAGTCACCGGGAAATGTGCCATGGAGATTACTTACTGAAGGGGAAAAATGTAACACTGTGGGTTCTTCTTGAAGGGGCAGAGTCTACTGGGCTCACACTCCAGCTGCCACCTGGGTGTTGTATGTAACTCCGAGCCCAGCAGGTAAAACATTTTTTTAAAAACACAGGATCGCACAGCTGTAACCAGAGTTGTCGGACTTTCGTTCAGCACTTGCCCTCTGAGTGGAAAGTAAAGACATAGGAAACGGAGGAGGGAGGAGAGGGAAGCCAGGGGTGTAACTGAGGCCCCTGTAGCCCCTGCCGAGTAGGGTGGGAAAACCTTTCAGGGCCCCCAGCTCTTCACTGGGTCCCCTTTCAGGCCAAGGCCAATGAATATCTGTAACACACGGGAGACTCTATGGTGGTGGGTAGTGTCATCCCAAGGATTATTGGGTCCCGTGGCAAGACATATTTTTTTGTGGGGGGGGGGTTTAGAGGAGAGTGTCTTGTTGGGAGCAATTTTGATTTTTTTTCTCCCATTTTGTACTAATTCAAGTCGTATGATGGCGAATTAAGTTTCAGAATTAGGGTCACTGAAAAAACAGTTGAAATATGCCTTTCCTGGGACCCTAAAATCTTTAAGATGACCCTATGCCAACAGAGTCCGAGATAGAGGTAGAGAGAAGGAGAAAGGATGAGATACAGAAATAGTAAGAGGTGATCTGGAGAGAAAGTTCACTTTCCTAGGTAGCTCCTTGAAAGGCAGTGATCCTGGGCAATTGGCCACTTTCACGTTGCCCATGCCTTAAACCATCCGGAGGAGCTCATCACATTCTGCACGGGGGTCTTTTTGCATTAACCCCTGGGGTGGCCAGGACGTAATGGTTATGTCCTCATTTGCACCGCTCGGGTGCCGAGGTCGTAATCATTACGTCCTGCTATGGGCCCTCGGGGGAAGCACTAACGCTACCCCTGATGGCCTGGCACCCCCCTCCCATGGGCAGGGATGGAATGGGAATCGCTTCCCCTTCCACCCCCGCCCACCCTGACCCTCCCCAGTGATGTCTGATGATGTCAGCGTGCGATTGTGCGCTGATCTCATCACAGGCCGCCCCCACCACGTTGGAAGCTCAGCTTCTAGCACAGATCAGAAGAGAAAGTATTTCTCTTCTGATCACGTGCTGGGGGTGGGAGAGCCATCAAAGGAAAGGAAAGCTCTTAGACACCACTAGACACCAGGGAGTTTTTGTTTATGTGTGTTATTGACATGAGGGGAGCAACCCCTTGGGCAAGGGTCGCTCCCCAAGGGGGCAAATAATTTTAAGGCCATTTCTGCCCCCCCGGGGGCAGATCAGCCTATTGTAATTAGGCCGATCTGCCCCCAGGTGGGCAGAAACCTCTAGACACCAGAGATCATTTTTATTTTTTATTTTCTTTATTTTTTTTAAACTTTTTTACACGTGGGGAGCGACCCCTTACGCAAGGATCGCTCCCCTGGAGGGCAAATTATCTTTAGGCCATTTCTGCCCCCTTTGGAGGCGGATCGGCCTATTTTTATTAGACACCGGGGATTTTTTTTTAGGTCAGTTTCATGCAAAGGGAGTGACTCCTAGGGCAAGGGTCACTCCCCTGGCAGGGCAAATTTATATTAGGCCATTTCTGACCATCTTGGGAGCACATCAGCCTATTTTAAGTAGACCGGCAGCAGCCGCTAGGCACCAGGGAATTGTTTTTCTTTTTTTTGTTTTACAGATGGGGAGCGACTCCTTAGGCAAGGATAGCTCTCCTGGGGGGCAATTTTATTTTAGGCCATTTCTGCCCCCCTTGGAGCAGGTCAGCCCATTTTTATTATGCCAATCTGCCCCCAAGAGAAGCAGAAACCACTAGACACCAGGAATTTGTATTTTTTTGTGACGGTTTCACGCAAGGGGAGCAACCCCTTTGGCAAGGGTCACGCCTCTGGCAGACAAATTTATTTTAGGCCATTTCTGGGGCCGATTTGCCCCAAGTGGGGCAGAAACCACTAGGCACCAGGGATTTTTATTTTTGAAATTTTTTAACAGATGGGTAGCGACCCCTTAGGCAAGAGTCGTTCCCCTGGGGGTAATTTTAATTTAGACTGTTTCTGCTCCCCTTGGGGGCAGATCTGCCTTTTCTGTTAGGCTGATCTGCCCTCTGGGGGCAGAAACCACTTAGGAAGTAGGGATTGGTGTGTGTATGCGTTTTGTTTGGGGGGGCAGCCCCTTGGGCAAGGGTCGCTCCCCATGGGGCACATTATTGTTGGGCATTTCTGCCCCCTTGGGGGCAGATCAGCCTATTTTTATAAGGCCCAGGGGCAGAAAGCCCACCAGAGACCAGGGAAGATTTGTTTTTCAAAAAAAGAGGGTGGGGGTATGGCCTTAACCCCACCCCAAATAAATGGTGCAAAGCTGTTCTGCCCACCGATGGGCAGATGGGGCAATTATCCCTGATCCACTCCATGGGGGGCAGAAAGCCTACTAGATGCCAGGTTATTTAAAAAAAAATAGTGGGGTGGTGGCTACCAACCAGTATGGGCATGGTTAAGCCCCCACCCTAACTGAAGGGGGTAACAGTCTTTCAGCTCCCCCCACAGACTAAAACATCTTATCCCACAGCAAGCAAGAGGACATTTGATTATTTTGGGTTCTGGTTTTACATTTGGTCCATGAGAGCTTGTCTAACTCTCAAAATCGTCCCACATGGAATGGTGAGGGCTGCACTTTTTGGACTTTGGAATGCTGCCATGCAGAAAAATCTACCAGACCTAGACACATCTGAAAACTAAACATGTGGGTGAATCCAGAGTGGTGTGCGTCACATAATTTATTGCGCACGATGCCCTGCAAACCTCCAATTTTGCTGGAAATAACACCTTTTTCCCGCATTCTTGTGATGGAACCTTCCAGAATCTGCAGGAATCCACAAAATTCCTACCACCCAGCATTGTCACATCTATACTGATATAAATTCTGCCCCACTTGTCAGCCTAAAAATGTTTTTTTTCAAACTGCCCTTTTGGATCCGCTTTGGTTCCCCCTCATTTTCGACATGTTTTTTGCTCTTCCCTGTCACAGGCACTTGGCCCACCTACTCAAGCGAGGTATCATTTTTACCAGGAGACTGAGGGGAACGTTGGGTGGTGGGACAATTGTGCCAGTGCGGTGATCCCACACAGAAATGTGGGAACAATGTGATATTTTAGCTAAATTTGAAGTGTGCTGAGGATTCTGGGTAAGGATACACTGGGGGATCCACGCAAGTCACACCTCCCTGGACTCCCTAGGGTGTCTAGTTTTCAGAAATATTTCAGTTTGGTAGGTTTCCCAAGATGGCTCCTGAGCCCCGGACCAAAAACACAGGTGCTCTCCCACCACCCCCTGCAGAAATAGGTAGTTTTGTATTTGATAATTTTGTTGTGTCCACATAGTGTTTTGGGGCATTTCCTGTCGCAGGCACTAAGCCTACCCACACAAGGGAGGTACCATTTTTATCAGGAGACCTGGGGAAATGCTGGTTAGGTGCAGGTTTGTGGCTCCCCTCAGATTCCAGAACTCTGCAGCACTGAAATGTGAGGAAAAATTGTTTTTTTGGTCATATTCTGAGGTCTGCTAAGGATTCTGGGTAACAGAACCTGGCGGGAGCTCCACAAGTCACCCCATCTTAGATTCCCCTAAGTGTCTAGTTTTCAAAAATGCACAGGTTTGGTAGGTAGGTGCCGGCTGAGCTAGGGGCCAAAATCCACAGCTGGGCACTTTGCAAAAATCAGCTCTGTTTTCTTTGGGAAAATGTGATGTGTCCATGTTGTGTTTTGGGGCATTTCCTGTCACGGGCACTAGGCCTACCCACACAAGTGAGGTATCATTTTTATCGATAAACTTGGGGGGGAATGCTAGGTGGAAGGAAATTTGTGGCTCCTCTCAGATTCTAGAACTTTCTATCACCGAAATGTGAGGGAAAAGTGTTTTTTTTGTCACATTTTGAGGTTTGGAAAGGATTTTGGGTAACAGAACCTGGTGAGAGCCCAACAAGTCACCCGATCGTGGATTCTCCTAGGTGTCTAGTTTTGAAAAATGCACAGATTTCATGGGTTTCGCTAGGTGCTGGCTGAGCTAGAGGCCAAAATCCACAGCTAGGCACTTTCCAAAAAGCACATCAGATTTCAGTGTAAAAATTTGATGTGTCCATGTTGCGTTTCCTGTTGCGGGCATTAGGCCTACCAACACAAGTAAGGTACCATCTTTGTCTGGAGACTTGGGGGAACACAGAATAGCAGAACAAGTGTTATTGCCACTTGTCTTTCTCTACATTTTTTCCTTCTAAATCTAAGACAGTGTGAAAAAAAAGACGTTTATTTGAGAAATGCCCTATAATCCACATGCTAGTATGGGGACCTCGGAATTCAGAGATGTGAAAATAACCACTGCTTCTCAACACCTTATCTTGTGCCCATTTTGGAAATACAAAGGTTTTCTTGATACCTATTTTTCACTCTTTATATTTCACCAAATGAATTGCTGTATACCTGGTATACAATGAAAACCCATTGCAAGGTGCAGCTCCTTTATTGGCTCTGGGTACCTAGAGTTCTTGATTAACCCACAAGCGCTATATATCCCCACAACCAGAAGAGTCCAGCAGACATAACGGTATATTGCTTTCGAAAATCTGACATTGCAGGAAAAAGTTACAGAGTAAAACGTGGAGAAAAATTGCCGTTTTTTTTACCTCAATTTCAATATTTTTTTTATTTCAGCTGTTATTTTCTGTAGGGAAACCTTGTAGGATCTACACAAAAGACCACTTACTGAATTCAGAATTTTGTCTACTTGTTAGAAATGTTTAGCTGTCCAGGATCCAGCATTGGTTTCAAACCCATTTCTGTCACTAACTTGAAGGAAGCTAAAAGCACAAAAAAATAGTAAAAATGGGGTATGTTCCAGTAAAATGCCAAAATTGTGTAAAAAAAAAGTGTTTTTCTGATTCAAGTCTGCCTCTTCCTGAAAGCTGGGAAAATGGTTATTTTAACACCGCAAACCCTTTGTTGATGCCATTTTCAGGGAAAAAAACACAAGCTATCTTCTGCAGCCCTTCCCATGTTAAAAAAAAAAATGACATCTTTGCTGTATTTTGGCTAATTTATTGATCTCCTCCAGGGGAACCCACAAACGCTGGGTACCTCTAGAATACCTAGGATGTTTGAAAAAAAAGGACGCAAATTTGGCGTGGGTAGCTTATGTGGACAAAAAGTTATGAGGGCCTAAGCGCGAACTGCGCCAAATAGCCAAAAAAATGCCTGGCACCGGAGGGGGAAAAGGCCTGGCAGCGAAGGGGTTAAACCACTGAGGAATGGAAAGAAGGAGTGTGCGATCGGAGTAGAGTGGGGAGTGTGTGAGAGGGAAGAAGTGTGAAAGCTGTGAGACGGTTGGAGTGTGAGGTGCGTGGGAAAAAGTGAGTTGTGTGAGGGTCAGGACAGGAGACGTGGAGGCAGAGGTGTGTGGCAGAAGCAGATGGGAATCCTCGAGAAGGCATAAGAAGCAGGGACGGGGGCTTAGCCCCGGACGTTCTCTGATATTTCCCTATTGTGGTACAGTTCGTTGAGTTACCCGGTTACAGAGCGACACACATGGCGCGCCCTGGCACAGCCTGCAGTGCAAGGCGCCGGGTCACTCTCGGTTCATCTCTCCGGCCCCCAGGTCTCTGCCAGTCTCCGCAGTGACAGCAGTAGCAAGCAGCGTGCCATGGTTCTCACGGAGGGGCCTGTGGACCCCCTCGGCTGGTGGAGTGGGCTTGCGTGACAGAGCTACGCGTCATGCGCAAGAGGTACCTGCGGACTGTGCAAGCTGAGGGCCCGGTGTGCGGCAGAGGTTGGTTTGGACGTCAGAGGGTGGTATGTTCTGCGCCTGTGGCGGGGGGAAATGTCACTTGTGGCTCAGGACCGCTAAGGGGTGGAAGGGAGTGCCCACGAGGCTGATGGGGTTGGTTGTGCCTTAGCCAGTGCCTAAGGCGTGTGGAACAATACTGGGCCTTTGAAACGTCTCTCGACTTCTCTCAGTCTGTGGTAAAGCTCATGCTCGCTGGCCCTGGGAGCTGAACACAAGCGGTAAAAATAGATTCCACCAGTTCTCAGTCTTTTACATTGAGTGAGCCAGCGGGACATGGGCACCTTGTAATAAGCAACTAAAAAACTGTTTCAGAAGTGTACTGGCATTAACCCTGGGGAGGTGTATCGTTCAAACAGCGAGCAAATAGCGCCTCTGACGGGTACTGGCGCTAAACCTGCTCAGAGTCCCCGAAAGCCTACTACTAGTGGAAAGCAGATCGATTAAACACTGCTGAGTGATGCCCCGGAGTTTGATGCTGGATGTAGTACTACCATGAGGTAGTTGTGGGCAGTGACACATACCTTGCTAACAAAGGGAAAACAATGGAAAACGTTTCCATTGAGTTGAAGTTCTAGGAAGAAACGAGTACAGAAGGTTCCAGGGAGATATGTAAGGGGGTCCTAGAACTATTGTCTGCCACAGGCAAACATTTTTTCAGGGCCCTCGTGTGCGCGCGCACACACTCTCCCCCAGCTTTCCATTGAAAGGGCATTTATTGAGTTGCCTATAGCTTTGACTCCCATGAACGGATCTGCACTAAAGTTGGTAGTCACTGGGCTTAGCCAGCTTAGATCTGGCATGCCAATGTTCATGCAAATTTGTGCAGGGAAAAAAATGTAAAGGTAGCAAGAGATGAAAAAATATGTATTTTCCGATTTTAGCTCTGATAGGAATTGTTGCTTGTTTATTGTAAAAAACTGCTTAAGGGATTTACACTATAGTTGCCATGAAAGCGGAACTTTTCTACAAAACGTACTTTTGTTTGTTTTCTGGAAATCCGCCCAGCAGTTTTGAGAAATAAGTGTTTGAAAAAGATGCCCTTTGGGCTTGAAAGGTTTAACACTTGTATATCTTTGCTGTTTAAAGTTGCGATTCAGTGAATCGTGGTTCCTGCCATTCACATTTGATTTGCGGCGTTCATAGAGGGTTTAAAAAAAGTTAAAAAGACAGAAGGAATGGGAGACAGAGCGAAAAAAAGACAGAGGAAAAATATCAGAGCTAGGCAGAGCCATAGACTGTGCACACTGTAGGGGTAATGCAGGAACAGGCCCCTCGAGGTCGGTTGGATGCAAGCCTTCGCAGAGCATGTATATATAGTAAAGGTTTGGTGCCCATGGTGGGTTGAGAGCAGGGCCTGGCCACAGTCCAGGCCATGCTGCCAAACTCCACTGGGCATCACTGTGACTGTTAGCTGCCTGCAGAGGTTTGGGCTCTGGGCCAGGCTGCAAGCCAGGCCCTGCAAGCAGGCTCCGCCATGCACGGGGTTCTGGAATAAATTATATTATATAAAACAGTAATCCAATAAGAAAAACACAGCTGAACCGTGCCATAACTTACATCACCTGCTATGCACAAAGCACCCATTTGAAAATGGCAGTAGAAAAGTGGTAATTAAGGAAGAGGTAAACATGGTGGGCGATGTGTCTGAAGGCATTCGTTATGTGACCTGCAGAACATAACTGGTGGATTTTAGTGATGTGGTGCGTTTGAGGCAGAACCGAAACACACTTTCACCTGTTTTTTATTGAATACATAAATATACATAAATATATTGGAGTTCTTGTACTCAAAGGTAGTAAACTATCTGACAATTGACAATTAGGGGTGTGAGATTTCTTTTATTTCTCATTTGAAGAGGTGCTAATCACAGCTAATTTGATCCTACTAATAGCTACCAGAGCTTTCCTTTTTCCTACATCTACACCTTGGAGTACTTTTTCCATGCAAACTGGCAATTTATTTTCCCATGTGGATTTTTTAAGCTGAATATGGATGCACAGTTTTCTCCAGAGTTAGTGGTAAGCTATTTTCCTTGCAATTTTGAAAGCGGCTAGATGGTGGCAATAGTTTTGCAAAAGTACACATATGACACTCCTTTGACTGTACCAGCTGTATGTATTCCTTTTATGCAATGCTGGAATATGTATATTTCAAATTCATGAAGTCTGGAGATGATCAGAAGAGATGTATCCTAGTGGCTAGAGCTGCTGTCTTTGATTTTGGGGAGCCCAGTTTGAATTCTGGCCTTGGCTCAACATCGTGTGATTCTGGTCAAACCACTTAAGCTCCTGGTGCCTGAAAATGTGTAACCTCTGCCAAGTTTGTGCTATATAAAAAATGTAAAAAAGTTGATTTCTGGGATACATTAAAGCACCCATGCAATAGGCCTTGATGCTATTAATTTATTATAGCTCTGAAGCGGCTTCGAATTCGAACACTACATAAAAGAAACAAATACAATTAATAGTATCACACATACAACAACGGAAAAAGCATTGCTATGAATTTTTCATTTTTGTAAATTACATGTATTACTTTCACAAGCCAAAAGAGAATTGAATTTAGAAGCGTCCAAAGCGAAATTATTTTTAAACAAATAGGGAGTTACCTAGGTTAGCACGTTTACAGTGTGTGTTTTTCCCTACCACCGAGTTAAAGTGTGCTACCTGTATCCCTTTAAAGTTATATTTTTTGTGTTAAGTGTGAAAGATGGCAACCAGGCTGTGATGACAGGCTTTCCTTGGAAAAAAGCCCACCTATGCTGCCCGACACATCTTAGACCCTGTCTTCACCTGCTTCAACATCATTATAATTAACATCCCAATACCTGTCATGCAGCAACCCGGAAGAGCCCCCACAGCGGCCTTAGCATGCTGATACTGAACAACGTAACAGAGGCAGACTTGATGACCACCCTACACAAGAACAAACCAGAACCCACAAGTATCCTGGCATGCAACATCGAGAACTTCAGCAAGTGATCACCAACTGCCCTGACATTCTGGCCCCCAAGAAATGAAGCAACACACTAAATACCAGGACACATGCCAGCTGGTACACAGAAGACCTCAAAATGACCAAGCAACACTGCAAACAACTGGGATGGAAATGGAAAACCAGCAAAGGGGAAGTGGAAAAAGATGCCTTCACAAATGCCCAGAGAAGGTACCACCAGCTCATCCGAGACCCAAGAGGAAGGATTTAGTTGAACAAATGAACACCACCTCCAATAGTAGCAAACAAATATTCATAATCATTAACTTCACTTCACCCACATCTATCACCAGAAAATATGAATCTGTCACAAGGTCTATGCAACAATGCCTCAAACTTCTTTTTCAGCAAGATCGCAGTCCTACACAGCAACTTCCCCATGCAACCAGACCACTGGCCCTCTCCAGAAGTCTCCCATTGATGAAGGAAGTTAGCACAATCACCACATGGGGCACAATTAGGACAGAGGAAATCACAACAATTTTGAAGACCATTCGCTCCAGGGCCCCAGCGGACCGCTGCCCCACCACACCTTTGACAAAATAGCAATCCCTAACAGCGGGGCCCTCACCTCTAGCCTGGCTGATGAAGGGTGATACCCTGAAACCAGTCCTAGGCTGCTTGTTAACGGTCCAGGGCGACCTGGCTTAGTAGTTTGAGCCGGACTGTTCCCATGGGGAGAAGGTTCAAGACGGATTTGCATATGGCTGTGTCCAAAGTGGGATGGCGTTGTGAGGAAACAAACGATGGATTAAACCGAGATCTTTGTGACTGGGGTGAATGTTTGCATTGTTCAGCATTCCGTCCATCATCTGTTCTTTTTGCATTTGTCACACCCTCTCCTCGGCACCTCCATCAGGGACAGCCACCTTCCCAGAACCACGCAATCACTCGGCCATCATGCCCTCCTAAAGACAATCTCAACTGACCTGACCAAACGCTCCAATTACTGACTTAAATCCTGCCTTTCATATCCACTCCTTCCCTACCCAGCCAAAGTCTTGGTAAAAGCCATCAACCAGTGCCTCTTCGACAGCCTTGCCAAACACCACACAAGCAAGATTCAGAATCAACTGCAGCATAGAAACCGCCCTCATAGCAGCAACAGTTCATGTCCACATGAATGGCCTCTGTGCCTACTTTTGTTAATCTCTCTAACGAGACACCAGATCAAAGCTCTTATGAAATAATATTACGTCGATGTGCCAATTCATACCTGGTCTCCTGGTGTACTGTACCAACTCAACCATGACATTTAGTAAGTATAGCTTAAGTTCAGCTAATCATTCCCACGTAAATGCTATTTTCTCTACCTTATGGCTGGATTCTCTTGCTTGAGGGTAATGGCTGTATATGAGCTGGTAGAGGTTGGATCAGACATTGTGTCTTTCCCCTCTGCAAGGGTTAAACTGATGCTGGGACAGCCTCGCTCCCTTTGTCCATGAGTTGTTTTTGACCAGGAACATGTTTATTTTCTGCTCTTAGCTTAGCACTCCTCTCTTCCTCAGTGCTAGGGGATTCTTCATTAACTGCTGCTGCCTGGGGCGTGAGCGATGGATGAAATCATTGATCCTGAGGAGCCCTTGTCGATCAGGCCTTGTCAGGCTCCAGGGATGCCATGGATCCAGCGTTGTACAATAATCTGAGAGTGCCTTACAAAAAAGTCCTGAGGTAATGGGAAGGGAGACCTCGTCTCAACACACGGACCACATCTGTCTAATCTGGTTAAGATAGTTCAGAACAGGATGGAACAATGGTTACTAAAACAGGGCAAATGATCTCTCCGAGAATGGAGAGTAGGTACAACAATTAGCATTAGCGCCATAGAAAGAAAACAATAAATAATGTCCGTCGATGATATTCTAATCGCAAAGGAAAAACAAGGAAGCCATAACGTAAAAATAAAAGAAACACCATGCTGGGACCCATAGAAATAAACCTATCCCTGTAATGTAGCTCATATGTCTTATTTTTATGTATTTATTTAGCGGGTTTATAAAGCACTGAACATTACGTACGCCATCTCAGACCACTGAAAAGGAAAAGAAAAAAAAGCAAGTCAATGAGAAGATCTCGACAACATGAGAGCCAGGGTTGAGATGAAGCAAAGGATGAACCAAGAATCTGACACTCCCATGATAATATTGATTATAACAGAAATTTGGTTTACAGCCGTTCATAGTTTCATTGAGGTGGGTTGGCACCAGACCAACATAGAGGCCCAAGCTGACCAAGTCAGCATCTGGGAGAAATTGAGGGCGCTAATAAAGACATATCGACTGGAGCACAGGGAATCTGAGGGACCGAGCACCTGGGAGATGGTCAGACAAAGCTGGGTTCAGTAGCACTACAACTGGGCAGAGACACCAGTTGCTCCTGCTGAAGTTCTTGCAGATTCTTTCTTGTACACTGGGCCAGGCGTTTCCCCCACATACATCTAAGTTCGCTATTGAAATGCTATTTTGAGGCACACTCTGTTTCATTCGTGTCCTTCTCCCCCACTGAAGCTCACTTCCTCACAGTGGGGCGTGGCTGGAACTGTCCCACGAGTGGCTTCTTCCGACGGATGTCTCCAGGTGCCATTTGTTATCAGGTACGTGAAAGACAGATAGACACAGCTGTGACCCTAGAAAAGCAGAAGGACCCTTTTCAGCAGCTCAGCGACCATCCACCGCAGTTTGAGGTGCAGTTTGGGAGCAGAGGGGACAGCAGCTCCGCCCAGCAGCACGCCTGCCTTAGACTAGAAACGACGATGATGCGAAAACCACACCGGGGGAGAAATAAAGATTCCCCATGAAATTTGCAGCCCTATTCCCAGCAGTGGAGAAAGGTTCGCTAGACAGAAGCAATGTTAGTTGTTTTTCTCAAGTTTACTTGCTTGGCTTCAATACTTATCAAGCACTCTGCTACCCAGATATCCTGGTGCTGAACTCACTAAGAGATCTGTGGAGGGTCGACAGGCTAAGCTGACTAAGAGGAAAGTTCAAAGGTGTTTCTGAAATGCCATGTGATGAGAGTCTGAACGAGGATGAGGGGGTTGATGATTCCAAAAGGCGACTGCGTGTTGGTGCAGGAGCGCAGAGGCTGCAGAGTGACAAGGTTAGGTTTTAATATATCTATGCATCACCAGCGCCAGATGCCTCAGAGCAGAGATTAATTGATATAAAAAGACATAAGTGCAGCAGACCAAAGTTTTTCAGAGGACTTCCCCCGCTGCCAAGCGCTGAATCCAAAATGCCCAGTCTCCATTCTAAGTCATGTCTCTTTCCTTCACCACCCTACACTTCCGGTCTCTTTATCTCACTCTTGTAGATGTTTTGTTATCACTGCATTATCATTCCTTTGCCACTCTTTTCCTGTCTTTCTGTCCATTTTCTTTTTTCCTTTCCTGTTTCTCTCTCTTGCTCTGAGTCGAAGTCTGATGATGAATAATAAGTGCCTGACCCCAAAAATGAGTGACTGTGCCCGTCATCTGCAACCTGTGGAACAAATTAAGCACTGTCCAAGACTGAACGCATTAATTCAAATAAATCAGATATTCCCACAACCATTGAATATTCAGTACGCAATCAAATAATTGAAAGTCTCCTAGATTTTTAATTTACTTTTTTATCAACTTCAGTCGATAGCCTGTGGTGAACGACATCTAGTAAGAAGTTAAAGAAAGTAAACATGAACAGACACAATATTCTCATTTATATGTATTACTTTTGCTGATGCACGAGTTAGATTTATGGGTACAGAGTGCAGATTAAACTGGAGGAGGGGAACAGTGGCCTCGGCTGGTCCACAGCAGTGTGTGACCTTGGGTATAAAAGGAAGAGGCATGTGCTGGGGGCTGGTGGAGAGGGGGAGAATGAGTCTCAGCCGGTGGGAGGAACTGTGTGGCTTAAGCTCGTGGAAGGAAATGTGCAGCCCAGACTGGCGGAGGAAGGGTGGGGGACCCAGGACGGCATTGAGATGCGCATCCAAGCCTGACACACAACCCACACATGCACAGAACCAGATCAGGAGGATGGTTGTCCTCTTATATAACTCCTAAAGTGTGGAACGACCTCCCACTCCACATCAGAGACTTCTCCACTCTTTATGAATTCCACAAGAAGCTGAAGACTTAGCTTTTCAATTAACCAACCCACCATAGTCAGGGCTAGGCACACACACACCATAACATAACATAAAACATATAACCTGTAACATTTAACATAACACAACAAAAAATAGCTTAACCTACTACACTTTGCAACATAGATTGTTAGAACAGGTTAGCAACCAAGCTTGTTCAAGTAAGACATGCTCACTAGGAGGGCAGACCATGGTATATGGCCTTGGGTGGCAGGAAAGTGTGACCAACGTCACCAGAGGAGTGTGCTGCCTAAGTTGACATACTAGGTAGCATGGACAGGGTAAGGGCGACATGCAGCCTTGCTTTAGTAAGTGATGTGTGGTTTCCAGGGTCGCAGTAGAGCGTATGTGATGTGGGGGATGTGTGACAGCACCTAGGTTTGTGGTGGGCAACTTGGCATCAAGGAGAGGGTTATATGGTCCAGGCATGTGGTGAAGGGGTTGTAAGGCCTATGACGGTGGAGAGACTGTGTGACCCAAGGTGTTGCAGTCCAGGCTGATGGAAGGATGTAGGGATTTGCTCATCAGCTGTGACTTTCTGGGAATGTTTGTTGCCAGTCAACGACAATTGTGACCTGTGACTAGATTGGGAGACATTTTAATTACTCCAGAGTAATCTGAATAATTTTGGTAATTTTGTGTTACTCTTGTGACACAAAATTACTGTTAAATTATGCAATGATGTCTGCCTGCAGTAATTTTGAGTAATGTATAGGAAAATGCCTACAACTAGAGCATAAGAACAGAGCACAAACAGTTACTGGCTGGTGCTGTTCATGTTCTGTTGCATTTAGCTCTATTTTTGTAATGCAAATGGATGCAAGGGTGCATTTTCTACTACGAAAATAGTGCTAAATGTAGGATTACCCTCTTAATGTAATTCCACATAATCTTGTGTACTTCTGCTGTAATGTAGCATAGTTACGGTACATCAAATTATGCAAGTTACACCCACCCCAATCCCTGACCTCTTGGCCTGGTACTGTGTTCTCAATGTCACCCAATTGTCCACAGATTTATGAATATATACTGTCACCACTGGCAACTCTAGGCTGTTGGAGAGAAGAAAGGTACAAATATTTGTCTCTCATTTCACCAGTAATAAGCTACCTGGTGTGCCCCACTGAATGACGTGGGTTGTAGTGACTTACAAAATATGTATTTTAAGGCCTTGCTTTAGAAGCCAAGCTACAAGGATTGCTGCAGGCACCAATCCCTCCTAAGTCTGGCAATATATTGTTTCCATGTGTTTAGAGGTGAAGACTGCTTCTATGAGGGGCTGTCATAAATTATTGACATGTTTGTGTGTTTACTGTTGTAGGAAGATGGCTTTTTGCAGGTTCACCCACACTTTTTGCCCCCCTCCCTTTTTGATGATTCAGGTAGTGGTGTAATGATTCTGCACAGTATGGTTCTGACGTCCATCGTGCAGCGTATGTGCTTTGACCCCTAAAGGCGTGTAGCAGTGGGTACAGATTGGCTAACCCTGATTGGCAAGGTTAACTTACATGAAAGCCCTTAGTAAAAGTTATTTAGAATACCTAGGGCCTGTAAGTTAGTGTGCATTTAGTGGACTGCAGCACTATTTCTGCCACCACTAAAATGGCAAGTATAGATTTGATGTTAGGTCTGTTCTTCTACCTAGTTGGTACGTGTAAAGATATTCCAATTCAAAATCATAATTGGAAAGTTTAATTTACGTGCAAGTCCCTAGTATATGGTGCTCAGAGTACCAATGGCCTTAGGGTAACGTGTCCCCAGTGGAAGCTAGTGCACTTAAACGTGAACCACTGCAGTGGCAAATGAAAACATAACATTTGAAGCACCGTCTCATTCGCCCTTTTGACAGGCCCAAATGTCCCTATGTTTTACCTATAAGTGACCCCTAATGTGCACCCTAAGTGCCCAGAGGATAGCGTAGGGTGCTATTGTTATATCCCGACAGATACATGGGTGGGTTATTCTTCTGCGATATTTAGCTCACTTAAAAAGCCGGATACAGAAGCTGAGGCACCTCTACTCCAGCCTCTTTTGTTTTTACCTTAGAGGAGCTTATCAGACCACAGGATAAAAGTCCGGTGGAAAACATCCTGGCCTTGATGGTGTTCCTGTGGACACCTATAAGCTCTTACCCTCTCTATGGGTGCCCCTGTTAACTGTGGTACTAAACGTAGCCGGTGCTGGTCATATATACTCTTCCTGGTCAGAGTCAATAACCACTCCAGTCTTTAAGAAGGGTTAAAAAAAAGACCTGAAATGTTACCAACCAATATCACTGATCAATTCGGCAACAAAAGTATTAGGGAGGATCATTTTAGAAAGATTGGAACAGTGAGCTGAAGATATAATATTCTGGCCAAGTCATAGTATGGATTTAGGAGAGGGTTAGGGACTGTAGAATAGTGCCTCAACCTGAATCTCCTGGTGGCAAAGTACACAAGGATAAAGGAAGGATATCTGTATATGTGTTTTATGGACTTGAGTAGTGTTTTTGATTTGGCGAACCATAACAAATTGTGGAAGTATATGGATCTAGTGGGTGCACCAAATATAATCTCCCTTCTAGCTCATATGTATAACAAATTATCGTCTAAGGTTCATTTTGGGCGACCAGGGCTAGTAACCCATTTGTTTAAGATAAGAGGGGTGAGGCAGCAATGGCTGCATTAATGCACATTTCCTCTTCTGCCTTTATATCAATGGCGTCGATAGGAAACTGGAATTACTTGGCACTGAGAACTCCACATTTGGCCAACGGCCTGTACCGATTCTTCTATATGCAGATGATGCAGTCTTATTATTTCAAACTCCTATAGGCTTGCAGAGTCTTATTAATACTTTTAACTGAGTACATGAAGGAGTTAGACCTGAGGAATCATCTAAAAAACATTTACGAGTAGTTCTAAAGGGAGATTAAAGACTCGTCCCTTTTACATTAAAGGAGGTAGGATCACAAGTACCCAGAGCTTCAGCTATTTCAGTTTACATTTTTCCTGTAATGACATCTGAAACCTTCATAAGGAAATTAGTTGCACTAACATGCTGAGAAACAATTAAGTGGTATTTAGGTTGTCAACTAAATTAGGTACCAAGTCCATTTAAGAAATGTTGGTGTTCTATGGTGTTAAATCAGTTGCAGCAGTAACCTAAAATGCATTCATGCGAGGGTGTGGGCGCAAGAAAACGGTAAGAGAATACATTTCTCAGATGATTTCCTATAGTTCCACACTTCAACTCCTGAGACTGTAATCCATATGGAAACAGGACCCCCTTTTTTGCAAACTGTTTCCACCGTGACATTTGATTTGGTCCTAAGCTGAGACATTATTTACAAAAGAAATCTTAAAAAATGTCTTAGCATTACATCATGTATTTCAAGTCCCTTGAATAGCACATATTAGAGATACTTTAAAGGGACTGGATAACCTAGATGGGGATTTTCAGAAGACCCCTGAAATTATAGTACAGTTCTCAAAAAGGGAAATAAAAAAAATCTTAATGGCATGAGAGCATATGAAAGATATTTGAGAGAACATAATAAAACTACACTGGTGAGCTACTTATCAACTCATAGGCACCCGTGGACACAACTTTATTTGAGTTTGGTCTCCAACATTCGCCATAGGTATATGCTAGCATGATTCCATTAAGGAACACAGCATCATTTGGTTGCTGTCACCAGGCACAGGTGATCCCTCTGGATACACTGGTAGAGTCACTTAAGAACAGACACTCCACACAATGAATCAGGATTTGTAAAGCACAGGTAATCACCCGTCAGGGTATCCAGGTGCTTGCAGGTCCCTGAGGCTCATTTGAACAGCCAGGTCTTGAGGTCCCTTGAGAATTCTGGAAGTGAGGCGATCATCTGGAGTTGCCAAGGGAGGCTTGTATATCCATGGGGCCGGTCGCGGATCCTTATCTAACTGCCTGCTTCACACCACAAAACGCTGTGTCTCCTTTTTCCAAGGGTGCTGGCGGGCGTCATTCTGGATACTCTAGGCCCGGATTATAATCCGTAATTCAGATCACAGCCTTCTGTGCCCCGCGTTGTAAGAACAAAGTTCACTGTAGCAACGTTTCATTTATTGTACTCTTTTATTTTGGCATAAAGCGATGAGGGTGTTCCGTCACAACCCTTCTTCCTGATTCTAACCAGTCTTTTCTCTCTGTGTCCTTTTTTCCTAGGCTGCCGCTCGTCGTCTCCTAGGTCATTCTCGATGGGTAGTGAATCTCAGAGAGAAACAAACATGGGCTCTGCTGAGAAGTAAGTCTGAGCTATTCTGGGATGGGGAAGGGGGTTGTGTGTCCAGTCGTGAGGGGAGAGACCTGGGTAGTCTCACTAACGACTTCTGTGCATCACACGTAAGAATCGTAGCAACACATTGTTCCTGGTTCCAAAGGCCCTATTCAGCATTTTGCTCAGAATATGTTAAAGCTAGTGTTCCCCGTGTTCAGCCTTATGTAGGCCCCAGCAGCCACATGCACCCCACCCCCCTTTTCACTATTATTTCGCCCACCACCCCCTCAGTTGGGACCGTGCCAGGGAAAGCCATGTTTCTCATGGAACGTGGCAGGAAGGTGCGTCCTCCTGCTCTCATCTTCGCTCCTCGCCTTCGCTCGTGGCGGTTTCAGGCAGTCTCATCATGGCTCTTGTCCAGTTGGCGTCTGTCACTCTCCTCTCCGCTCCTTAGGCTCTGACGCCTCCTGGTGTTCCTGCCATCTCTTTGGGTCTGTCCATGATCTGGAAGTTGTTGCTCTGTCGTTGAAACGCTGACAGCTCGTCCAGTGTCCCCCAGGGCACTCTGTAGTTTCCACTGCGACCCTCGGTGTTGCTGCTGATTGGGGGTTAGCAGACATCTTTCCCGACCCACAATCACTTCCCTGGGACAGTTCCATTCCATAAAAAGGGTTGCTGGTGTCTCAATAACTGAATATGCCCCTGTGACAAGAGATCCACTCAGTCAAAATTGCACTTTTCTGTAAATTCTATTCTGTTTGTAGAAAACAATTTTGAAAAACATTATTTTGAAAAGAGAAGTTGTTTGATTATCGGGAGGCTTTTCAATACATGATTAATTTAAATGATGTAATTGTATGCAATGCTGTTGCCAAGTTTTTCATCTATCCTATATGTGTAGGGAAAAGCTTGACATACCTAGACTTGTGATGATTTTGTGTTAGTAATTTTTGTATTTTAAGTGTTATGTAATACAGTTTTACATGAGTTTAGTTTGGATAGTTTTATCCTGTCTAAAAACCAAATAAAGATTGACTGACTGAGCAGGCTGTATATAACTTGTTTTACATGCCCAAAGTAAATTTTTCCTATTGGAAAATTGGTAGCCCTATTGGATAACATTGGGTAACTGTTATTATTACTAATAAAGTGTAACTTCCCAATGGAATTAGGTAAAAGGGTGTTTTAAGGTGTCAAATTAAGAGTTACATTAAATCCAACTTATTGTGAAAGTCACTTAGAAAGTAGCTTTAGAACCTTTATTTTTCTAGGTTGCCTAGGAGGCTACTGGTAGCCTTTTCTGATTGGCCCAGCAGTTTACAGCTGCCAAGCTCTTCCTGTGTCAAGTGTTCTCAGGAACTGAGAACAAAATAGCAATCTGCTAGTAGGTGTTTTCCTCCCCTGTAGCAGAATGGCTGAAGAGGGGGATAGAGGGCAATTACACTTCCAAGGCAGGATGCCCCTGCAAGAACAGAAGTCGCTGAGCCCATGCCTGCCC
Source organism: Pleurodeles waltl (assembly GCF_031143425.1). Classification (NCBI taxonomy): domain Eukaryota; kingdom Metazoa; phylum Chordata; class Amphibia; order Caudata; family Salamandridae; genus Pleurodeles; species Pleurodeles waltl. Next base: position 1,917,871,555 of record NC_090440.1, on the reverse strand, counting down.
CGTTTCATTTGTTGGTGAGGCAGCCTGGCTGCACTTTATTTAGATTAGGAGTTTTCCCAAAGGAAGAAGTGTAGCCCCCAGGTATCTACACCTGTAGGGTGGTCTAGGGATCCCCACCCTAGAGGTGTGGCTTTGTTGGTAATGATCAGAATAGTGCATTCTGGGATAGTGTGATGTCACACTTCCAAGGAAGCAGTCACAAGGTGGGTATGAGCAGTAGCCATATTAGCTAGGGAGTCTTCCTCTCCCACAAGATTGTGCAAAAGATAAAATAGACAAAGTTGACAGTCCTCCAAGCTAACTTGGAACACTGCATGACCTGACAAAAACAGAAGAAATATGGTTAGGCATCTGGATTGCACAAAGACTGCACCAAGAAGGACTGCACCTGTTGCACCAATTATATCACCAAGTAGGACTGTGCCTACTGTTCGACCCGTGGAGAACAACTAAAGGGCTGGAGCTGCTCCCACTTGTACCCAGGACAGAAGAGTGGTTTCCAGGGACTGGCTGGCTGGTCTCCTGTACAGCTACATGGTCACAACAAGTGACAAGAAGTCACCAGAGGCAGAGCTGCGAAGAACTGACTTGCTGTCCTCAAATCACAGTGCTAGTGACCCTAGGTAGTGTATTCTGAGGAGTATCAGAAATACATTTTATGTCTGTCGCTCATGGGCACATAACCTACACTCCTGAGAAGGGCATTTAACCAAAGAAGGGACCAACAATGACATTTTATGCAAAAAGTGCCCTAAGACCATTTGCTTGAACATTACCCTTGTTTGGGGTCAGAGAAGACTCCTTTTTGTCCCCTTCAATAATGTCCAGTAACCGACGACTAGAAGAAAGGTGTAACTAAAAGTAGGTTCTTTTCATTCACCTGGACAGTAGTGATTGGCGAGCCTTAGGCAAGTCTCATGGAAAGTGACCAACTATCACCACCTCAGTCCAAATATGTGTACAGCATTAGCGTGCACTCTGAGGTCAGAATGTCCTCTCCCATACAACTAAAGTCACAAGATCACCAGTTGTAGAATCTTAAGCCAAACATTACCAAAGACTGGAACCTGCCAAGAATGACTTTTTCAGCGGCCTAGAGATGCAGTTTAAGCCTTACCCTAGTAAATTGCACCTTAGTGGCTCTTACCATTAAAGAGACTAGGTACTGGCTTTGATAGCAGTATGAAGGTCCAAATCTCATAACCCTCTGTTGGATGTGTACCCTAGCTAGGTTAAGAGCAGGTAGATATGGGAGATGTGGTTGCCAGTGGCATCTTACAAACACCATTCTTACATTATGAAAGATGGTTGTACATATCCTGATCACCAGATCTTAGGTGTGTGTGTGCACACACGCACACAGGCACACATGACCCTGTCTGTCCCAAGACTTTGGACTTAATTTAACATTAGTAGGTGAGTAGGCAACTTCAGTGGGTACACCAAGGCGTCTTAAAATGACAACTAGAGGACACCAGCCAGGACATACAGGAAGGGCCAAAAGTGCTGTCCCTTTAAACATTCTGTACCACTTAGCACATCAAGAGTTTCACAGGGACGCATAAGATCTGCATTTCGAAAGGCCCCGAAAGATTAGGGACCCACAAAATACCAAAAACAAAAATCAGGTGAAATTGACAGTTAGGAACAAAGAAAGAATGATAGCAATGGCATTGGCATTGTGCTGGACTTTCTGTCTTTACAGTGAAGATCCTGAGTTAGAGGAACATTGATATGCCTGCATTATTGGGGTACTTAAAATTCCAAACCAGACTCAGCTTTGAGAGATAAGCATCCTGGCCCCAGGGTGGGAACCTAAAGAGTAGATCCTAAAGCTGCAACCGAATGCAGAGGTTAGTGCACTTCTTCAATGAAGGTGGGCTGACCTTGAGCGGCAGCATCCCTTAGCCAAAGCCCTTTAAACTTACTTCAGATCATCCAACTACATCCCGGGCTGGCAAACTTATGAGACCTCGTGGCACTTGTAACCAATGGAGCATTCACGTTCAGCCTCTAGATAGGAGGTTGAAAGCGCTTTCAAAAGGTCTTATGGAGGCCTCAGTCCAAATATGAGGATGGAGACAAATAGTTTTTATTATTCCCAATGCTTAGTTGAATTGAATTGGATTTAATATTTATAAAGCACACCGTTCACCAAAGAAGGCATCCTGCCACTACAAATTCAAAATAGACTATTGGCCAAATGTAGCTAACAAAGCAGTAAGATTGTAACAAAAATAAACAGGGGCAGCTCCTCCGCAGTGGCGGAGTGGCGTCACCCCCCTTGCTGAGCCAGCAGATGAAAAATAAAACGATAGCTTGCTATCATTTTATTTTTCATATGCTGGCTCAGCCAGCTGGTGCAGGGAGGGGAGGGTCTGGGCTACTGGGAAGGGGGAGGAGGGGAGAGTGAACAAGTGCACATGTGTCTTTGGCCAGATGCCTGAGGCCGGCCAAATACACATGCGCACTTAGGTTCCTCCAACCCGGCTGTATACACAGACGGGCTGGAGAAACAGCACAGGCCCCAGGCTGGTGTCTGAGCGGCAGTTTTATGTTTAGCATCTAAGCAGCGGCAGGATTGTTGGGGTGCCTGTGCTGGGGTCCCAGCAAATGCTGGGACACCACAAGAGCAGCGAGGCGGCAGCAGACGATGGACAGGGTGGTGCAGCGTGAGTTAAGTGTTTTCTTTTTTTCCCAAAAATGTTTCCTCTGTCGTCGTCCCCGCTGCTGCCCCTTCACATAAGCGGCGGCCGCCACTGAAAATAAAGGAGTTTTTAAGGTCTTCCTAAAAGACAGCTGATACATTTTATACTGACATGGAGGTTGTTCCCGAGTTGGGATCCTAAAAATGACAAAGTGCGACCTACAACCCTAGTTTTCTAAAGCGGGCAATGATGAACACCAAGAGGGAATTCGAAACAAGGCTCCTAAATGGATTATAGTGCTTAATTTGCATTGCTAGCAGAGATTTCTGGAATAAAGGACTTGCAAGACATATCAACCAGGAGAGGGCTAATATAGACACTCAAGCAAAACGTGTCAGATGTGTGTTAACAAGTTAAGGGCAGTGGCGTAACACAAAATGATGGGGCCACCCTGCAGAATATGATAGAAGCCCTGGAGTCTCCCAGACTGGACAAATACTCTTTGTTCTCGTGCTCACTGGGGTCCCCAAATGGTTGCCAAATCCTCTAAATGACTAGAGGGCCAGGGGGTAGCTTCACGGGGGTATTTGGGGTGTTACACCCCCCTAATAAATGTATTTTCTGATAAACAGTTGGGTACATATACACAGGTTGGGTACATATAGACAGACACACATTCTCTCCCTCTCTGTTTCCAAAGTGTTCAAAATGTTGGTTATTTTACAAAATGTTGCATATTGTGTTTTCTCTCGTAGTACTCATACAGGCCAGCATTGGTCTTCCTTTTCACTGCCCCTTAGGCCCCCTCATGAACCCTGCTTGCCGTGTGATGTATTTTAACATTATATGTCAGCCTGATTGTTGGAAAATCTGATGCTCACAACCCCGATCTTACTGACCAATCTATGCCCCTGTGGAGAGCCCTCTGCACCATAGGGGCTGCAAGGGCCTTTGTTATGCCCCTGCCCTGCATTTCGCCGGGTCTCTGTCTGCCAGCAATATTTACTATGCAGTTTTATAATTCTGTTTATTTCTGCTCGGGAAAACAGAGTTTTTTCCCGAGCTTGTAACTGTTTAATATTCCATTCCATTGCACGCATCCTGCTGGCATGCAATGGAATGGCTTAAGGGCTAACGGCCCAGTCCAAAACAAGGAACCCTGGGGACCCCCCCCACCCTCCACACCAACCCTCGCACCCTGGGGACTGCAGTGCCCTCCGTTACGGCCTTGGTAAGGGCTTCATCGGGGGAGTCTTGCAGTTAGATGCATCTGAGGTCTGGTAAGGTAGATTGGGACCAGAAAAACTCCCTTCCAAAATTTATTTTTAAGGGTTGGACTTTCTTTGGGGAAAAATTAGCAGACATTCCACAAAAGTCATTCAAATAGAAAAACGTATTTAGCCCTAGGGAATGAAAGCAGTAAACATCCCTTCCCTATTCAGGCACGTAAGTGCTCCTTCCACTGTCGAACAAGGGTTGTTTTACATCCAGAGTTATTATGGAAGTGGACAAGATCTGCTATAGACCTCCGACCCCCAACAAGTATCAACTAGACCCTTGACTGTGCAGCAAGGGGGAAATCAGTATTAGCAGCCAGAGGTGTCTCTTATGTTTCATATTAAAAGGCATCAATCTCCCCAGCCGGGGCCCTAGACATTGAGGACTCCAGTATGCAACAGAAATGGCTGCCCTGTCGCCAGATTCAGACTTTGTCTCAATAACGTGGCCTTAAGACCCCTCAAATAGTATTGCTGCCATTAAGGCAAATTTGTACTTGTCACAACAGAATGCTACTGCTCCATATCCAAGTCAAGAACAAGGCCTGGGTTTTTATTCAGAGGTATCCATAATGCAGAAAGGATCAGTATGCTTTAGGCCAAGGATCATTCTGAACAAAGACAACACATTTGTTCATACAGTAAAGTTTGAAATTTAAAGTCTGCATGAAATTCGTCTTGACCAACCACACAGAGGCTTATCCTGCTGGAAGTTCTGGAGATCATCCCGTCTGAGGTTCCTGGGTTTTTGCATCTTGGGATCTCACACAGTTTCAGGTTCCCTAAGGTGGCAGTATGTTCACAATAGGGAACTCATGTACCACCACTACCTGGATGAATGGCTGATACAAGAACTCTAAATTAAAAAAGTGAGTTGGCATTCTTATGAACCCTTGTACAGTACTTCTCATCCCATCACAGGAGCTGAAATACATTGAGCCAGATTTCATGATTCACCTTTCTTGAAGTCTTCTTATAGACCAGGAGGGCTACCAGGTTGATAAATTGAATGGCCTCTCTCCTTCAGAGGAATGAGAATGTCAGCCACAGATTGCCACCTGATAAAGGGGAGCATGGTGAGTAGACTAAAGAATGCTCCAGCACAACAGATCTCAAACTAGTGCATCTCTCTGCTTCCACAGTGCATGTCCAGATTACTGGAGGTGAGGATTACAGCAGCTGGATGCATTGCCATACCCATGGCAGCTTCAAGTGCTGTATGCCTTCCCCTCTTTCTCCGTGGCTTACTGTCTCCTGTATCAGATCCAAAGAGAAGAGCATCAAGGATTAGGTCAGTAACCTGGAATCACATGGAGTGGCTTCCCGCTGCTGCATCCATTGCAGTGGATGGTGCCCTATGTTGCCCGCCCCTCTAGACTCCAGTTCTATCGCACTGGCAGCTTGGGCTGCTGCTGTAGAAGGTGAAAGCCAGGACTACACTTTTGTTGAGTCAAGGTAAATAGTTGATACATACAGCAGTCTCTGACACTCTCATATGTCTTGCAATGCTAGAGTGAGATGCATTGGTTCTGGGCTCCCTGTATAAGGAGCCCTGTAAAGGGCCTTGGGTTTACAGCCCCTTTCCAACACTTGTGTAAATCAATTCAGTGGGAAATGAGCACAAACGTTTTGAGTTTGCCTGTGGAGAGGTAATCCCAGAATGGCAGGTTATCAACATTTAGTCATCACAGTTAGAAATCTAACTTTTTTTGTATAGTGCTATATCTGATTCATAGCACTGTATTGTATTTTAGTAACAAACTTTCACCTAAGGTGTAATTTCCTATACTTCGCAAGCAGGGCCACTGGAATTATGTGATTGTGCAGCTGCAGCTATTTTCGCATAATTATAGATTTGCTGCATTTGCCACATTATTCATCATCTGCCGCACAATCTGCAGATTTAGAAAAAAATAGTTTCTAGCTCGAACTGCTCAAAAGTTACTAAAAATGCAGCTAACGATGTTGCAGCGCAATGAAAGCCCCATTGCAAAGCTTGACTGGTCATCTTTCTGTTGCCTGTAGCTATAGTTGGAAGTTAAACTGGTGGTAATGAGGTGCACTCAATGCTCAGAAAGTGTTACCAAGTTTAAAAATGATTTACTAATGAAGTAATGTTATTGCAAAATGAGCCACTTTATGCAGCATAAATTGCCTTTTCTTGCTGCATAATTTACTCAATCCTTCCGTATAATTTGGCCCTCTCCTGCTTCATAATACCAGTGGCCCTGTTAGTAAGTACTTCCTTGTTGCGGGGACTGTTGACATTTACTATATTAGCTTTTTACATTTGGGCTACTTTACCTGCTAATAATTAGACACAGTGCTTCCTTGTCAGGTGTAAAATATCTTCTCTCCTCTCTATTATCGTGAGTGGCTTATTGGTAACTAACGTAGCTGCCATTTTTCAAGGAGTGGAATACTTGAAAGAAAATGTAACCAATCTCCTAATTAAATTGTTACATGAATCACTCACATGGAATGCTAAGTGATTTGTTAGCGGTCACACTCAAAAATACATCGTCCTACACATAAAAAATGATCAGTTCACAGTTTCTAGGGATCCGCGATGCTATGGCCTGTCTACAGTGCCATTTTTAGGTCAGCCTAACAACACAGTTTTCTGAGCCACTGTTGTTACCAATTGATTAAAATATACAGAGTGGACATAAACTACTCTCGTCTCGTGCTATGGGTTGTTCGCTGTATCTCTTTGTCTTCTATGGTGTGCTTGAATTCAGAGGAGACTGGCACCCTAAACATTTGGTGTGGCAACCAACCAAATATTTGGGGTACCAGTCGCATGTGGAAGAGAGGGAAAATGAAAAATAAAAATAGTACACTTATCTCCGCTGGCTCGCATCCGGTCCTCGTGCAGTCCCTCGGTGCTCTGAGTGCAGCAACTGAAGTCTCCACACCAATCTAGACGTTGCTCTCATGTTGCTGATTATGTTAACAGCATGAGAGCAGTGCCAGGATTAGCTGGAGTGGTCTGTCTCGATGCTCCAGCAGACACTGGGGGCCTGTGCCTGCTGTCAAGACAGCTGAGTGGAGAGGTTTACACTGCTCATCAGGCTGCTGTCGCAAGACGGCCGGCCAAAATGACATGCGCAATGTAAACTGGTGGAATGAGCATCGCTCCCTTGCAGCCAGTCAGCAGTAGTGGCCCTGCCCCCAAACACCGCTCAGCTGGGGAACGGGAAAAACTAAAATGGTAATAAATGTATTTTATTACCATTTTATTTTTCACCTTTTTTGCAGCGCAGGCAGCAAGGGGGCGACTCTCCTATGTCCTAAGGGAGCGGCTGCTGCGGCTTGAATTGTAATGAATGAGGAACTATTTTGGATCACTTTTATTATTGTTTTACTCAAGACTCAAAATGCATGCTAGCCCTATTGATTTTGCCAATATTTTTTGTTCTTTGGTGTTTCTGGCAAGTAAGACCAGCAGAAATAACTAAGTGAAAGGCCACTGTGCAAACCAAGAATCCACCGAGAATGCACCACAAACCCGTGAACATGGGTCATGATAAGTAGTTGTCTCTAAGAACTAGCATAATGTGCGAGCAGCAGAAGAGCAAAAAATTAAAATACATTCAGAACCAGGCCCACGCACGCAGAATACCACGAGTTTCAGCAATGCTTAAGTTGTAGAAGAGCAAGTGACGGGGCTCAATGCTCAGAAGCTCACGGTGGGAGCACCTGAATGTTGGCATGGCGAACACCAAAGTTCCACATTCTTGCTTCCACCTCATGCATCTCGCATGCACCACCGGAAACTCCCTTCACCTTTATCTCACTCTTGCATGTTCCTGCTTCTTCCTTTTGCCACAGTTTTTACCCTTGGATGTTTATCATCCTCTTTCTCTGGGTCAGTCTGATGAGATAAAAGAAGTACCAGTCCCCAAAAAAATGAGTGGCAATCGGCCCCACTTTCAACCACTGGCTCAAATGAATCACAAATTTACACTGCCCGATCTGGAGTTTGGCGGGTGGTTTAATGTATGTCAGGGCGACGGAATACTTTACTCCTTTACTGTGACTGACACGCCACCCACCAAATTTGGAGTTGTTCATCGGCCCCTTGGACATCTCTAGACATTGGCATGAACTGCTGTAATGGCGGTTTTTGTTGGTGTTAGAAAAGTTTGACAGATGGCACTGTCAAACAAGATGGCTGGTTGTCAAACTTTTACAAAGTTTAAAATTTTTCAAAAATAAACTCCGAAGGTTGGAGTTTGTGTTTTAAAAACGTAAAACTAATGGCCCTGTGATGGGCCGGACTGGGCCGACCCGCACAATGCGCCTGCTTGTTCTGAAGCTTCCCCTGCTGACCCGGAAGGGCCTCCCCGTTCCTCCAATCACGTCGTCCGGTGTCCGCACCAGCGGGAACCTGGAAGTTTAAAGGGCCTGCCGTCGCTTCCTGGAAGGAGGGCGATCGTGAGTGGTGTTCCCAAGAAGAAGACGACAGACGAGACGACCAAGGAAGACGAGGACGACAGGACAACCCCAGACGTGTCCGGAGGATCCAAGGGCCATGCGGAGCCATCCGCTTCGTTCAAGTGTTGCGGAACGAAGGAGAAGAGCAGGAAGCCGGCGGTCCCAATCGGGGACGAAGGAAACTGGCTCTAGGGAGCAGGACGCGAGTACACGCCACACTTCAGGAGAAGCGTGGCAGAAGCAGGTGCGTGGGAGCATCCTGAACAGGGTTAGGGAGGACGGGAAGGGAAAGGAATTATCGAAAAAGGGTTGGGGGCACATTTTAACAAAGAACTCACGAGGGAGGGTGAGCAGGTGTAAAAGAAAGCACGAGGGAGGGTGAGCGGGTGAAAAAGAAAACACGAGGGAGGGTGAGCGGGCTTAAAATAAAACAGACAAGGAAAAGAGGAAAGAGTAAAAGGAAAAGGTATGTCCATAAACTAAAAGACATAAGTAACGGGCACTTCACGCAGAAACAGTATAACGAAGAACCGAGGGAGAGGAAACAAAAGACAAGGGACAGAGAAGAGACCAAGAAGTCACCACAAATAGCAAACAAAGGGAAAGATAGACAGTGGTTAGCAGACAACGGGGAAAAGAGAGATAAAAGAGCGAACTCAAAGACCAGGACGTACCAGGAAGAGGAAAAGGGAAAGACAGAGGCAGGAAGAGAAAGATAAGAAAAACGAATCACTTACCGCAATTATTCTTCTTCTTCCCACATGTGCTTCCTGAGAGTCCTAGAGGTGCAAAAAGAGAAGAAGAAGAGACCATAAATCCCTGCCTGGAGTAGAGACACAGAGAGCGAAAGCAAAACAAGAGATCCATCTACTATCACAGACTGTTATATACAACCAATAAAATACCACTTACCTGTACATCTGACGAGCACTGAATGATTACTAGCGCCAATCCTGCAACAGGCCCCCACACATTGAGAGTTCTCCTGTATTGCGTGTGTCATATTCTTATTTTAACTGTTCCTCACTGCCTGGCAGTGATGGACAAGAAAAGAAAGTTATCCGACCACCCTCAATAAACTGGGTAGAGGGTCAGATGACTTATCTCCGATGGCCCGCCAAAGGAGTATGTCAACGACCGAGTCAGGGTAGGCTCTGTCATCAACATACTGTTTATCTGCCCACCCTTATATTGGGCAGGCAGATGGAGAGTGCGGCAGAAGGGGTGCTGTGTTGCTGCTGCGACAGAGTACCATTTCTGCCTAACTCTAACTTAGCACCACAGTTTGGACACAAGCAGTACAAGCTTTTCTGCGCACATGAACATATAGAGTTTTTTATTACATGCATCGTCTTGCGTGTAAGCTAACGTTTGGCCTATCTATAGTTTTTATACCTTATCTCATTTTCTACACCTAATCTCTTGTGTACTTTTCCCACGCAAAATGGAAACAGCTCCTCCCATTTACTTTTCAGAGCCGAATATACATGTGCCATTTTCCTACAGGTTAACTTTAAACTTTTTTTCTTGTAAATTTGAAAGTGGATTGATGTTAGGGATCCTTTTTTCTTAAACCTTCTTAAAAAGGTTGCAAAGGTTCCAATTTGCAATGTGAAATCTAGAGATGGGCGAACAATTCTGCCCTGCTGGTGGAGTTTTGTCCACTCCACTCGCTACTTGGAGCATGGAGATCCTGCAAAACTCCACCAACCGCCGCAGGGTGGATTTTTTTCTTGTATATGGCTTGCCAACGTTGATGAGTGTGAGTGAGAATTTGAGTCCCTTAGCATTATTTACGGGCACAACAATGCCTCCCAGTGAGATTTCTCAACATGGGTGTTTGCGGCAGGTTGCTGTCATTCGCGTTGAGAAAGCTGCAGTTCGAGTAGAAAATCTACTTGAGCAGCAGGGAGAAGAAGAACCCTTTGGCATGCCACATGGTGCCGTTCTTGGTGATTTTACAGCATGGAACAAGCTCCCAGCGCTAAAAATCAGAAAAAGCAGCGTGACTCTGTGAGATGTTGCAGTTTTTACATAACTCAGCGGAATTCCATGGAGTGAAACTCCACGAGTCCTGTCCAGGCCTAGTGAAATCCCACATGCAGGAAACGATAAGAGCTTCAAGTAGCAAACATAAAGTATGTGAGAATTATGGTTAGGTTTGTGAAAGAAATACTCTGCAACTTCTAACGCCTTTCATGACAAGGCTTAAGGAGCACTGAGGTGCAGAATGAGAAATATAAGTAACAAGAAGGGAATAGTGTGTTACTGCTCTCAAGATATCCTAATTTATTGGCACTCTTGATTCTGGCTCTTGATGTTGTTTACATAGGGTCCCTGGTTAAAGACTGGTAACACTCCGTCCAGACAAACTCAATTATGAGTGTGTTTCAGTGTCCTTGTGCTCCTCGTCTAATTTCTTTGAAACAAGAAGAGATGAAGGAGAGAAAAACAGGGGAGGGAAAAAACAGGGGGCTGTAGGAGAGAGAAACATCACAGCAGGGAGCTGGGAAGTGGAAACAGATTTACTGAGGAATTGGGATAAACAGGAAATGGCCAAGGTCCTTTGCTTAGAGCTTAATGTCTCTCATCTTACCGAGCCCAAGATGATTTCTCATCTCCTCCCTCCCATGACCCCGCTAAATCCCAAAAGAGGGGATGGTACCGCTCAGTCAGTGCACCACCATGCGGTGCAAAATAAGCACGATGCGGAGGAAGACCCTTCACTGTCTTCAGCCCCAGACTCTGAAAACCCCACATACCCACATGTGATAGACAGATTGTCAACTCTGCATTTTTTCAAAGGAAGCTAAAAATGTGTGTTTTCCTAACTACCCTTGTCTGTTGTCTTTCTGTTCTCTTGTATTACTCTCATTTCCTGTTGTCTCTGCTCTAGACATCTGACGCCCTTGGATGAGGGCCTGCACTTTATAAATAAACAAAAGAAATGAAAATAGTACATAATGAACAGAGAGGGTAATGGGGCAGAGAGAGAAGGTAAAGGAAGAGGAGTGAATGGCAGGAGGTACTGAGAGGGCGGTAGTGAGGGGAATGTGGGGCACTGACAGTTGTATGTCAAAATATCATAGTAAACTTATAGCCTGACATGAATATTTTGATTAAATATCACTGTTGAGCTTAGATTTCCTATTATTACCTCTGTTGAGCTTAGATTTTCTTTTATTATCTCTAGTCAGGCAATAGTTTTGTAAACAATATTTAGGATGCCATTTTTTTGCCAGATGATGTTTAGTCCATGATATTGTGATGCCATACCAGACTGAGATGGTAGAAATCAGAACATTTTTGGGAACAATAAATCCAGGATTTGTAAAGCGTGACAAATCAACCATGAGGGTTTCAAGGTGCTGAATTGTAGGCATAGGGGGATTAAGTGATTTGCCCAGAATCACAAGATGTTAAACTGATGCTGAGTCTTGAACCTAGTTCCCCCAGCTCCGAAGTCAGTAGCTCAGGCTGTTACACCACACCCTCTAACACTGGGTTACCTCATTACATTTAATGAGTTCTAACTTTAGATTGGGAGCAGATAGAAATATGCTGTTTACACTCAAATTAATAGTGATTTAAATTTATCTGTAATGGTGAAGTCATATTTTAAGTGACAACTCTGAAAATGCCACTTTTAAACCGTTGGCATTTTCTTGTCCTAACCATCTGTCTCTTCTGCCAGTGCCCTGGGTCACAGGGCTGTGAGTGGCTCTGCTGTTGGGGGTTTGTGTATTGCTTCCAGACAGTAGTGCAAAGCGAGCTTTGGGGTGGAGAGGATGGGCCATCCAGGCAGGATAACTGGAGTGGGGCTATAACGAGACCCACTTACAATTCAAAGGTCTTTACCTGCTGCACACACAAAAGAAGCTGACACCAAGTCTGCGCTACCTTCCTCACCCCCAGACCATTTGGAAACTTGACAGGGGAAGGGGAAGAACTTTTTGGATCTAGATGTCAGGGTAGGACAGGATAGTCCCCCCAAACAATAGCTGGAACCAGGTATAAATATTGGAGCTACCGAGCCACTAATCGGAAGACACCTAGACTTGTAGAAGATTCAGAAGAAGGACTGCCCTGCTGCCAGTGGACTGCCCTGCTGCTTTAAGGATTGCCTTGCTGTCTGAGAAGGAAGATTGGACCTGCTTGCCTTCATCCCAGGGTACACAGAGTGACTTCAGGGATCAGCTGGCTGGTCTGTGTGAGCTACAGGGACACAACAAGCTTCAGAGGCTGACCTGCTGCAACTCAATCTGCAACTGGATATGTCTGAGTGCTGCTGCGGGTCTCTGCTGAAGGGAGTCCTGATCTCCAAGAGGTGCCCCCACTATGCGAGTGGCAGATTCTTGCGGTTCCCCTTTATTCCAAAATTGCTTCCAATATACCAGCTCCAGCATTCTCCATGGGTGTGCCATATATCAAGTACGCCAATATAGTTTCATGTGTGCCTGTTATGTAAAGAATTATATCCAGTATCCCAGTACCAGCATTTTCCATGAGTGTTCTTTGTGGCAATAACAACCTCCTCTATGCCAGTGTATGCCATAGCACGTATACAGTCACCTCCAGTATATCAGGGCCAGTGGCAAGTGTAACACCCTCACACAAACAATGTGTCTCATTCATACTCACAGTCACTCTGCCTTACATTCATTCTCACTCATTCTCAATTGTAGTTACATTCACTCTCACTCACCGTCATCCATTCCCCTTATCACTCACTCTCACTTACTCACTTTCACTTACTCTCACTGACACTCACATAGGCACACATACACAGTCACTGGCAAGAACGCACCCAATATTTTATAGATATGTTTTAGTTACCTTTAACTACCTGGGCCAGTCCACTTCAGGTCCTCATGTGCTGGGTGATTGACAGACCACTGTATCAGAACACAGCCCGCCCCCGCCCCCCCTCCCCCCTCGTCTTGAGCATTGAATTGAAGCAGGAAACTAAAAGTTGAAGCCTGTGAAGTGTATTCACAACGTTGATGCACTATGCAGGTTTCTGTTTTCAGTCACTTGCTTTTTCACCAGCACCTCACAGGGTAGATTTGGGTCAGTGAGGCTCTTGAACCCATCCAACACTGAAAGGAGAATGGAGAGGTTGAGTTTACATCCTGGTTGACTGATACTCCCAGACACTACAGGACTGATGCCTATAATTAAAAGGGAGCCTAGAAGAAGGAGGGCTGACCCAGATGCGCCTAGGGACAAGCCGCCATGGTACATATGCCCAGAACATAGCGGTTCCCGCCTAGACACTGGGGCAGGTTCACTAAGCATAGTTCCTTGGGCAGGGTAGAGGGCGGAGATATTGCTTTGATTTGAACACAATCATAAACGTCCTACTTATTTTACATAGACTGGATCCTACACCAGCCCTCTTCATCCATGGAGCTGTCCACGTTTTGGTTCTGCTTACCATGCCATACATCTTAAGTAATGGGTCAGCCCACATCATCCATTGGCTCTCTTGCACTGTGAGAGATGCGTTTTGCCTGATCACATAGAACCATCCACTTACAAAAAAAGTTCACTTCAGTGCCAGGTTTGTTGGCCCAATACTTTTCTTTTCCTATGTTTTTTCTCTTTCCATTCTTTATATTTGTCCTTTTTTATGTTTTTGGCGCACTTGTGTTTTTAAATTATGTATTCAGGTTACATTTATTCAAAACCAATAAGCATGATACTTTCCTCTGATGTGCATGAAAAGTAAAACAGGGTGCTAGACGCATTCTAACCACTATACTGTTCTATTAAATCATATGTAGTTACTATTTTATACATTTCAAATTATTATTGCAAACACATGGCACCCGCGTTTAGGGAGTGACAATTTTCTACAGTTTTGTATACATTGAAACTTTCATTTCTGTGGCATATCCTTTAAAATAAAGGATAAAGAACGGATCATATTTCCAAGGCCTCTCATTTTGGCTTGCCAATGCTTGTTACTGGTTGATGACCTTTGAGAAGAACTGCATTTGAGAACATTGTGCAGGGAGAGGTATTTTGTAAATTACGCCCCGGACGTGGATCTCAGAGGACTGAAACCTGATGATCTTTTAATAACAAGAAAAGAGTAACCGAGGAACTTCTGCCCAGCTCCAGATTTCTATAGAAACCAACACCATTGGCATCAGAGGCCCATAAAGCAAAGAAAATAGTTTTTCTAGGATTTTTGAACTGAGAGGACAGAATTAGAAGCGAAAAATAACGAATGCCGACGAGTCCGCTGTTTGGCCCCATAATGATTAGATTATCTGTAAATGAAAAGTGACGATTGTCAAAAGAACGATTATGTGTTGATGCGCCCCCTCGTGGCCATAGAGAGTTCTGGTCCTAGCAAAGAAAATTGTAGCTGAACTGCTAGTTTGTGAAAAGTCAGATCACAGACTGTCTTTGAAACGGCTCAAAGGGGGCCCCTGTAAACCACATAGAAAAATAAGAAATTCAATAACAAATGAATGTAACACTTTTCCATGTCAGGGCAAATCTTGATAATTGGATTAGAGACGTGCTTCCAGTTACGGTCTCCAAATAATAAATTATATAACCGCATTCACTCATGTTTTCAGAACAAATCCAGTGCAATTAAAACATTGACCTGTGCAGACATTGGGTCAATTTTCGATTCCACGTCTGTACTACAATTTTATATTCATATATTACAGAACTCAAAAGTTATTATACACAATAAAACACTAAAGGCATTTTACCAGAATTTCTGAAAACCAAATACAATCTAAGCAACGATTGTTTCTCAGTAATTTCGAAAAGATTTAAACAATATCGTCCCCATGTTTCTTACAATCATTTACAGAAACCCCATGATGTTTTGCCTTCTCGAATCATGATGGGGCCGTTCTAGTATTTCTACTATTTCATTGTGTAACTAGGGCTTACATTTTGTAATATAGGACTATAGTATTGTAATAACTGGGCGTGGCTTGCCTCATGACTCTGTGCCTGCACTGGCCCACGTGGCATGTCACTTGATTTGAGCTGAATGAACGCTGGTATAGTATGGGTCATTTGAAAGACCTGACTGGACCAACTGATTAGAGTAACAAAGTCCCTGCTTGGAGATGTTGTACAATTATTTGTGGAAATAGGAAATCGAGACATCACCCATAGTTCTGGAGGGTGTGTCTTCCCAAACAGGGAAGATCATGTTAGATTTTCTTATACTCTGGGACCTCATGAGTGGAACGTTGACAGGAATTCCTCTTCAGTCCTCACTCCACATCCATACTTCCCATCCCTGCTTCTCATCCATCATCCATACGAGCGTGTCCTACAACGGATGCTGTACAGGAGGTTGGTCCTCCTAAGACCTCCACCACTTTGTTCTGAAACGGAGCAACAGGAGTTAAATGGAGCTCAAAATGTGAACTCTTTTTCTACTATTTCAGCATCTCACTTGAAGAGCACACACAAAGGTTCTTCTGTTTGAAGTGTTTGATGTAGTGCTAGCCCAGCTCCAAGCTGCAGTGGAGCACTTTCCAGAGAACGCCGTGTTATTGCAGGCTGAGCATCTAAGCAGGAGGTGCTGTACTTCGTACATTATTGTGTCTCGAGGGGCCAATTGCAGCCAGATTACAGACACCGGTATGCGGTGGCTGTGGGGATGGGAACTTGTAATTGGAACAGTAGTAGACAGCACAGCTATTTTTGCATCACAGATATTTACACATTATGCAACATTAGAGTATTTTCATGTATTTACAGATTCAGGTATACTACAACAAGAGACCCGATTTACAGGGCGTTTTTTTCATTAGGAGCTGTGATTACTCATGGGGATTCAGGATTAAGTTATTCCTACTTTCCAACTCACAGAAAAATCTTTGTGAATTGAGTCCCAGGTGATTTGACCAAAATCGCATCATTTTTATGCAGTGTAGGAGTCTGGCTTGGAAACCCTGCCCTAGAATGAAAGATGAGCATTTAAAGAGACCCTGGAGGAAGGTCTGCAGTTCTGCCTGGGGTGTGGAGGACCATCCACCCTGTTTAGAAATCCCACTATCTGGCAGAGACGCATGTGCGGGAGTGGGATCCACCACTGCTCCCTTCACAGCACTGAAGGTTTGCAGCATTTTGCCGAGTGGCCACTATGTTTAAGATACCACTCAGCAAACGTTTTAGTATTGAAAAAACAAATTCCCAAAGCGGGACTTTGTGTTCTTATTACAAAAACCAAGGAGCCCTGAGGCTCAGGAAATTTGCTGTCTGCGCATGGGACCAACTCTACATTTGTCTTGCCCACGTCTGTCATGTCCACCATGGCAATCGTGAGCTGGGGAAATGAGTGATGGTTGCTCTGCAATCTACAGGGCAGGGCAACCTTCACCTAGACCTAGCTGCCCATCTTCAGATGGGCTGCCATCTCAGAGGTTTGCATGGTGGGACAGAGGAGACTCATCCTATATAAAGACAATGCTTCCCCCAACTCTAAAGAGGGCAGGCCACTAAGAACTGGCTGGGACAGGAGCACCACTGATTTACAGGACTGCTTCTGCTCTGCCAAGCTTTTCATAAGGCCCGAATCCACTACACCATGGGGCATATTTATACTCTCTTTGCGCTGAATGTGCGTCAAAAATTTTGACGCACAATCGGCGCAAACACTGCCCCATATTTATACTTTGACGTCCGACCCCGCGGGCGTCAAAGTTCCACCATGTGCGTCATTTTTTAAAAGGGGGAACCAGCCTTGCGTTAATTATATGCAAGGTAGGCGTTCCCTTCCAAAAAATGACTTTAAGGCCTGTGCGTCTTATTTATACTGTGACGTCATTTTGACGCACAGGAGGGGGCAGGCCTTAAAAAACGGCGCCCAGCCTGATGGGCGCGTTTTTTAACGCCTGGGTCAGGGCAGGCGTTAAGGGACCTGTGGGCTCAGAAGGAGCCCAGAGGTGCCCTCCCATGCCCCCAGGGACACCCCCTGCCACCCTTGCCCACCCCAGGAGGACACTCAAGGATGGAGGGACCCATCCCAGGGAAGGAAAGCTAAGTTCAGGTAAGTATTTTTTTCGTAATTTTTTTGTGGCATAGGGGGGCCTGATTTGTGCCCCCTACATGCCACTATGCCCAATGACCATGCCCAGGGGACATAAGTCCCCTGGGCATGGCCATTGGGCAAGGGGGCATGACTCCTGTCTTTGCTAAGACAGGAGTCATTTCAATGGGGGTTGGGCGTAAAAAAAAATGGCGCAAATCGGGTTGAGGCCAAATTTTTGCCTCAGACCTGACTTGCCCCATTTTTTGACGCCCAAGCTCCATTTTCCCCTACGCTGGCACTGCCTGGTGTGAGTCTTTTTTTTTGACGCACACCAGTCAGCTGCGCCGGCTAACGTCATTCAATAAATAAGGCGCCCGCATGGCGCTTTGGAATGGCGTTAGCCGTCGTTAAAATTTTTGACGCACAACTGCGTTGGCGCAGTTGTGCGTCAAAAAGTATAAATATGGGCCCATGTGTGTCCAACGAAGGGCCAAGAGGGCTGGATCGCTGTCAGATGTTCAGGAATACCACTGAATAAGTAAATTAACTGAATATGGACTAATTGTCTAAGGATGTATCATATGTGGATATTCCTAAAATGTGGGATAGGACGACCCATCGCAGACAACCATGAATTATACCATGTTCATTTCTTACATAATTAAATGTCTTCTTGTGTTTTTTTTTTAACATAATGAATATTGGGATGGATGTACGAAAGAGTTTTGCATTGGCACAGCCAGCAATTTCAAAAGCTCAGGTTTTTTAGGCTGTAAAACCAGAAATCTCTTTAAGAAAAATGAGTTGCCACTGTGTGACTGGATAGAGGGATTGAGTCTGCCGTCTCTTTCAGGCCTCCACCCCTGCACTCACAGTCCTTTAAGTAGGATTCACAAACTGAATTCCTGCCTCGTTGATATTAATGGGGCTAGATTCTGGAAATACTACCTAATAACCTTTTTGCACTGACGAATTACTATGGTAAACATTCAAATGAAAAATAAAAGTGTATTAAAACTAAATATTAGAGAAGAAACAAATCCTACCTAAAGTAATCAGTGCAGTGCATTGAATGTATTATTATCTAAAGAGGGGTATCCTAAATTTAAGTAAAGTCAAAAACTTTGAAAACTTAATTTGTGAGTAAAAATGTTAGTGAGCATATGTGGCAAATGAAAACCATAACTGGGACTGTTAGAGGATAAGTTTGGGAGATAAAGTTACTATCAGGCAACGGAGAATGGCCATCAGATAACCACTCCAGCCAATCAAAAGGCACAGGAGTCAGACACACATACCACAGTGTCCTCTTTTGCGAGGTGCTCAGTCTTAGACAGGGCTAGACAGGTGGCAGGCCAGAGGTGCAGCTCCTTCAAGCGTTACTCTTATGGCTACTGGACCCTCTAGAGGCTGGGTTTATACTGGTAATGAGTTCCCACATCAATCCTAATTACGCTCTTTGTCCTGTGGATGATAATTCCGATTCAGGAACAATCCCAAACGTATTCAGGTATCAGCATTCCAACATCTCTGTGTTTGCCCACAAGATCTTCACCAGATAAAACTGGGCAATCATCTTACTGGCAAGTTGCGCACACTCCGATTCTGTGGAACCCTCAACATGGGGGAACACATGTAATTTGTGCGCAATCCCCATTCTGATTTCTAAAATGTGGAAAGGTGTGGCAATTCCGCAGCCACTGATTGCCACACCCCAATGTATCTCAAAAGGCCAGTGCAAAATTATTGCCCCTAGACCCTTATGTATCAACACATTTCCCCATAGACACAGAATGGGAAAACCTTTCGTGCATCAGGGCCTTAATGTAGCCTGCGCTAGATCAGAAGGAAGAATGACTGAGGGGGTTGTCCTTCCACTATACTCTAATGCACATTGAAGATTATTTCTGGACTCTAGAACGGCTAAGTGACATGTCACATCATCAGGAGCTTGCATCCACTGAGGGACCCAATCCCTTACCAGGATCTAGCTCCA
This sequence comes from Pleurodeles waltl, assembly GCF_031143425.1. Taxonomy (NCBI): domain Eukaryota; kingdom Metazoa; phylum Chordata; class Amphibia; order Caudata; family Salamandridae; genus Pleurodeles; species Pleurodeles waltl. The sequence goes on along the minus strand of NC_090440.1, from coordinate 1,917,852,175 downwards.
ATTGAGAGAGCCAATCTGGTTATCAGATTGTAGTACAGGCCAAGGGAATTAAGGGAACCATCTCATTACAGACTTCTGGATAAAATCTCATATACAGGCTGTGGGAGAGACTCAGTGGCCTGTTTCAGTACTGGCATCTAGTACAGACTGAAGACCTGTCTCATCATTAGATTGTATAACAGTCTTTTTTAGGTCGAGCGCGCAAGCACTTTGACCTGTTGTAAGTATTGTGGGCTTTTAACCACGCTCATCTCACGGCCATTACTTTCATTCGTTCCTGGGCTTGCCTTTCAAAAATTACTTGATGTCATTGGTAAATGTTTACGTTTGTCCTGCCTTGGCGCTGTTCTGTTACTGCCGTGCAGACTGACCCTGACATTGGATTATTGCTCGATTGCCGATATACTTCAGCGTGGGCGAACTATTTTTTTCTTTTGTCTCTCCACTTCGTGCTGCATGGCAGCCATGGCACTCGCAGCGTGAACAGGCACAACAGCGCAAACTCCATCTACAGTACTGGGGCGCTGGTCACATTGTTCCCAGTTACCTAATCAGAGTAATTTCTTGTGACTCTTCCCTTAAGACACTTGAAATTGGTAAATGCTTTACGCATAACAGAAATCCTCAAAGTGAATGTGGCTCTCCCGGCACATCGGGAGAGCTGATACTACAATATTCACTGCACTCTGGAAACACGTCCCATTATGCTTTGCAGGGCATTACTTTTACAAAACATTTTTGCTCATAACTCATCCTGTGGTGGTCCTTGGACAATGGGACCCACTAAAAAGTTGCACATTACACACTCTTTCTATCTAGGACATCTCTGTATCCCCACACTATATTAGTGGGGACCCCAAAATAATACCCCCTCCCACAATTCAATGTCTTTTTAAGTGCTCTTATGGCTGGAACTTTTTCTTTACAGCTGAGAATAGCTTGTGTTTTAAGGGCTTTGTCTGTAATATAATTGCTATACGCCTGCCATCCCTGAAACTGTGTAATGCACTATGGTCTCTAGGGGCTAAATATATGGTTACACTGCATTATTTTCTGCTGTTTTCTTTTAATTTGGTTATTCCATCTAGGGGCTAACTATATAGCTACATGACCCTGATTCTTATAAATGCTGTTTTCATTTTGGTTTCCTCTAGGGGGCGGTTCAAAGCATTACAGTCATATCAACATACTAAAATATTTGTGGCACAGAAACCTGCCCCATAATCATTTACAGGAAATTACTTTTACAGAACATTTGTGTTCATAACTCAGCCTGTGGTGGTCCTCGGACAACGGGACCACCTACAAAACATTCACTGCAACATACTCTTTCTGTCTAGTTCATCTCTGGGTCCCCACAATAGGTTAGTGGGGACGCTGACAAAATAACCCCTACCAGCATTCATTATCTTTTAAAGCTCTCTCATGGCTGGAACTTTTGTTTTACAGCTGATAGAAGTTATGTTTTATGGGTCCTTGTTTGTAATATCATTACAATTAACCTGCTAACCCTGAAAATGTGCAATGCACTACACTCCTTGGAGGCCAAATATATGGTTATATTTCATTACTTTGTCCCATTCTTTTTTTATGCAGTTATGCTCTCTAAGGGCTGACTGTATGGTTACATGATCATTGTTCTACCCAATGCTATTTTTGTTGTGGTGGTCTCAAGGGGCTGTTCTAAGCATTGCAGTCAAATACTATAATATTCCCGGCTCGAAAACTTGCCCCATAATGTTTTGCAGGGCATTACTTTTACAAAACATTTTTGCTCACAACTCAGCCTGTGGTAGTTTAAGACAATGGGACCACCTTTAAAACACTCTTACTATCTACATCATCTTTGGGTCCACACGCTAGGTTATCAGGGACCCCAAAATAATAATTCTTCCCACCATTCAGTGCTTTTTAAGCTTTCTCATGGCTAGAACGTTTGTTTTTACAGCTGGGAGAAGTTTTGTTTTAAAGGCCTTTTTTGTAATACCATTGCAGTTGGCCTGCTAGCCCTAAAAACGTCCTTTAGGGGCTAAGTATGTGGTTACACTGCATTACTTTCTCCTGTTTTTGTATGGGGTTGTGCCCTCTAGCAATATGGTTACATGACCATGTTTCTTACTAATGATATTTTTGTTATTGTGCCCACTAGGGGCTGTTTTGAGCATCACAGTCTAATGCCAAAAGGTCATTTCTGAAAAAGGTTTACATGATAATTGCATATGTTTTAATAATCTCTTCATATTACAATTATGACCATAATTCAGGCCAGTTTAACATCCTTATTACACTATGCCAGTTTTAACAGTCTTGATATGTTTGGGTGACCCTTCTAGTTTATTTCTCCTCTGTGGCTGTCTTGTGTCTTTTTTGGGGACTTGTGTTAACCAGCCAGCAAATCTGATGGTGGGGTGGTGAAAGTGGTATTCTATTGGAATAAGCATTGCAGATTTAAATTAAGATGTTAAATGGCAACATTTTAATTTTTTGCTGAAAATAGATGAAGAAGGTAAATGGAAGTGCTTTGGTTATATGCAGGGCCACTGGAATTATATGGCAGGAAAGATGAAATTATGAGGCAGGGTTGACCAATTTATGTGGCAAGAAAAATCCAGTTATGAATTTACAATGCCAGTAGCTCTAACTCAAGCAAATGTGAGATATATTGCATTGAAAAATGCTTGTTATCAGTTTCTAGAAGGAATGAAGGGAACAGCTAATTACCAGATTCAAAAACAGAACCAAGAAATAATCTGATTACCAGGGTTTCGGAGAAAACAAATCTCATTAATTAAGGTCTGGGTGTGAGTCGACCATTTTTACAGATTGACAGACACTTGTCATCCCCAGACTGTAGTGCAAAAGGAGAGACAAGTACTTAAAAAAAATAAATAGAGGCAAGTAATTCGTAGATATCCACAGCTTTGACTGTAGATGCCTGGGTTGCTGAATACCAAGGCTGCCTAGTCGTGATTCCTCCTCATGCTTCTTTTCACACCCTACTATACTTCCTTTCTCTTTATGTCGTTCTTGCAGGTTCTTGTTCATCTCTGCTTTCTAACTTTTACAATATGTTCCCACCTTTCTCGCCCTTCCTCGTCTCTTTTCCCCATTTGTTTCTCTCTCTTGCTCTAGGACGAAATCTACTGATGAAAAATAAATCCTTATTCCCAAAAAGGAGTGGGGGTGCCCCCCCCCCCCACCTGTAACCACCAGCACAAATTAAGCACTGGGTCTCAGTCCATTACGGGGCTCTGGTGCAGAGTGAATACCTACCACCAAGACTCAGCGTAGGCCGAGGGACCGATTTCTCTTCCATAAACTAAAACAGACTGAGTAAAGAATGTCATTACTAGATTTCAGTGCAGATTTAGAGTCCCTTCTCATAACCAAGATTCCATGGCCGATTCAGTAACCGAGCCCGTTACGAAATATCAGTGTAGACAGAGGGACAACTTCTCTTCCAGACTGTAATATAGAACGAGGGACATTCTCTCCGACTGGCCTCAGTGTGCCCAGTACTGACCCAGATGGAGGGAGTCCGACAGACATGGCAAAAAACATTAAAAGAGCAAAATGAACCATCAGAACACGAGAAATATGAATGATTTCTCTTCACCCTCCCACGGTCCCTCTCTTACAGACTCACACATCTTGGCTCAACAACTCGGTTTGTCGTGAGAAGTGAGATATGACTCCTTGGTTTGGCGCTGAAACATGGAGCACATTACCTCCCGAACAGGATCGCTCAGGAGGATTGGCACAAGATTACACAGCCGCTCATTTCTAGAACGGGGTGGGCTCAGTGGGGGCACAGAAAAGCAGAGAATGTCACTATTAGGAATGGAAGATGTTGAGAAAAGGACCTTGATATGTTCTGGAGAGCATGCACCCATGCCCCGAGCTCCCCATGGAGACTTTTTGCTGTTTTTTATTTTTATTTTTACCTCAGCACACACAACAGGCATACGTGTGGGTTGAGAGTCCCTTGTGACATGAAATGAGTTGCAGAGGAGGGCTCTGTGGTATAGAGCGACACACTTAATGTACCCTCCTTTTTAAGTGTGAACACTATCAGCTTGCCAGGCTGTAGAAGACTGGCAGTGCTGGCAATCATAGATTATAGTGGTGGGGCAGAACTTTCTGCCTGTCACCTGCCAAGGAGCGGTGCCTACTAGCTTTTCTGTGCGTTAAGTTACTCTATCAGTCCCTTGCAACTGGTCCTGCTCCCCATCCCAACTATGTAGAACATAGAAGACTCGCAGGTGTGCATTAATATACATACACAGTAGAAGGTACACGAAGCAAACATGATTCACGTGGCTGTGGAAACCCAGGATTTCATTTGATTTCTTGAACTAACGTGGTACACAATAAGATGGAGGTTGGAGGCAGACCCAGAGAGCAATATGAATAGCAGGGCTTCCCCAAAGCATCCCCGTGGTCCTTTGTAGTGGTACAGATGTTAGGGTAAGGAGGAGAGGAAACAGAGGCTCTTTTTCAAGTGTAGCAATCCCGGTGTGCAATAATAACGCCTCTCCTGGAGGGCCTGCAGCCAGGTATGTGGAGGGAGGGGGGGCAGGACCTCCAACCGTGGTTAAAGTTTTGCCATCATCGGAGCCTGCCGAACAAGGGCAGGGACGGGCTCCTTTGGGAGAAATAGACATGGGGGCTGGCCCTTGTGATTAGGGCAGACCCCCCTCCATATGGTTGCCAGGTGGCTCCACACAGGAGGGGCCAAGTGGGCCCCCTGGAAAAAAGAAAGGGACAGGCCGGTCATGCCCAAGGATGATTCAGGGTGCTGCTTTGGTATGAGCCCCACCTGGGCCCTGGAACTTGGCGCATTCTGGCACCTTGTCAGGTCAAGAAATGCCTCAGGATTGGTCCTCTGTGGCCATTGAGGCCAGGATTCGTGAGCAAAGGAAGGCGGTTGTGGAGACAGAGGAGAGGTGGGCACAGCTGTGCAGGGACAGGGAAGTGGCTCTGGAGAGGGGGCGGCAACCAAAGAGGGAGGTCGGTAGAAAGGGGCCTGAAGCCATTTCATCGCCTAGGAAAGATCAGGGCAGTTGGGTATGGGTCCCAAATGAACAGGAGGTTAGGCAAGAGGCTCATGTGGCTTCGGCGGCCTTCTCTACACCGCAGGAACATGTTGGCCGCGAAGGTGGTAGGCACCACGCAGGACGGGATCAGGACTAATGGAGTGACGTAATGGACGAGAGAGGTGCGGACGACAAGTGTGCGATGGACAGGGAGATAGTGGTGGAACTGGATTAGGAGGATGAATCGGATGAATGGGAAGAGGGGGAGATTCATGAAGGTGGGGTGAGCAAGGAGAAAGATGGGAAAAGGGCACAAGAGCGGCGCAACCCCCTCTTCAATTTCTGTCTTACAGGCGACAGCGGATAGTGGATTGTCGCAGGTGGTGGCACGCAAGGAGGAGCGTGGTCGCCAGGTGCCGACGGCAGCAAACAGGGCAGTGCCCCACGTTCAAGGTAAGGGTGAATGATGGTCTGTATGGGGTGGGGGTCAAGGTACGGTTGTGTCAAAAACACACAAGTCCATAGGGGGTAGGTGATCATTCCATTCACAAGGCACCTGTTTCTAGGACGACACAGGCGGGGGACGGTCAGAAGCTATCAACACAGGAGTGTGGTGACGGCGGACAAGGATGGGGAGGACAAGGTCAGGGATGGGCATAAGAAGAGGCTTCTGTATATGGGCCTGGTGATGCCTTTGGGTTCCCATGTGGCAGACAAAACGAAAGCAAGGATTTGGCGCCATGAGTATGTTGATGTTTTTAAATAGTTGCATAGGGACATAGAGGCAAAGGAAGGTTTGAAAGTGGAGGAGTGGGAGTTAGCTAGGCAACCCAGGGTGCCGATTACCATGGATAATTGGACATCTGCTTTTCTGATACATGCTAGTATATATTGTGAGAAGTTTCCCGACAAGGCCATTGCGCTCTTCAAATACATGGATATCATAAGTAAGGCCCAAATGCATTTTGGGGGTTTTGCGTTGCTGAATTATGATGAGGAGTTTCGGGTGTGGGTGAGTGCGAAACCTGATAAGCCTTGGTGGGATGTGGACTCAGAGCTTTGGATACAGTGGATGGCTTCATCGCATTCGGCAGCCTCGACATTTACCGCTAGTGGTCTCTCTGTAATCTACAAGCCTTTTCAGTCCCATCCCGCCCCAACAAGGGTGGGGATGGGACAACGACCCCAAATTCCTACCTCAGGGGCATGTTGGATCTTCAATAAGGGTTTCTGCTCCAGACATCCCTGTAAGTTCAAACATGAATGCTCTAAATGTGGGGAAAAGCACCCGGTTACGCAATGCTTCTCACTCAATAGCCCAGCGGAACAGTGGAGAGTGGCTAGGGGTAGAGAGATGCAAGGCGGTCCTGCGCCAAAGGGCGCCTACGCCAACTAAGCTTGCGGTATTGCTGCTATGGCTGCGCGTGTATTCGGTTAGGTACATGGTGAACAAGTTGGAGTGGGGTTTTCAAGAAGGGTTTCGAATAGGTTATCAGGGGCCGAGACAAAAGGGATGGGCGGACAATGTGCGGTCGGCCAAAGATATGTCTCAGGTAGTAGCGGACAAATTGGCAAAGGCAGTTGCGGAAGGTAGAATTGTGTGTCCATTCTTCAAGTGGCCTGTGGCTGACTTGATGATTTCACCTTTGGGCGCGGTTCCCAAAAAAGAGACGGGGAGTTTTGTCTCATCCATCATTTGTCATGGCCTGAAGGAGCGACAGTGGATGATTTTATCATGCCTGAAGACACAAGGGTGGTTTATGCGTCCGTTGACTATGCCATTCGGCTCATTCGGGGATGTGGTAGGGGGTCTCAGTTAGCAAAATGCGACATCAAGACAGCTTTCAGGCTCTTGCCCATTCATCCTGAGGATTTCGGGTTATTGGGTCTGCAGCTGGATGGGGCAATTTTTGTGGACAGAGCCCTCCCGATGGGCTGCACCATCTCATGTGCGCTGTTTGAAACTTTTAGTACATTTCTCCAGTGGGTTTTTGTGAAAGCGTGTGGACATCGGGATGTGCCCATTATTTGGACAATTTTTTGTTTGTGGGTAAGGCTGTCTCCGACTCTTGCGGAAAGGCGTTGGCAGGTTTTGAGAGATTGGCTGGGGAGATCGGGGTTCCTTTGGCTCCCGAGGGCCCCAGTTGCGTACTGACTTTTTTGAGGATTGAGCTGGACACAGTGAATTTGGTAGGCCATTTGCCACACGGGAAGGTTGTGGAGATTTTGGAATTTCTGAGACAGGTTCATTCATTACATAAGATTGACTTACGCATGGCACAACAGCTGTTGGATTACCTTAACTTTGCGTGTAGGGTGGTCAAATGGGGTAGGACTTTTTTGCAGGCGCCTGGGGCTTGGCATGTCAGGCGCTTCCCTCCCGCATCACAGGATTCGAGTGTCAGTGGGTTTACGAGAGGATGTCCAAGTGTGGGAAACGTTCTTGACACAGTTCAATGGGGTTTCCATGATTTTCTGTGAGGAGGATATAGTCTGGCAGGTCCAAATAGTTTCGGACGCTGTGGGGGGCTGCTGGTTTTGGCCTTTTTAGGGATGGTAGGTGGTGTGCAGAACAATGGCTGGCACGTTGGTTGCAACAAGGAAGAAGTATCGCTTTTTTTTGTTTTTACGGTTGTTGGTGGCTTTGCCGGTTTGGGGGGACGAACTGACCAACAGGACGGACGTTTTTCACGTGGACAACACGACGGTGGTGGAACTAGTGAACAGGCAGAGGGCGAAGGATGTGAGGGTGTTGCGCTTATTGAGATGTTTCATGCTCAGATGCTTGTTGCTGAATGTTATCTTTAAAGCAGTGCACATTCCAGAGTTTTGAATGTTTTGAAGGGAATTTTTGGGTACACAGTGAGACCATGCTGCAGTCTCGTACTCTGAGTTTTGTGCTGATTTCAATCACGAAAGGTTTGTCGCCAGCCACGATTAGGGGCAAGTTGGCCGGTGTTTCCTTTTATGGAAAATTGTTTTTTTGGTCGGGATCCAGCTAGGGACGATATTCTGGATAGAATGTTGAAAGGATGGGGTAGGACTGGGGGGGTTGGATAAAGAGGCACAGGAACCCATCACATTTGAGCTGTTACATGTGTTACCTGTTTGTTGTTTGGATGCTTGTGAGCTTGCTTTGTTTCGTTGGTATGGTATGGATGTTTTTTGGGGGTTTTCGTGTGTCAGAACGTTTGGGTGTTGGGAAGGATGTAGGCGTGAGAGCGGCTGATGTATGCTTGAGTGGGGAACGTTTGGGCATATGGCTGAAAAAGTCTAAAACAGATCAGCTAGTGGGTTTGGTTGGAGAAAGGGGGGAATGCAGCGGCTTGTCCTGTAGTGGAGTGGTGCTGTTTTCAGTCACAGGTGCATGCAAGCATGGCTGGGGTTTTTAGGCATGCCAATGGCAAGAAGGTTACAGCTTTTCAATTGTTGGCGGTGTTACGGTCAGCGCTGCGACACATAGGGAGAAGGGCACAGTGCTATGGACGCATTCCTTCACAATAGGTGCAGATACCATGGCAGCGCAGCTGGGATGGGATTGGGCTCAGATTAAACGGATTGGTAGGTGGAGATCTAGCTTCTGAGAGCGCTATATGCGGCCTTAGTTAGGAGGGGGGTTTTGTTGGGGAGGAGGGGACGATGATGTATTTGAAATGCTTGGTTGCCAATCTCGTTAAAATGTGTTCTTCTTACAGGCCCCAGGAGTCGGAAGATGGTCACTTGGATGGTGGGCCACTCCTTTATACATTGGGTGGTGAAGTATGTCGAGTGGCAGATCTGTGGACGATCTTTGGGATTGCTGAGTTGCTATCACAAAGTTGTGTGGTGGGGAAAAAGCGGCATGAGGTGGGGTAACCTGCTTCCTTTTTTAACATCCATGATGCCAAACTGGGGTTGCCCGGACATGCTGATATTGCACCTGGGGGAAAATGATCTGGTAAAACTTTCTGGGCTCACCTTACTGCAACATATGCAACGGGATCTGGAGTTGATTTGTCAGAAGATGCATGGTACTTGCGTAGTCTGGACTGAGTTTGTGCCCAGAAGAAAGTGGAGAGGGGCAGTGAAGCATGGGGCTATCGAGAGGGCTCAGAGGAAGCTCAACAGGGCAATGAGGGTTTTTTGCTGGGCACATGGTATTAAAGTTTTGAAACATGAGGACATCACGGAAGGGGACGCAGGTCTGTATCGGGCCAATGGTGTACATCTTTCAGAATTGGGCAATGCATATTATCTGATGGAGATGCATTTGATCATGGGGGATTTGTGGAGTGAAAAGATGTGGCTCAAAGAAGTGGTATAAGGTTGCAATGTTGCAGTTTGCTCGGTCGTGGGGCAGGAAAAACGCCTAACAGGTTTGTGCTGGGTGGCAGTAGATGGGGGAGGGAGGAGAGTCAGATGCGGGCCTGGCCACCCTTCCAGGGGTGAGAAAGAAGCAGGTGAAGGATGATAACGTGGTGATGCCTGAAGCAGGCAGGGAATGTAAGGAAAAAGGGGATGTGTGGGTGAATTGAAGTGGAAGATGAGTGAACTGAGGCAAAGTGAGGGAATGAGTGAAAAAGAGGAATGGGGAGAAGTTAAAAGGGTGGGGGTTTTAAAGTTAAGAGTTTAAAGTTCAGTATATACAATGTTATGTACAACATGCAATCCTGTCCTAAATAAATGGCCTTTTTCACTAAGTAAATCAGTGTGTCAGTGACTGTGTCCCGATGGCCCATCCACAACCCACATGTGAGCTTCGGGAGAGGGCACCCCTGGCTGACATGATCACCACCTGCAAACGTAGTCTGCAGATAACCTGGCACCAAGGAGTAGTGACTGCCTGCCGAGCGCACTGCTCTTGGCATGAGGCCTACCCATACCAGTACACCCCTGTCTGGGACTACGGGGGTAGGTCCGTCTCTTGGCGCACGACCTGTAATTATAAATAACCTTGTATTCTTCCGCCATCATGAAAGTTTAGAGTCACAACCCTCTTCAGTGTGCCCATAAGCCTCCTGTGCACGCAGACCACCGGAACTGACTTCAGAACTGGACATTTAATACCCCAAAGAACTAAATTCTTATTCTACACAGAGGGCCGCTGTACTTTCACCCTGCAGAGCCTGTGTCTGCACTTAAAAAGCCCTTCAGCATAAATACCCGATCACAGTGGATATCCCCTTACGGCGAAATGAGAAGCATCGATGTCAGACAGAGGTAGGTGTCCACTGTGCCGAGCTGGCTATATTTTTACAACCTAGCACTGAATGCATTGTATATCATTGGCACCGTTCTTTGCTATGGCCCCGGCAACCCGCCATTATTACAGACGTCTGTCTGGTCAACAAGACATTTCATTTTGAAAGTGAGTAACTCTGTTTGAGCATACATACTTATGTACTTTTAAATGTTTGGTAATATTAATTTGCATTTTGTATAGCGCATAATTTGCCATTAGCGTGGCATCACAGTGATTCGGGTAGTATTGTATGTACTTTCCAGAGACCTCAATGGCTAACCTGAGTAGGAGTCTGTAGGGTGAGTATGTCAGTTCTGATGTGTGCGTTTTTGGCGGCTGAGTCCAAAACGCTGTACCAAACTGCTTACACGTTTCCGTGGTTGGCACGAGTGTCCACTACCGAGAAGACGGGTCTGCGTTAAGTAGATGATCATGTGTGGTACCAGTCCTCTAAGCGCCTCTTAACAAGCCTTGAGCGCTCGACCAGAGCTACTCCAGGGTGAGCCAAGTACCACAGAGCGCGTGTCTACCCTCAGCACTCAGGGCAGTGCGGGGCACATGGAGAGCCCCACCCAAGGCTACTGGGCACTCCTTGCTTGGCACTAGGACCTGGAGAGCTGTCTAAAAATCAATCAATCAGGAATTTGTAAAGCGCACTATTCACCTGTGAGGGTTGCAAGGCGCTGAGGAGGGGAGGGAGGGAGGTGCTGCTACTGCTCGAACAGCGAGGTCTTGAGAAGTTTCCTGAAGGTAAGGAGGTCTTTGGTCTGGCGCAGGTGAGTGGGAAGAGTCTTCCACCGTTTGGCGGTGAGGTGCGAGAATGATCTACCGCCGGTTGTAGTTCTGCAGACGTGTGGGACGGTTGCGAGGGCGAGGTCGGCGGAGCGGAGATGCCGGGTCGGGGTGTAGAAGGAGAGTCATCTGTTGAGATATTCTGGTCCAGTGTTGTGCAGTGCTTTGTGAGCATTCACTCTTGCACTGTTGTGCAATGCTAAGGGCTTTCACTCATCCATCCTCTTGTAAAGTACAAAGGGAGATGGTTGCCTGGCTCATTTTTGTAAGACAGACATTTATTAAATCAGAATGGAAAGTTAAATTGCACCATGAGTTAGTTAGCATCATCGTACCTGTTGTCTTCAGATGATATAATCCCTGTCACTGTGACCGAGGCTGTTTTGGAACGGGTACAAAAAAAGTTACAATGCTGCTTATTCCAGAATCAGTAACCGAACCATAGAGAACTGGAGGCTAGAGTGTTTGCAATGTTGCAACATTACCCTAAGCCCATAAGAACAGACGTGACAGGATTTGGCTCACTGCGGCCAAATACATTGGGCTATCACGTCCTGGCTGCCTCAGGTTTTGTACCAATAAACTAATCCTTCTGTCACCTACAGGAAAGGTGACTGGCTCTATATCGTATGCCAATAGCGAAACCAAGCCAGTCTAAAGACAGAGCTAGGGCGATTTGCAAAGGCGAATCCAGCCACTGAGGTGAAGGTACTTTGGGCCAGATTTACAAGGGCCTAGCGCCTCCTTGCACCACATTAGCGTCATTTTTTTTTTTTACATTAATGTGGTGCAACAAGGCAAAAATCGCAGCGCCATATTCACAAGGTGGCGCAATGCATACATTGCGCCATTATGCTATCCCTTGCGAGACATTATGTCTGTGCCAGCCATAATGTATGCAAGGGGCCATCCAGCATTAGGAGGCCCACAAAAATGGCACAATGAAATCTACAAGATTTAATTGCGCCATTTTTGGCGTCATTGTTAATGCCTGCTCAAAGCAGGCATTAAAAAGACGCACCCATTGAAATCAAAGGGCCTCCTTGCACTTTGCTCCAAAATCAAAAATGTTGATGCTATTGGTCTAACGTGTGCCATGGTGTACTGTATTGTAAAAACCGCACACCCACGGTGTCGTTAGGTGGCAGTGGCACTAGAAATCTGGCGCATCAGTACTGGTGCACCAGATTCTTGTGATGCGCCAGTCACTGGAGCACAGTCAGTCACAGAGATATCACTACACCATTGAGACATCTAGTCAAAGAGGTGACTGGCTTGATGACTTGATGTTAATGTCAGAAGATGTGTGTCACTGTGTCAATCCAGTGAGTTCATCCAGCACCAAAGGGGGCAGGCTCTAATTCAAGATGTCAGGGCCTGAACCAATCAGCCACAGACGTGGCGAGCAATGTGTCCCTTTGTAAAACCCATAATCTCATCAAAGCCCATGGGTGCCAAGGTCTGAGCTGAGCCAGCCCTAAAGTTGGCAGTGATTGTGCCAGTGCGTGAGGCCACCCATCATCAGTGGTGGCAGGCCCTGTATCCCTGTGCCAGTGTGTTAGACCCCCCACCAGTGATAACCCCTGTATCACTGTGCCAGGGTGTAAGACCTCCCACCACTGGCAGAGACAAGCCCGGTATCCCTGTGCCAATGTGTGAGGCCACCCACCAGCAGCGGTGATAACCCCTAAATTGCTGTGCCAGTGTGTGGGACCATCCACCATTGGCAGTAACAAGCTCTGTACCCCTGTGTGTGAGACCATTAAGTATCACAGATGTCAGCCTCTGTATCCCATTGACACTGTCTGAGCCCTTCAAGCCCCAATGGTGATGGTCTCTCTATACCTCTGTCAATGCCAAAGCTCAGCCAGTCACGGAGGCGACAAGCTCTGCATCCCAGTGCCAATGTAAGTGCCATCCAGCCTGTGTTTTAAAGGCCTCTGTGCCAGTCTCCTGCTCCCATCCATTCACTGCAGTGATGCCTGTAGTTCCAAATGCCAATACCACAGTCTATCAAGACTGAGAGGCAATAGGCTCTGTATTCCTGTGCCAGTACCTGAGTCTATGCATTCCCAGAGATAAAAGGTTCTCTGTCAATTTCATGAACCCAGATAGCCCGGGTGACAGTGCCTGTATCCCGATGACAATACCTGAACCATTCTACCGCTTGTGAGTAGTGGCTCTTCTAATTCCTTGATCCATCCCTTTCTACGCCTTCTGACAGCCCCTTGGCCAATCACATTCTAGAGGTAGGAGGCTCCGTGTCTCTGTGGCAATTCCAAGAGACCTTCCATTCACAGTCACAGGGTCTGTACCCATGAGAACTCCATCCCCAGAGGTGAAAGGTCCTGGGCCTCTGTGTCAATCCTTTGTAGTGCATTAAGCTCTAGTGGTGGTGAATGGCTCTTGTGCTCCTGCAAATGCCTTGGCCCATCGTTTTTATGCCTTCTGAGGCTCTGTACTGTTCTGCCAACCCCTGAGCCCATCCCACCCTAGAGATGAAAGGCCATCTGCCCCAGTGCCAATACCAAGCGCCCTTCTGTGGATTTCTTTTTCAGAAATCCCAGGGCAGATATGGGTTGCTGGGCTTAGATTACAACAATCAAAGCCTTTTAACACTGATGTCCTGGAGCGTTTTCCTACTGTTGAGCACACAACTGAACACTAAGGCCCTCATTACAACCCTGGCGGTTGGTGTTAAAGCGGCGGTAAAACCGCAAACAGGCCGGTGGAAAAATAAATGGAATCATGACCATGGGGGAAACCGCCAACATAGACAGCCACTTTAACACTCCGGCCGCCACGGCGGTACAAACAAACAGTGTGGCGGTAACCGCCGACAGACAGGCGGAAGACAATGTACCGCCCACCCTATCACAAGATGCCTATCCGCCACCTTTTCTGGGTCGGAGCCAACGTGAAGAAAAACACGGCGGAAACAGTACACAGAAGGGAAAGCACCCACCTCTCCACACCCCACGAGGATCCAGGACGCCATGGAGCCCGAATTGCAGATACTGCTGATGCTGGTCTTCCTTCTCTTCTATCAGGAGCACCAACGATGGCGGCGATGACCACAGTGAGTACTGCACCTACAACACAGGGGAGGGGAGAAGGAAAAGAGAGTGACACACACACACAACACGCAACACAACCCAATCCCACCCCCACCCCCACCCACAACACCATATACACAAATACATGCAGCAACACCCCCCAACCCCCTGGAAGAAAGCAAGGACAAAAGGAATTGATTTGAACGAATGTAATCATGTGAAATCTCATTATCAAAGTTCAAAATCCTGTAAACACAATTATGTACACCAACTACACAAGTCCGGATAGTGCACCACTCATTGTCCGTGGACCACTGGGCCCAAAATGAATGGGCGAAGCCCACACATGATACCTGACTGGAAACGGAGAGAACACTGGAAGGACATCAGATCGAAATGAAATAGGCACCTCAGGGGGAGGGGGGCACCTCAGCCAGATGAACGCACGACGCCACTGCTGCACGAGGAGGCTCCATGCCCATTGATGTATCCTGGGGAGTGCAAAGCCACAGTCTCTTAAGTCTCTCCAGTGGGTGCATTGCCCACTGCTTTATCCTGGGGAGTGCAAAGTCACAGTCTCTCAAGTCTCTCCAGTGGGTGGTTTGCCCACTGCTTTATCCTGGGGAGTGCAAAGCCACAGTCTCTCAAGTGGATGTATCTCTCCACTGGTTCTGGAGGGGGCCTGGTGCCCAGTGTGCTTTATCCTGCCAAGGACTGAGGTAGCAGATGTCAATCTCCACTGGTTCTGGAGGGGGCCTGGTGCCCAGAGTGCTTCATCCTGCCAAGGACTGAGGTAGTGGATGTCAATCTCCACTGGTTCTGGAGGGGGCTTTGTGCCCAGAGTGCTTCATCCTGCCAAGGACTGAGGTAGTGGATGTATCTCCCCACTGGTTCTGGAGGAGGCCTGGTGCCCAGAGTGCTTCATCCTGCCAAGGACTGAGGTAGTGGATGTCAATCTCCACTGGTTCTGGAGGGGGCTTTGTGCCCAGAGTGCTCCACGTGCAGTGTGGCTGGTACAATTCCCTCACCTGGGTGTGTGTGCCACGAGATTGCCGAGGTACAGGTAGCATGATCTGTCATGGAGGCAGCGACATACCCCACACTGATGCGGCTTCGCATTCCACCTGCAGGTGACAACAGTGATGACAGTAATGCTTCATGGAGTGGTGCCACTGTCAGAGGAAGTCGCGGGGCCGCTGGCAGTGCTTGCGGCGATGTCTGTTGCGGCGGTGCTGGCGGCGGTGTCTGTCGTGGCGGTGCTGGCGGCGTGGTCTGTGGCGGAGTGTTTGCTGCGGGTCTGTGGCGGCGGTGCTGGCTGCGGGGGTCTGTGGCGGCGGTGCAGGCGGCGGGGTCTATGGCGGCGGTGTTGGCTGCGGGGTCTGTGGCGGTGGTGCTGGTGGCAGGGTCTATGGCGGCGGTGCTGGCTGCGGGGTCTGTGGTGGCGGTGCAGGCGGCGGGGTCTGTGGCGGCGGGGCATGTGTCAGCACCTGCTGAGGGAGAAAGCAGGATGTCTCCTGCAGCCTCGGACGGCTGCCCACCGGGGAAGAGGCAGGGGACTGTCGCAGATGCTGTAGACGTGCCAGAGGCGGTGCAGGTGGCGGTGCAGGTGGCAGTGTTCGCCGCCGTACAGGTTGGCATGGACGTGGACAGAAGGTGTGACACTGGTCCCTCAATCTGTGCCACCATGCCCTCTCCTGACCTGCCCTTCTGTTTTTGGCCCTTCCCCACCTTTGATGGTGGCGCAGTTGTCTTGCCACTATCCCCTTTCGTTTTCACTGACCCCTTGGTGGCTGGTGTTTTCGGCTTCTCCCTCTGGGATGTGGGCACCTTTTTCACCTTGGCAGGTGGCAGAATGTCCTTGCCCTTGCTACGTGGCACACTGGCAGCCCTGATGGTTGGCGCACTCCATGACCCCGCAGTTGCTGGCACCACTGTGCCTGGGGATGTGGTGGCTGAGGTGCTGGGCTGGGACCTGGAAAGCCTGGCCCTAGGGGAATGACGGGGGGTGAAGGGAAGAGTTCAAGGTTTACCAGAAAAAGTCTTTTAGACACACTGGGATGGGTAGATGGAGCGGGTTTGGGAGTGGAGGAAGAGGTAGTGGTTGTAGGAGGTGTACGTCTGTGAATTTGGATGAAGGTGCATGGGCTGGAAGCTGTTGTGAGGTGGATGGCTGATGGGTTGGTGTGTGCATGCGTTTGTGTACTTTGGGAGGAGGGCTCACAGACACACTGGTAGAGGACACTGGGGATGTGTGAATGGTAGTGGGGGTGGTGAGTGCACGTGAGCGGTGTGTGGTGATGGGCGTGCTGGTGATGGAGGTAGTGGCTGAGGATGTAGTGCATGCAGGTGTGAGTGGAGACGAGACTTGGAGGGAGAAGGGAGACATGTAGGAGGGGGACACAGTGGATGAAGTGGATGTTGGTATGTGTGCATGGGTATGGTGCTTGTGTGAGTGCCTGTGGGATGTGTGGTGCTTATGTTTGTCTGAGCCACTCTTGTGTGTTGATGTGTGTGCATGCTGGTCTGATGGTGTGCTTGGGATAGGCTGAGGTACAGGGGATTAGGTCTGGGTGGAGGAGGTTGGAGGGGGGAGGCTGGACATAGGGACAATGGCTGCCATCAGTGCTGAGGCCAGAGCCTGAAATGCTCTCTGTTGGGCTGCCTGGCCAGAAGGAATGCCCTCCATGTATGCATTTGTTTGTTGCAAATGCCTCTCAACACCCTGGATGGCATTCAGAATGGTAGACTGCCCAACAGCGAGGGATCTCAGGAGGTCAATAGCCTCCTCACTGAGGGCAGCAGGGCTGACTGGGGCAGGGCCTGAGGTGCCTGGGGCGAAGGAGATGCCCACCCTCCTGGGTGAGTGGGCACTGGACAGACGCTGAGGGGCTACTGGGAGGGAGGTGCTGGTAGGGGGGGTGGTGGCTGTACCTGTTGATGCGGTTGGCACAGAGGGGCCCGCCACCGCAAGGGAGCTCCCATCAGAGCAGGAGTAGCTGTCGCTGGTCTCTGCTCCTGTCCCCGCTGTGGAGCTCCCCTCGCCCTCTGTCCCACTGGTGCCTTCAGACTCCATTGCTTCACCCTCCAGAGCCAAGTGGGATGCAGCTCCCTCCTGCTCCAGTGCCAGTGCTCCTCTGCCTGATTATGCTATTGCACACAAGAACAGGGAGACCACAAAAAGGGGGGGAAGACAGAAGAAAGACATGTTCAGTGCATGCAACACCTCTACCGTTGGCGGACACAACAGACAGTGAGCAGCCCTCTGCAATATGCCATGCACTTATAGTTCCTAGATTTATCACATGCCCATGGGGTACGAGGCCTAAGCCCAATTGCTGCACACCTGGAAGTCACAGGAGCCTGACTAGGTGTAGATGGCTCTAACCACTAGTGGGGTTGGGGTGCCACATAGCCTGCCTCACAAGGGTCTTTGCCTACCAAGATTGCCCTGGCCTAGGGAAACCCACTGCCCACCTCCCCCGCCCAGACACCTCGTAATGCGCGCAAAGTCATCTGAATGAGAGTGTACTCACCCCCTTGTGGTTGCTGTGATGCCCTCAAGTGCCCATCCAACTCCGGATAGGCCACCGCCAGGATCCGGAACATCAGGGGGGTCATGGTGCTACGGGCGCCCCTCCCACGTTGGGAGGCCATCTCCAGCTGGGCCTCCGTCATCTTCTTGCTCCAGCGGCGCAGGTCCTCCCATCTTTTATGGCAGTGGGTGCTCCGTCTGTGGTAGACCCGCAGGGTCCGGACATCCTTGGTGATGGCACACCAAATAGCCTTCTTCTAGTGGGCGCTGACCTAGATTAATGGTACAGGGGGAAAGGACATTATTCACCCCTCCGGACCATCATACTCATTGCCCACCAGTTCCCACCAATGCCAGGACGCACACAAACCCCCCATCCACACATGTAGGCCTCAGCACCCCCCATGTATCTTCCATCCACACCACACAAAGCAGACATTGCCCATTCAGCATGCTTACAGTGTACTCACATGTTTGTCTGGAGGACCGTACAGTTGCGCGTACTGGGGGAGGACCCCATCCACTAGTTTCTCCAACTCCTCCGAAGTGAAGGCAGGGGCCCTTTCCCCAGACACATGTGCCATCGTCGCTTCCAGACACAGGTCACAGCAGCACTTGCCGTGTAGGTCCTCTCCTGTTGAAGGTCAGGTATCAAGTGACTGAAAAGACAGAAAATGGCGGTCACGTCCACGGCGGTGCGTACCGTCACCGCCGGCATACATCGTCATTGGCTCCTCGGACCCATAGGGCCCAATGTTAACCAATGCAGAATTGCGCCGCGGTCTTTGACCGCCCACCGCAACAGTGTATAACTCCAGCGCAGTTACCTCATATTCCCTTGTCCCACCTTACAGGTCAGGCAGCCGCCATTTCAGGGCACCACTTGGCATTAATAATAACTGCGTCACACCTATGTAGGCCTGGAATACACACAGTTACAGGCACATTGTGGATTAATAAATGTGTGCAAATTACATTTTGGGATACCTCATTGTTGGCTGACTCTCTGCTCCCTGTTCTCCTCCATAGGTCACGTCTGCTGGGGCAGGTGATGAGATGGCGGCTTCCTCCGGTGTACAGACCACTGGTGGACCTGTCAACAATGGAAGAGAGACACATAATAGTCACATACAGACTTATTCGTGCAACAATCGAGGAACTGTGTGCCCAGTTGGAGCCAGACCTGATGTCAGCTATCCGCCATCCCACAGGGATACCCCCTCTAGTGCAGGTCCTGTCAGTACTCCATTTCCTGGCAAGTGGTTCCTTTCAAACAACAGTGCCCATTGCATCAGGGATGTCCCAGCCAATGTTCTCTAACGTGTTGGAGAGAGTGTTGTCTGCCCTGCTGAAACACATGCGCAGCTACATTGTGTTCCCTCAGGTGGAGGATTTGCCCACAGTGAAAGGTGACTTCGATACCGTGGGACATATCCTCAACATTATTGGTGCCATTGATGGGACACATGTGGCATTAGTAAGCCCCCGCAGGAGTGAACAGGTATACAGAAATAGAAAAAGCTACCATTCAATGAATGTGCAGATGGTGTATTTGGCAGACCAGTACATCTCCCATGTGAATGCAAAGTTTCCAGGCTCAGTGCATGACGCTTAAATTTTGAGGAATAGCAGCATCCCTTATGTGATGGGGCAACTCCAGAGGCACCGTGTGTGGCTGATAGGTGAGGCCAAGGACCCAATACAGTGTGAATAGGTGTCTGGGTATGGGGTTGTCCCTAAGGGTAAGTGTGTGTCTAACAGTTGTCCCTCGATATTTGCAGGTGACTCTGGTTACCTCAACCTGTCATGGCTACTGACCCCAGTGAGGAATCCCAGGACAAGGGCAGAGGAATGCTACAATGAGGCACATAGGTGAACTAGTAGGGTGATCAAACGCACCTCCGACCTCCTGAAGGCCAGATTCCGGTGCCTCCATATTACAGGTGGTTCCCTCTACTACTCACCAAAGAAGGTGTGCCAGATAATCGTGGCCTGCTGTATGCTGCACAACCTGGCTTTGCGACGCCAGGTGCCTTTTCTGCAGGAGGATGGGCCAGCTGGTGGTCTTGTGGCAGCTGTGGAGCCTGTGGACAGTGAAGAAGAGGAGGTAGAAAAAGAGGATATTGACAACCGAAACAACATAATCATACAATACTTCCAGTGAGACACAGTTAAGAAGATGTAACTGCCTCCCACATCTCATACAATTTTTGGAGCTAGCATAAGTCTGTCATTTTCACTCAGTGTATGGACCCAGACTTGTCACTTTGACTTTCCATTTCACAGATGTGGGTCCCACTTTGTGCCCTCTGCTATATTTCCTCCAGGCCTACAGCTGTGTTACATCGGTATGCCGTGCATGCAGGGCGTGACATCCCTATCCAGGCCTGGTCAAGCACACCAGGCCTGAGTAAGTCGGCGCGGGACGGCTTCGTCGATGACATGAAGCGCTGCCCATACCGCTGCAGCATCGTGGCCTTGGGCCATGCTGCAACAAAAACAGCACAACAAATGCCTACCTAAATCCTGGGAGGACCGGCCAAAACTTCTCACCGCGAAATGGGCTGGCACAGAAGAGGCCGGTCCCTCCCTTCTCCGCCCTATAAATTCCCCCCCTTTATCCCACCCCCACACACCCCTCAACTAATCCCATCCCATTCACGCCATTTCCTCAATGGTCTGCGTCACTTAATGGTCAGCTCCATTTGAGGGCCTTGGTAGGATAGATGGTTTGATAATCGGGCATCTAGCTCTTGGTTCTCCTGACTCTCGAAGCAGGCTAGATGGCTAACGCAGGCTCTCAAAATCATGAGGGGTGGTGTGACCAGCTAACCTTGCCAGGGAAGAAACCAGCCCCACAACGGGCCTCACTCCTGGAGGTCTGGTCAGTGGTGAAGGCACCAAAAAGCTGTTCAGAGTCCCCAAGACACTCAACCTATTAGGAGTTTGGAGATGAGAAGGGTCATAGGTCAAATTGTGTCACATTTTGCTCAACTTCCAGGGTTCTTTCTGAGCATACAGTAGCACGTGCATCTTATTCAAAAATGTTTACGTCACCCAGACAAGGTTACCTGGCGGGAAACTTTTTTAGATTCTTCCATGCATGTCTTCTACCTCTTGACAAACAAAAAGTAACTTATTTCAGGCCATATCAGCCCTTTCTCCAGGGATGGAAAGTCGTGCAGAGGGGCTTTAATGCCCAGTCATTGTGCATTTGGTCCCTGCCCCAGGTAACGTGTACAGCTGTGAAGCGAAAGTTCCTGCTTGAGAAATTTACTTTTTGGGCACCCTATCCATTTTTTGGTGCTCCTCACGGATTACCATTTTACAGGCTCTCTAGCAATGACAGACAAAAGATGAGGGTCGAAACCAGGCGAGCTAAGCAGGAAGAAGCAAAAGAATGGCAGGACCTCTGTAAGGTGCTCACAGTTTTCAGACTTACCTAGTTATGGAAGTCATGGAGTCATCAAAGTCCATCTAAATCTAACCATACAATGTTAAAAGTCCAAGCAGCATTTAATTAAAGGATTGGGAAAGGGATGGTAGATGCCAGATTTGCAAACCCTTCAACTCATCACTTCGAGAAACTTCCAGGCTCATTTCCCATTTGTTTGCGCCTTCAACCTGTGAAGGCTTTCCTCTTTGGGGTTTGCCAATTGTTCCTCTCAATAGCCAGGCTCACTCACTCAAAGGCCATGGTACCTTATGGGATGGCTGGCGCAGGTGCGATGAGTATAGGTAGATGATTGGCTGGAGCATCTCTGGGGTATTAGGCTCACAAAGAGACCTGTACCCCTATTCACCGGTGGAGTCTCTTAATCTAAGGGGCTTGGCTGCAAACCCAACATTGGATGCTTCATCTCACGCAGTGTCTTTTGTTTGATGTTTTTAAATCTGTGTGTTAGGTCATTGATGATTTATATTCCTTACTTTTTTTTAGAACGTATTGCTTAAGAAGTTGGCATTCTCTCTTCATGGTGCTATGCAACAATATTTAAATTAATCTTTATTTTCTTATGTGGAATTCGTTCCTTATGTTTTAAAAAGTAGCTACATGTACCATAATGCATAGTTGCATTTTGTGTGCCTTGCTTATATCATTTACTATTTAGAAGGTCATGAAGGATAGTTTGTTGAGGAGGTCTTCACCCTCATAAAGCCGAGCTTTTCCTCCCGAAAGGTTGTGGTGTTGTTTTGGGTGTGTCTAAGCCTTTACAAGTAAAGGGTTAATAAATATGCTGTAAAGGTTTAGATAAAACAAGTTCCATAATACTTTTTGCTTTAGAGAACTAAAAGCAATTAAGGAAACAGTTCTTTATTTTATGAAGACAATTAATAATTGATTTCAGGTTATAAAAGTGGTGGCGTGCTATCATTTGGCGTGCCAGTGATTTGCATGTAGATGCATTTTGGTGTTTCTCCGTGTATACGTTTTATAAGATAAACGGGCAGATTTACCAGCCTTTCTGGCAACGCAGCAGCCAAAAAGTCTGTGCTGCATTGCGCGAGAAGGAGGGAGCAGGAGAGCGCCCTATCTGCAGAAATATGTCTCTCTCCTCCCCTTTCCCTAGCGCTGCTTTCAGCTGCCGTGCACAACGCACACACCTTTGCTCCTTAGTGCAATGGTGTGTGCGAGGGTCTACCATAGGCTTTGTACTGGTGCCCGTCCAGTACAAAATATTAGACCTAGACAACTTCAAAAACACTTCCCACTTTGTATGTGTGCTGCTCAGCACAGCAGACATACAAAGTAGGAAAAGAAAGGAGAAATTACAACATTTCTCCTTTCAACGTCTGGTTTTAAAAGGTGTTAATTTTTGACACAGAACCCTGTCCCACGTTTTGGTAGATGGGGTTTTGCGTACAAAAGGGTGGGTGGTTGCATGGGAACGCCCATTTAATGCCCCCTTGACGCAAAGTAATGCAAAGCAGTGCCTCGTCATTTTCCAGTGGAAAGCAAGTTCCGTGCTGGAAAGTAAATAACAGAAAAAACATTTTGCAGTTTGCGTCACTTTCATGATGCAAACTCAGTGCAGAATGTTGGTAGATCTGCCCCTGAGTTCTTATGAGCCCTACGGTCCTGAAGACCAGTGTAAGGACTAACTCCTATGACAAATCTTATGAACAGTGTTACAAGTTTGTCTGGAATCTTTCTAATAGATTGCCTCCATAAAGTCAATTCCAGCTATGTCTAGTACCAAAGTCTTTCTCCTCATGGTAGATCAAAGCTGAGACCATTCCTTTAACACAACCAGGCATGGGGTGTGGTGCAAACTTATACTTGAAGATTACAAAGATTTTCATGGTTCCCCCAGCACCTCACTTTTATATCCTCAAACTTGCATGCTACACATGACTTCCATTTTCCCATTGTGCAAACCAAAGAACCTTCCTGAGACTATCCTCCCATTTTATATTTGTGCATACCAAAGAGCCTCACTAAGAATACCCTCATAGCAGTATTATTTCTTTATGATGCAGCTTTCAAGAGATCTTCTGATCACTCATAAATATAAAAAACTCAGCATAATTAGTGGGACCAAATGCTTGACGGTCCTGCTATTAAACTTGATTCTGTAGAAGGCAACGTCAGCTTCAAAACTGCAGAAATAATCTGCTGCCTATAGTTTTTGAGATTTATTGACATTTCATACATTTGTGAACTAGCTGTGTCTCTTTCAGCTCTTGTCCCTATTTTGATATACCATTGTGCAAATCTTAAGTGTTTCATTCCAAATGTTGTGATCATTTCTTTTACACAAAGTCTTTGTAAATCATGTAATGTGAGTTGATTGAATGCCTTGCAATAATATTCATTAGCAAGAGCATATTTACCGTTCTTCCTAATATGAAGCAGCTGAGCAAGGGGACTGTCATCTGATGAAGAAACCCACAACGGCACATTGCTTTTTTTAGCCGAAGTTTGGCCCTTTTTAGAGCAAGTTGGCCATTCCTTCTCAACAGTCTATGTTGTTGATAAGCTTTCAGTAAGGGGTGCTGATCTGATGCCCGTCCCGGACTTGGGCCTGGGGCCTTGGTTCTGCCCACAGCCACGTGCCGAGCTCTGATAACTGGTATTTTATTAAAGCCAAGGCCTGTAGCATGCAAAAGGTCTACTTATATTTCCACAGAATTCAAAGTATCGATTTATTCTCTGCCATTTTCAACCATGGTGCACTGTAGGATTCTTTGCAGCTCTTGCAATGTGTGAGTACATCACAAGTACTGCACTTCAAACACAGGACTTCAAACAATGTTTGGTCCTAATTTGTAGCAGTGGGTCCCCTTGCAATCGGGAATATTTCTCCAAAGTTAAGCCACCCTTTGTCACCTTGCTGTTGAATGGCGGGTGAAAGTCCAGCCAATCAGTGTGAAGAGCGCCTGTTTTGAATCAGGAATCCAGAGGTTTTCCTCTGTCCACCATCCCTAGGACAGAAGCATTGGTTACCTCTGTGAATGAATGAGGAACATATAGAGTGCACCGTCACTCACAATAGAGCGTCATGGCACTGTGTCTCACATTTCAGTCCAGTTCGATGTAAGGAGCGGATACTGACAAGGGGCTTGATGTAGCTGAAGAGGGCTAGTTAAAGGGGGGCTTGGGGGAGGGAAACATCTTATCCAGTACAGAACTCCAGAAAACAGCGGCAGCCAGAAGGCCCAATTGTCCCAATTGTTTGGGACATCCCTAATCCCCTTGAATTGTGGTGTCCTGCTTCGGACTACGAACAAATGGCAACTCCTCCTAGGGTAACAAAGCAAGCTGAAATGCTTTCTAGCGCTGTGCAGGTGCCTTTGTTGATCTATGGGCTTTCCTTTCATTTTATTTAAAAAAAGAGTCCAAGTTGTAACTAAACCACACACTCATCTTTCAGTTGTAGCGAAGGGTTCTCTTCGACAATTGTTTTTTTTATGGGAAAACTGTTCTCCAGCAGTTTTTTTTGCTTAATTTTGAACCACGGGCAAAGTTGTATAGATGTGACGAAATCTTCAACCTTTGCAGGCAGTATTGTAATTTCGCACACCTCCTGCTACAATCTCACTGTGCAGATAAAAGCAACAGATATGGAAAATAAAGGTGATCCCGCTGTATTTCCTGAAGTGTCCTGGCTTGTAAAACTTTAAAACACCACAGAAAATGAATAGCAAAAGCACAGTCTGTTCCAAAGGGAAATCTCTGCATGTTCGCTCTTCGTTGACTAATCCTAAGGACGATAAAGATGGTGGCGACGATGGGGATACGTTCGAAGGATGCACGAGGGGTTCTCATACTGCTGCAGATGACCAGAAGGAGTTGAGAAGGTAGATACCATTCTGACTCGTTGGTAGACAGCTCACATGGAGTACAGAAAGGAGGGGAGGAAGGCTCCTAGAACTGGGGCCTCACAAGGGAACGGGTAGAGCACAGGATTGATCTGCGCACCCACAACATTCGTGTGGAGGGCACGTGGTGGCCTGCCCGTGCTGTGTGTGCGCGTGCGTGCTGGGGAGGAATCGGTGGTGTGTGCGCATGCGTGCTGGGGAGGAATCGGTGGTGTGTGCGCGTGCGTGCTGGGGAGGAATCGGTGGTGTGTGCGTGTGCGTGGTTAGTACATATTGTTCTGTGTCATTCATCAGGCGCTTTTATTGTTTTGAATTATTGTGAAGCTTGGACAGAGGACTGACTAACTCAATTCCACCGGCAAATGTTCTTCTGGTTTCAGGAAATTCGGTTATCGATCGTGAGCATTGGAAGGATGTGTTCAATGGCTGCGTGAAAGCAGCTGATTAGATCAAGGAGGATTTTTTTCTGCATGGGCAGGAGGCAGAGCCTCTTCGGGTTTTCTGTCATTTGCCAGGACCAGAGAAGAGAGCTAGAGCAAGGAAAGCGAGCAGTGCATTTCATACTGCGACATAGAATTAGGGAAGATTTGGGAAAAAGTAAAGCATTGTAATTCGGGTACTTTGTACTGCAAGGATCAGGGTGTGAGTTAAGTTCCATTGGTCTAATCTGGTAAAAATTGGCTGTAGATCCAGTGCAACTCTAATCTGTTAAGGGTGAGATGTAGGTCAGGGTTAGTGTAATCTGATGAGGGTGAGTAGGAGGTCCGTTGCTAGTCTAATCTGCTAGGAGTGAGTGATAGATCCAGTGCTAGTCTAATCTTTTAAGGGTGGACTGCAGGTCCAGTGCTTGTCTAAAATGCTAAGGGTGAGCTGTAGGTCAAGTGCCATTCTGATGTGGTATGGGTGAGATGTAGGTGCAGTGGTAGTTTAGTTTGGTCAGAGTGAGCAGTAGATCTAATGGTAAGGGATGAGCTTTAGGTCCAGTGCTACTCTAATCTGGTCAGGGCGAGTTGTAGAAACAGTGCTAGTTTATTCTGGTATGGGTCAGTTTTAGGCCAAGGGCTAATCTAATCTGATGAGGGTGGTCTGTAGATCCGGTGCTAGTCTAATGTGTGAGCTGTAGGTCCACTGCCAGTTTAATTTGTTCAGGGTGAGCGGTAGATCTAATGGTAGTTTAATCTGCTATGGATGAGTTACATGGCCAGTGCTACTCTAAGTGGAAAATTACTGGGCTCTTGGAGGAAATACTTTGAAGAGGGGGACATTAATGCTCTATGAGAACCTAACGAGCGCCTTTCTGGCTGTGAAGCAAACTAAGTCTAAGTTTGACAATCTAGGACCAAACTTGACAAAGATGTTCTTCGGGTCTGAGGCTTGAACCATCTTCTTTCTATAGATCTTCTCCGTGAGCCATGAGCACACCTCATAAATGCCCCCTGGAACCCTCCTAACTCTACAAAGTGCTGGAACTGCAGAAGCACTGTAGATGACTTGCCAAGGTAACTATGATGACAAAGTGCAGGTAAACAGATCTAGTACTTAACTTCTCTGCCAGACTAACCCTCCCCCAACCACACTGCAGCCTCTCTATGGAATCCTATGTTTTCAACTGCACACTTCTGCGTCAGGTGTGTTGTCAAGCCGCAGGGCCTGTGAACCCACCAAGTGTGCTGTGAGAGTGTGTTGAGAAATCATTTTTGCCTCCTTTAACCTTAGATGTAGGAGAGAGCCTTGATTGATCAGAAGTGCAGGGTTTCCTTCTTTCACCCTCTGTTCGCAAGGGACCAAGACCCTGGAAACCCTGATGGAGATGAACAGACTACACAAAGAATGCTGGACTGAAGGACATAGGTTATTTGTGATGCCCAGTGTCAGTGCCCCTGACAAGGAACAAGTAAAACCTACTGCAACCAGTAGAAATGGAGATTCAGACCAAGTCCATTTTCAGAGCGCCCTTGCCCATGACAGAGGTACTTAACTCAAGTCCTTTGTACGTACCCTTGCATCACTAGAAAAAATAAATTGCATTCTCTGTACCTCTCTTGGACCTTAACAGAAACTTCGATCCCACCATTGCTGCTTTTCGGCTCTGTCCTAGAGACAACTTCAGTTTGCCTTAAACACCTTCATTCATGTGTCTGTGCGAATGTCATTCACATTTTGCTTCCACCGAATACAGGATACACCTTACGGCAACTGGTCAGCCCACTCCAGCCATTGGCTTGATCTATTTCTGTGTGACGGCATTGTACATGACCGTCAGTGCTTTACTTTGCTGACTTTTTTTCTTGTCATTCTGTATCCTTTTTTTAATTTTAGCCAGTCTGGTGTTTTTTTTATTGTGTCATTAAGGTATAGTAATTGAAAGCAAGTAATAACGTTTTTGTGACAATGAGAATCATATTTGTACTGTGATGGGCATTCATTTAAAACATATACAGGTTCCTACGTGCACCTGCCTGCAACGTAGCATCTCTAATGTTCTATTAAAATTCAATGCAGTAGTTATTTTTTGTATTAATTTTTGTATTACAAGCATATGGCTTCCACGTTTAGGTGATAGCAAGTGTTGTTTGTATTGCTCTTTCTAATGTTTGTGGTATATGCTTGCAATAATAATAAAAACATTTTTATCATAGCACCACAATGCCAATGTGCGACCTCTTAGCTTTGCCAATGCTTTTTAAAAAAAAGTTTTTGCAATCAATACCATGTTTTAATATACTTGGTTTCATCTCTAGCACTAACGTGGGTGAAGGCTCGAGCAGAGTATTACGTAAAAAAAAAAGCAGACAGCGTAAAGAACCCAGGGGCATATTGGCATATCTATGAGAGCCTTGCGTCACGTTTGCACCACATAAAGTGATACATGCTTGATGCAAGATCCTGAGTCAGATTTATGAAGCCAAGCAAAGCCACATTGCTTGGCTTTGAGTGGCCTCATAAATCTTGAGTTTCCCTGTTGCCTTACTCAAGACTCAAAACCTTGCATCAAAACTGATGCGTCGCCTTACTCTGTGCAAAGGAGGCGTTTCGTGGGCGTTGCAGTGGGTATTCCCATGGATTTTGAGGTATTCACCGATTTACAAAGACTTTGAAACCTGAGAATGAGTTAAAATCTTAACCTCCCCAGGGCAGGCGTAACAAAGAGAAATAACTTTATTTCTTCTTGCTTTATGGATTGTTTCTGTGCAGGAGGGTGCCCCTTCTTGCACATGAACAAGCCTGCTGACAGCACAGGCACCCTGGCATCATGATGCTGAAACGGTGCCAGTGCAGGGGGAAAGGACAGGAATGCACAGCATTGAATAAATAGGGTGGATTCCTGCACCTTGATGTAGGGAAGAGCATCAAGGTGACTCGCTGCCTACCCTTCCACCAAATCCCCAAAAATGAGGGCCCCGGCCCTCCAAGCTTCGTGCAGCCTTGACAGAGGCTAACATTGCCCAGACTCATTACAGGATCGGTGCCGCCATCTTGTGCTTTAGTGCACGCTTGTGGTAGACAGGTTTGACAACACTTCTCAGCCGTAGGCACAAGAGACCTCTGTTTCCCACCTGAGACTGTTTATTCAAGTGTTTCTGTTAATTGTGTGCATAATGGAATGGTATTAACTTTAAAACCAGTGTCTCTGACTACACGCTGATCTTCACTCATTGTGCTCTGCTGGTGTCACACGGGCCTATCACCAATCTTTACACCAACACCTGTCACTTCTGGCCACAGTTCCCACTAGAGAGTCTAGGGGGCCACGTAACCTTGCCGGACCATTGAAGACCTGCTGCCCAGATTGATGGTCCTGCAGGAAAATCATATACCGGTAGGTACTCCTCAACCAGCAGTCAGGAGAAAACGCCTGTATTTTGTTCCGGTTCATGTAGATATCCTGTTAACACTGGTTTTATCGCTGCACCAGGCTGTGTTGGTTGTCTGAGTGTTGCGCTGCGGTTAGGAAGGGAGGGGCCCTGTGTTGCGCTGCGGTTAGGAAGGGAGGGGCCTGTGTTTCTGCTCTCTCTTGAGGTGACCAGGAGGGGCCTCTCGGGTGTCTAGTCACTGAGAAGTGAGTAAGCGGTGCGAATGAGGGGGAGGAAGGTGATATGAATGGAGGAGTGATACTGTGGCGGGGAAGAGGGAGACTGATGATAATCAGTCGCCTATGGCGGCGTGAGGGGGCTGTGCCACTGGGCTGAGCAGTGATAGTGAAAGGAGATACCATACATGGTTTCCTCTCCACCATCGACTTCCGTGAAGGCTAGTGCTGGCCTAACGTGAAAGATCCCTGTGCCCCGAGCTTTCCAAAGACCGGTCTGGGGTTAGAGTGAAGAGCCCTATGCTTTATGTTGTGTAAAGACCGGTCTGGGGTTAGAGTAAAGAGCCCTATTCTTAAAGCTGAGTAAAGACTAGCCTGAGGTTAAATAGCTATGTGTTCAGAGCTGTGTAAATACTGGCCTGAGGTTATAGTAAAGATCCCTGTGCTCTAAGCTGTGTAAAAACTTGCCTGAGGTTAAAGTCAAGAGGCTTGTGCTCCAAGCTGTAAAGTCTGGCCTGAAGTCAGAGTAAAGAGCCTTGTGCTCCAGGCTTTGTAAACAGAGGCCTTAGGTTAGAGTAAAGAGCCCTGTGCTCCTGGCTCGGAAATGAGAGGCCTGAGGTCAAAGAGCCCTGTTCTCCAAGCTTTGCAAAGACTGGCCTGAGGTTAGAGTAAAGAGCCCTGTGCTCCACCGTTTGTAAAGACTAATCTGAGGCTAGAGCAGTGGTCTCCAAACCTTTAAATGCCGCGTCCCCCCAGTTGAAAAATAAAAATAATTGGGCCCCCCTCAGAATTTTTCACAATTATTTTTAAAGATTGCAATGTTTAAATATATGTAGACCTATTTAAACATTGCACATAAGTACTGTTACCTTTTTAAAATTGCAATAACATGCTTTTGCTTAAAACAAAGGCCTGTTATCTATATAATGCTTCTTTTGGCCAGAGTCTGGAGCCCCCCCCCCTGGGATCACTTGAGGCCCCCCAGTTTGAAGACCTCTGGGCTAGAGTAAAGAGCCCTGTGCTCTATGCTGTACAAAGACTGGCCTGGGGTTAAAGAGCATGTGCTCCGAGCTTTGCCAAGCCTTCCCAGAAATGATGACTCTCCTTACTCGTTTACAGGACAGTCGCGGTGGGTGGACACGCCTGGATGCTGGAATGGCAGGGGATGCAGTAACAGGAGAGGATGTCGCAGGGATGGTGCGACAATACACAAAGGATGTGGTAATCCGGGCCTGCTCCTACCAGTGATGGAAGAGAGCAATGTAGTAATATGAGTGCTCCTCGAAATGGAGCAATGTCAGAATCCTTAAGTTCCGAGCAGAGGGGACATCTGTTTACAGTGGGGGTCCTGTGAGTGGAAGGAAGGGGTGATAATGGGGTTCTTCTGAAAGAGGTGTGATGGGGGGCGGGCGGTGCTCCTTGGAGTGGAGGAGGGGGCTGTCATACAGTGAGTGCTCCTTGAGATGCAGGACGGAGGAAGGGGGGGTAGTTTTGGTACTGTTCCTGAGTGGAAATGAGGATGTGGTAATTGGGGTGCCTTTCGAAATGGCGGATAGAGATGTAATATTGAGGGTCCTCCTCGGAGTGAAGGAAAGGATGGGGTAATGTCGCTTGCTCCTCAGAGTCAAGAGAGGGATGTGATAAAGTGAGGGATCCTTGGGATGCAGGACGGGGGTGTGACTTTGGTGGCATTTCTGAGAGTGGCCAAGAGAGATGTGACAATGGGCCTCTTTGGAGTGGAGAATACAGATGCGATATTGAGGGTGCTCCTTCTGGTGAAGGAAATGATGTCCTACTCGTATGAGGGGGGGTGGGGTTAGAGGTGCTCTTGGAGTGGAAAAGAGTGATACCATCATGGCGCTGCTTCTAAGACTGGAAAAGGGATCTGGTGACGTGAGTGTTCTTTGGAGTGGAAGAGAGAGGGGTGATAATGTTGTCTTCTCAACGATGATCCGTCCGGTTGATCTCCCCGCCGCGCCACAAAGAAGGCCGAGCCTTTCTGGGAGGGCGCTTATGTAGCCCCCCACTGGCGCGCGGCTGCTCCGACCGGATCAGTGATCGCAGCTGCAACATACACCACTCTAAGCTACTTCCGCCCCCACACCTCGCGAGGTGTGAGGGCGGAAGTACCTGGCCAGCCTGACGCATAACTAGTGCAGAGGGTCCGGCCCACGGCGGCCCGACCTCTAAGGGGCCGTGCTCCCCCCGTATTGGGGTGGTGCGCTTTTTTATTGTTCCTGGAACTGGAGGAGAGGAATGTCATGGAGGGAGTGGTTTTTGGGGTGGAGTAGAAGGTGTGATATGGTTGCTTGCACCCCAGGGTGTAGTCGAGAGGTGTGATAATGGAAAGGAGGAGTCATAATGGTTGCTCCTTGTAATGGAGGTGAGAGGAGAGCTAATGAGAGTGATCTTGGAGTGGACGAGAGGGTGTGACAGTGGTGTTTGCTCCTCAGTGTGCAGGAGAGAGATGTGATGCCAGGTACTCCTTGGGTTGGAGAAGAGGTGTGTGATAACGGGGTGCTCCTGGGAATGGATGAGAGAGAGGTGTGATAGTGGGGTGCACTTGGAATGGATGAGAGAGGTGTGTGATAACGGGGTGCTCCTGGGAATGGATGAGAGAGAGGTGTGATAACGGGGTGCTCCTGGGAATGGATGAGAGAGGGGTGTGATAATGGGGTGCTCTTGGAATGGATGAGAGAGGGGTGTGATAATGGAGTGCTGCTGTGAGGGGTAGAAGTAGAGGTGACCCCAGCAGAACTGAAAAGCTGAAGCACTGGAGGAGAAGGGTCTGATAGTGGGGTGCTCTTGGAATGGATGAGAGAGGTGTGATAGTGGGGTGCTCTTGGAATGGAGGTGAGAGGGGTGTGATAGTGGGGTGCTCTTGGAATGGATGAGAGAGGTGTGATAGTGGGGTGCTCTTGGAATGGAGGTGAGAGGGGTGTGATAGTGGGGTGCTCTTGGAATGGATGAGAGAGAGGTGTGATAGTGGGGTGCACTTGGAATGGATGAGAGAGGGGTCTGATAGTGGGGTGCTCTTGGAATGGATGAGAGAGAGGTGTGATAATGGGGTGCTGCTCTGAGGGGTAGAAATAGAGGTGACCCCAGCGGAACTGAAAAGCTGAAGCACTGGAGGAGAAGGGTCTGATAGTGGGGTGCTCTTGGAATGGAGGTGAGAGGGGTGTGATAGTGGGGTGCTCTTGGAATGGAGGTGAGAGGGGTGTGATAGTGGGGTGCTCTTGGAATGGAGGTGAGAGGGGTGTGATAGTGGGGTGCTCTTGGAATGGATGAGAGAGAGGTGTGATAGTGGGGTGCTCTTGGAATGGATGAGAGAGAGGTGTGATAGTGGGGTGCTCTTGGAATGGATGAGAGAGGGGTCTGATAGTGGGGTGCTCTTGGAATGGATGAGAGAGAGGTGTGATAATGGGGTGCTCTTGGAATGGATGAGAGAGGGGTCTGATAGTGGGGTGCTCTTGGAATGGATGAGAGAGAGGTGTGATAGTGGGGTGCACTTGGAATGGATGAGAGAGGGGTGTGATAGTGGGGTGCACTTGGAATGGATGAGAGAGGGGTGTGATAATGGGGTGCTCTTGGAATGGATGAGAGAGGGGTGTGATAGTGGGGTGCTCTTGGAATGGATGAGAGAGGGGTCTGATAGTGGGGTGCTCTTGGAATGGATGAGAGAGGGGTGTGATAGTGGGGTGCACTTGGAATGGATGAGAGAGGGGTGTGATAATGGAGTGCTGCTCTGAGGGGTAGAAGTAGAGGTGACCCCAGCAGAACTGAAAAGCTGAAGCACTGGAGGAGAAGGGTCTGATAGTGGGGTGCTCTTGGAATGGATGAGAGAGGTCTGATAGTGGGGTGCTCTTGGAATGGATGAGAGAGGTGTGATAGTGGGGTGCTCTTGGAATGGATGAGAGAGGTGTGATAGTGGGGTACTCTTGGAATGGATGAGAGAGGGGTGTGATAGTGGGGTGCACTTGGAATGGATGAGAGAGGTGTGATAATGGGGTGCTCTTGGAATGGATGAGAGAGGGGTGTGATAGTGGGGTGCTCTTGGAATGGATGAGAGAGGGGTCTGATAGTGGGGTACTCTTGGAATGGATGAGAGAGAGGTGTGATAATGGGGTGCTCTTGGAATGGATGAGAGAGGGGTGTGATAATGGGGTGCTCTTGGAATGGAGGTGAGAGGGGTGTGATAGTGGGGTGCTCTTGGAATGGATGAGAGAGAGGTGTGATAATGGGGTGCACTTGGAATGGATGAGAGAGGGGTGTGATAATGGGGTGCTCTTGGAATGGAGGTGAGAGGGGTGTGATAGTGGGGTGCTCTTGGAATGGATGAGAGAGAGGTGTGATAGTGGGGTGCTCTTGGAATAGAGGAGAGAGGGGTGTGATAGTGGGGTGCTCTTGGAATGGAAGAAAGAGGGGTGTGATAATGGGGTGCTCTTGGAATGGATGAGAGAGGGGTGTGATAGTGGGGTGCTCTTGGAATGGATGAGAGAGAGGTGTGATAGTGGGGTGCTCTTGGAATGGATGAGAGAGGGGTGTGATAGTGGGGTGCTCTTGGAATGGATGAGAGAGAGGTGTGATAGTGGGGTGCTCTTGGAATGGATGAGAGAGAGGTGTGATAGTGGGGTGATCTTCGAATGGAGATGAGAGGGGTGTGATAGTGGGGTGCTCTTGGAATGGAAGAAAGAGGGGTGTGATAATGGGGTGCTCTTGGAATGGATGAGAGAGGGGTGTGATAACGGGGTGCTCCTGGGAATGGATGAGAGAGGGGTGTGATAATGGAGTGCTGCTCTGAGGGGTAGAAGTAGAGGTGACCCCAGCAGAACTGAAAAGCTGAAGCACTGGAGGAGAAGGGTCTGATAGTGGGGTGCTCTTGGAATGGATGAGAGAGAGGTGTGATAGTGGGGTGCTCTTGGAATGGATGAGAGAGAGGTGTGATAGTGGGGTGCTCTTGGAATGGATGAGAGAGAGGTGTGATAGTGGGGTGCTCTTGGAATGGATGAGAGAGGGGTCTGATAGTGGGGTGCTCTTGGAATGGATGAGAGAGAGGTGTGATAGTGGGGTGCTCTTGGAATGGATGAGAGAGAGGTGTGATAGTGGGGTGCTCTTGGAATGGATGAGAGAGAGGTGTGATAGTGGGGTGCTCTTGGAATGGATGAGAGAGAGGTGTGATAACGGGGTGCTCCTGGGAATGGATGAGAGAGGGGTGTGATAATGGAGTGCTGCTCTGAGGGGTAGAAGTAGAGGTGACCCCAGCAGAACTGAAAAGCTGAAGCACTGGAGGAGAAGGGTCTGATAGTGGGGTGCTCTTGGAATGGATGAGAGAGGTGTGATAGTGGGGTGCTCTTGGAATGGAGGTGAGAGGGGTGTGATAGTGGGGTGCTCTTGGAATGGATGAGAGAGGTGTGATAG
Source organism: Pleurodeles waltl (assembly GCF_031143425.1). Taxonomy (NCBI): domain Eukaryota; kingdom Metazoa; phylum Chordata; class Amphibia; order Caudata; family Salamandridae; genus Pleurodeles; species Pleurodeles waltl. Next base: position 1,917,817,767 of record NC_090440.1, on the reverse strand, counting down.
TGGGGTGCTCTTGGAATGGAGGTGAGAGGGGTGTGATAGTGGGGTGCTCTTGGAATGGATAAGAGAGAGGTGTGATAGTGGGGTGCACTTGGAATGGATGAGAGAGGGGTGTGATAATGGAGTGCTGCTCTGAGGGGTAGAAGTAGAGGTGACCCCAGCAGAACTGAAAAGCTGAAGCACTGGAGGAGAAGGGTCTGATAGTGGGGTGCTCTTGGAATGGATGAGAGAGAGGTGTGATAGTGGGGTGCACTTGGAATGGATGAGAGAGAGGTGTGATAGTGGGGTACTCTTGGAATGGATGAGAGAGGGGTCTGATAGTGGGGTGCTCTTGGAATGGATGAGAGAGAGGTGTGATAATGGGGTGCACTTGGAATGGATGAGAGAGGGGTGTGATAATGGGGTGCTCTTGGAATGGAGGTGAGAGGGGTGTGATAGTGGGGTGCTCTTGGAATGGATGAGAGAGAGGTGTGATAGTGGGGTGCTCTTGGAATAGAGGAGAGAGGGGTGTGATAGTGGGGTGCTCTTGGAATGGAAGAAAGAGGGGTGTGATAATGGGGTGCTCTTGGAATGGATGAGAGAGGGGTGTGATAATGGGGTGCTCTTAGAATGGAGGAAAGAGGGGTGTGATAAGAGGAGTGATCCTTGGCTTGGGGAGAGGGTGTGATAATGTTGTTTGCTCCTCAGAGGGGAGGGGAGAGATATGATAACGGGGTGCTCCTTGGAAGGGATGAGAGAGGGATATGAAAACGGGGTGCTCCTTGGAAGGGATGAGAGGAATCTGATAGCGGGGTGCTGCTCTGAGCGATAGAAATGGAAGTAACCCCAGCAGAACCGGAGCACTGGAGCAGAAAAGAGGCTCGGAGATGGAGTCCTGGCCCACAACGGGGGGCGCTCATTGGCTGTTCTCGTTTCTTCCGTAGCTCCCCGGCCCCCACCGCCCCCACCTCCCCGAGTACGACTCTTCTCAGTGCTGCCCGACCACTGGTGTGGGAGACGGGGGGCAGAGTGCGTGAGCTGGCCCGAGTCACCCCAGAGATCCACAGGGGCGGGAGGGCAGAGCCGCTGCCTGTGACAGGCAGGGCCGAGTCTGTGGAGGACGAGGGAAGGGTTGCGGCGGTCACGGTGGGGTGGGGGCCGCTGAGGAAGGAAGCGTTGAGTCTGGGGGCCTGGAGGGGCAGTCAGTAGGGGACGTCATTATGGGGGGGGGGGTACACCCACCGAGGCAGGTAGGTCAGAGTGATTGGGGGCATGAGGGAGCAGTCACAGGGAGAGGCCATTATGGCTTGGGGGGAGGTAGGGGGCAGAACCACTGAGGTAGGAAGGGCAGTGTTACTGGAGTCGCGAGAGAGCACTCATTGGGGTATCAGGTAGGCCACCGGACAAGAAGGGCAGAGTCACGGGGGGCATGAGGGAGTAGTCCGCAGAGGCGGTCAGTGGGGGTAAGAGGGCATTAGAGGAAGCGTCCCTGCAGCAGGGTGGTTTACACACTGTGGTACAAATACCGTGGTGATTGGCACGGACTACAGACTGGTGCTTAGGGCTAGGCAGGCACTGGAGACTTCGGGGTGGAGGCGCTGGGGCAGGAGGGACAGAGGCGCTGAAGCAGGCAGCGCAGGCATGCTCATTGGACACGTACACTGGCTGCTTACACGGGTGTTATGGGGCACAAGGGCGTTGGGGCAGTGGGCACTGAGGGGATCGGCCACTACCTGAAGCAGAGGAACAGACACCGGGGAAGAGGTGGGCAGAAGCACAGACACCGGGGCACAAATGGTAAGGGGCACAGACATCGGAGACACGAGTGTGCACGGGGTGGGGACCGGGACACAGCAGGAGTGGGTAGAGCGGTTTGGACAGGGCCACGGGAACCTGGGCAGGAGTGGGCAGGAGCATCTACACTGAGGGTAGTAGTGGTGAGGAGGCTGTGGTTAGGGTCATAAACACAGGTAGTGGTTAAAGGCAGGATCACAGGCGCGAGGGACAGGAGAGGGGAGGGGTACGGTCCCCAGGTGAGCGAGTGGCCGGGGAGTTAGGGGAGGGATGCAGAGATGGTTGGGGGGGGGGGGCGTTAGGTACAGGATCACAGGCAGAAGGACGGGTGGGCAGTGCCAAGGACACGAGGGCGGGAGAGGCAGGGTGTTAGGGGCTCGAGCATGGGGCTGGGGTTGCTGTGGGGTTAAGGGTAGGGGCACAGACACGACGACAGGAGCGGACAGGATCACAACCAGGAGGCCGGTAGTGCGCAGGACTCGGACACGAGGACAGGAGGAGGGAGGATCGCAGACACGAGGACGGTGGTGGGCAGAGGCACAACCATGGGACAGGGGCGAGCAGGGGCAGAGACACGAGGACTTCGGTAGACAGGGGCACAAAGACGAACGTGGACTGGAGTGGTCAGACTATTAGGGTTAGGGGCACAGACACGAGGACAGCAGCGGGCAGAAGAACAGACACGAGGACAGGAGTGGGCAGAGGCACAGACACGAGGCCAGGAGTGGGCAGAATCACACACACGAGGCCAGGCGCGGGCATAGGCACGAGGACAGGAGCACTGATAGGAGGCCAGGAATGAGCAGGATCACACACACGAGGCCATGAGTGGGCAGGGGCACAAGCATCAAGACAGGAGTGGTCAGGATCCCACACACGAGGCCAGGAGCGGGAGGTGCACAGGTACGAGGATAGAAGCGGGCAGGGGCACTGATACGAGGTCAGGAGTGTGCAGTGGCTGAGGCACGAGGACTGGAGCGGACAGTGGCACTGATATGAGGGCACGAGTGGGCAGTGGCACAGGTACGAGGACAGAAGCGGGCAGGAGCACTGATACGAGGTCAGGAGTGGGCAGTGGCACAGGCACGAGGACAGGAGCGGGCAGTGGCACTGATATGAGGCCAGGAGTGGGCAGTGGCACAGGTACGATGACAGGAGCGGGCAGGTGCTCTGATACGAGGCCACGAGTGGGCAGTGGCACAGGTACGATGACAGGAGCGGACAGGTGCTCTGATACGAGGCCAGGAGTGGGCAGTGGCACAGGTACGAGGACAGGAGAGGGCAGTGGCACTGATATGAAGCCAGGAGTGGGCAGTGGCACAGGTACCATGACAGGAGCGGGCAGGATCCCACCCACGAGGCCAGGTGGGAGCACAGGAGCGGGCAGGGGCAGTGATAGGAGGCCAGGAGTGGGCAGTGGCACAGGTACGATGACAGGAGCGGGCAGGTGCTCTGATACGAGGCCAGGAGTGGGCAGTGGCACAGGCACGAGGACAGGAGAGGGCAGTGGCACTGATATGAAGCCAGGAGTGGGCAGTGGCACAGGTACCATGACAGGAGCGGGCAGGATCCCACCCACGAGGCCAGGCGGGAGCACAGGAGCGGGCTGGGGCAGTGATAGGAGGCCAGGGATGGGCAGTGGCACAGGCACGCGGGCAGGGGCAGGGGCAGTGATAGGAGGCCCGGGATGGGCAGTGGCACAGGCACGCGGGCAGGGGCAGTGATAGGAGGCCCGGGATGGGCAGTGGCACAGGCACGCGGGCAGGAGCGGCAGCGCCTAGGGCGGGGCGGGGGCGGCCCATCCTCCTCAGCCGCGCAGAGGCAGCAGAGCCGCCTGACTGAAACTCCCACAGAGGAGCGGCAGCAGAAAAACACCTTAAGAGGCAGCCGAGCCGCAGGAGCGCGCGCCGAGTGCAGCTGCTCTGGGAATAGCAGGGTATTTTTGAACTCTGCGAGCAAAAGCAGGCTTTCATAAATTTTATATGCGAGGCGGTTTATGAGTGAGGGAGAGAGAGGGGGCGCACAGAGCTGGAGAGAGGCTGAGACACACCGGGCTGGAGACAGGGACTGAGGGGCACAATCACTCCCGGCCGGGGACGGAGAGAGACAGGGGAAATAAAGTGAGAGGTACTCTGGGGTACAGGGGAAGAGAGCGAGTGAGGGGCCCAGAGACAGACGGGGTCACAGGAGAGACCGAGATAAAGGGTCACCTGGAAGAAAGAGACAGAGGGGCAGTGACGCACCCAGGTGAAGCCTAGAGACAGGCAGGTGAGGATGAGGGCGGCTCAGAGGGAGACGGAGGGTCGAGATAGATGAAGAAGCTACGGAGGGCAAAGAATCACGACCAGTGAAAGAGGAGAGAGACACGCCGGGGGAGAGACAGCGAGGAAAGGACGAGAGAGCGAGGCTGTGATAGAGCAGCACACCTCGGCGCCAGCGCAGAGCGCGGGGTAGAAAAGAGAGGGGTCGGGGGGGTGAAAGAGACAGCACGGGGAGGGACACGGAGAAACACTGAGACGGGGCAGGCAAAGAGGAAGAAAGAGACTGAAGGAGTCAGAAAGAGAGTTCGAGAGAGAGAGACACTGTTCCAGAGGTCGGGGCATACAGCCAGGGAGGGGGAAGAGAGGCAGCGTAAACGGCATCAGAGGAGACAGAGATGCCCCGAGCTCATTACCGAGGGAGTCGGGCACAGAAAGAAAGAGACGGGCGAGGGAGGAACAGCGGGTAGAGGAGACCGAGTGATCGAGAGATATATGCATAGTTCCTCATGTAGAGAGACAGGTGGAAGAGACAGACACAGAGGAAGGGACAGCCATGGGTATCTGTGAGGCTGCTAAAGGCAAAGAGCTGAAGTCGAATAACTAGAGACCGAGGTGGAGAGAGGCGCACAGGGAGGAGGAACAGACAGCTCAGGAGGACAAGACCGGGGAGAGACACTCAAGCAGGGGGAAGCTAGCAGTCCTACCTGCCGAGAGTGCCTCTCCAGGGGCCGCGTCTGCCTCGAAGCCCGGCAGAGAGGGGCTTCATGTCTCCCCAGACACTTTATACCCCCAGCCTTAGGGGGGTGGGGAGGTGTGAGTTGCACTCTGCCAAAAAGGGGGGCGTATTCTCCCCTAAAAAGGCTGGAAGACAGACAACGAGGCAGAGTGGAGAGCGGGTGACAGAGGCAGGGAGGGGGTGAGAGTGGCAGGGAGTCGGAGGACCGCGAGGAGAGAGGGGACAGAGAGTGCGCCAAGCCCGGCTCCGGCTGCAGGAAGCGGGCAGAGCTCAGCCTTTTCTCCCCCTCCTCCTTCAAGGCTCCCGTAGCGTCCGTCCCTGCTGAGTACAGCAGCCAACTCCGGGAGAGGAGAGAAGCATCGGCTGCCCTGTGTCTCCTGGGACCATCCACCTGCCTCTCCGGGGACCATCCACCTGCCTCTCCTGGGACCAGCCTGCAGCTACTACCCTCCTGGGACCAGCCTGCTGCTTCTACCCTCCTGGGACCAGCCTGCTGCTTCTGCCCTCCGAGGACCAGCCTGCAGCTTCTACCCTCCTGGGACCAGCCTGCTGCTTCCACCCTCCTAGGACCAGCCTGCTGCTTCTACCCTCATGGGACCAGCCTTCTGCTTCTACCTTCCTAGGACCAGCCTTCAGCTTCTGCCCTCCTGGGACAACCTGCTACTTCTACCCACTCGGGACCATCCATCTGCTACTCCTAGGACCAGCCTGCAGCTTCTAACTTGCTATGGCCAGCTCACTGCTTCTACCTTCCTGGGACAATTCTTCTGCCTCTCCTAGGATAAGCCCCCTGCTTCTACCCTCCTGGGAATAGCGTGCCGCTTCTACCCTCCTGGGACCAATCTGCTGCTCCTGCATCTCCTTAGACCACCCTCCTGTTCTACCTCTGGCGAGGGCACCTACCCAGGACAGCGCTGCCCCTACTGCCTCTCTCGGACCCTTCCTTCTGCAGCCTGTCTCTCTCACCACCGGTGTCCCTCTCCTCGGACTACCTCCGTCTCCTGGGACACCTGCTGCTCCTAGCTCTTTGGGGGTCAGGGGGCCTCCCGGCAGTCTCTTCCACAGCTGTTCGGGTGGCCTGTCTCTTGTTTGCGGGGTATCTCCTTGGTTACATGAATTGTTCTAACTCTTTCAAGCATTATTATCAGAGAATAACTTCTGGCGGAAGATTGTCTCGTCTTGGGTGAGGACTCACTCTGCCTCAGTGCTGTCTGCGGCTAAGGCCTTTCTCTGGCTGAAGAGGTCTCTGCCTGAGACTCACTCTGACTGAGCACAGTCTGTAGCCGATGACTGCTTCTGGCTGATGACTGACCCTGATTCCAGACTTTCCCTGGCTCCGAGCTGTCTCTGGAAGTGCAGACAGCCCCGGAAAGCGCCCACCCTCGAATAGCGCCTACCTTCGGATTAACCCCGTGGCGCTCTGGTCTGTTCTCTGGATTTTGGAATATCCCCCAATCTCAAACAGCACCGATACTCCATGATGCTGCGAAAAGGTAAGACATATCCTTGGGTTCGGGGGCATGCCTTGCTGCCCTGTAACAGATTTGCCTCCCTGTGGTAGGTCTATTCCAGGATGTGCCCCCCTCCTTTTGCTCCCAGGCTGTGCCGTCTCATGCACGAGCCCTGAGGTGTCACCTGCAGTCTGTGCCGTGGGTGTGCCGTCTCCTCTTTGTGCTCAGGTTGTCTATTCTCTTCTTTGTACTTCCAAGTTGTGGCATTTCACTCTGTGTGCTCAGGTTAACTTATGCCTTCTCCTGCTTGTGCTTCAGGGAGGACCGCCAGGATGTGCCCTTCATGTTTGTGCCCAGGTTGCAGTATTTGTGCACGTTGTATATCCCCCTCTTGTTTGTGTCCGGAGAGAATAATCTCCTCTCTGTCCCGCCAGGATGGGCCATTCACATTTGTGCCCAGTGTGTATTATCACATATGTGCCCAGTGTGTGCGCTCTTAATTTTTGCCCAGGGAGTGTCTTTTCCTCGTTGTGCTGCCAGAGAGCCCTCCTGGACCTTGCCATCACCTCTTTGTACTCGGGACATGCTCCCTCCTTTTAATGCCCAGAGAGTACCTCTCTTTCCTTGTGGACAGTCCCTGTCCTCACAAAGCTCAGGGAAGGCCATGTGTTGTCTGAGCCAGAGATGTCCTCTCTCCTCCATCTGTATAGGATGTGTATTATTTTCTCAATGTGCTTAAAATGTGAATTTTTCTCTTTGTGCATGGAAAACAAACTTTTTGTTCCCAGAATGCGCCCTCGCTTCTATATGCTCGGGAATGTTCCCTTCGTTGTTTCATAATGTGGCCTCTTCTGTTTGGGAGCAGTATGTACCATTTTCTCATTCTGCCGATTGTATGCCTTCTCCCCTTTCTGCCTTGGGTGTGCCTTGTCACTTTGTGCCCATGAAGTACTTTGTCTCTTTAAGCCAACAATGTGCCCTCTCCTGTTTACTGACAGGATGTGCCCTTTAATATCAGAGACCAAAATTAGCCCTTTCCAATCTGTTCTAAATTTGTGCCCACATCAGTGTGGCCACATGATGGCTCCTTTCCACTTTGTGCCCAGGGTATCACTTCAGCTATTTGTTCCCAGTGTGTGCCTTCATTTATTCCCAGGTTGTGCCCTCTCTTGTTTGTGCAAAATATGCCTCCTTGCTTCTCTGAGACAAGTATAGGACCGATCCCTTTGATAGGCAAGTGCTCAAACCTTCTATGCCCATCACAGCCCTCCATACTTTATATCCAGGGTGTGAATTCTTCGATTTGTGCCCAAGTTGTGGCATCTTTTCTTAGTGCACCCGATGTTCCCTCTCATCCTTGTGGCATCCCCATGCCACTACTGTTGGCCACCACAATGTGCCATTCTTCGTTATGTCCGATATACGCTTTCTCATCTTTGTGCGAAGGAATATGCCTCCCGTCCATCGTGTATATAATTTAATAGTTCCTCCTTTTACCCAAGATACAGTTTATCCTCATCATACCCTAGATATGCCCGCTAGTGTTTTCCAGGCGAGTATTTCCCAGTATTGTGCCAAATTTCTGCATTTTCTTCTTCTACCTAATACCTGCTCTTGCCCTATTTGTGCCCGAGGTGTGTTCTTTCATATCTATGCCCTGAATGAGCCTTTCCATCTTCTCATCCCAGATGTACTCTATTAGTGCCTACGACGTGTCTTTTCCTGTTTGTGTCGAAAATGTACCCTCTTATTTTTGTGCCCATGATGCCTACTTTGACTTTTTCTACAGAATGTTCTCTCTTCTCTGTAGGCAAAAGAGATGCATTTTTCTTTTTGTGCCCATGTTTTTTCTATCGCTATAGGTCTTCATGTTGGGCTGTCTTTTTCTAGTGCCCAGGATGTATCTATTCATATTGATGCCTGTAGTGTGCAATCTCCGTTTTGTTTCCAGGATGTGACTTCTGTTCCTTTGTGCCCAGTATGTTCTGTCTTCAGATTTTATGCACAACGTACTCTCACTTTTCTTTGTCACCAGTCTCTCTCTTGTCTGTCTGTACCAGTTCTTTCCACTTTCGATCAGAAACTCTTGCCTCTTTGTGCCCAGAGTTTGTTTCATCTTTGTGCACAGAGTTTGTCTCCCAGGGTTCGTTTAGTCTTTGTGCCCAGGGTTTATTTCATCCTTGTGCCCGGGTGTTTTTCATCCTTGAGCTGTGGTTGTGTTTTCTCTTTGTGTCTCGAGTTTATCTTCCATTTTTTTGTGTCCAGAGTGTAATTCCTCTTTATGCCCAGAAGTTCTTTACACTTTGTGCCACATGGGGTTATATCTTTGTGCCAATGGTGTGTTTCCTACGTTTGCCAAGAAGGTATTCCATCTTTGTGCCTAGAAGTTGTTTACTATTTGTGGTACAAGCGGTTACCTTTTTGTATCCAATGTGATTGTTCCCTTTGTGTCTATGACATTTTTCTTTGAGCACAGGAAGTATTTCCTCGTTGCGCCCCTGGCTGTTTTTTCTCTTTATGCTCAGGATTTAAATTAAATTCCCTGTGCCCTGAGTGTGCTTTCTCTCTGAGTGACTTGTGCCCGGTGTCAGTATTTATTTCCCTCTCCCTTAAGGAGTCCCTCTGGGTTGACCCAAGCGATACTGACTTCTCCTGGTGCTAGTCCCCATGGATGGCTTGATAGACTTGTATTAGGAGTCATGGCTAACTTTTTTGTCTCTCGCTAGTCCCCATTTAGGGTCCATTGGCTCTAGTATGGCCCTATTGATTATAATCCTTGCTATAGGTACTCCTCAATCCATGCATGCCTCCAATGTCTAGGGTTCTCTCACCCTTTTACCTCACTGCTCTCCTTTGGATTACAGACAGTAAAAAGCAGCCACTAATTGGGTGAGGTGGGCCCCTGACACTCTTGGGCCCTGGTGCCAACATTGTATGCCCTGGATGACAGGCATTTGCACTGCTATGTAAAAAACACTCAATCCATGTAATGCTGGATAATGTTGGGTAATACTGGGTTACATTGGGTAGTCAAGAGGAAAATTCAATGGAAGGTAGTGCTGACATCTAAGTGATTTTGTGCAATATTAGTGATTCATAAAATTGGGTGATGTTGGGTGATGTTACAGCATTGTGGATGTAGTTTGATGATATTGGGTGCCTAGTGCGGCTACATTTTCAGTGGTATTTGATAGCGCTGGGTGATGTTGGCAATGTTGGCTAATTCTAGATGGCTGGGGCTGGGCATTGTTAATGAAGTTGGGTAATGTGTAGGTCTTGGTGATATTCATTGATCTTGGGTGAAGTTGAGCATTGTTGAGTAATGCTATGCATTGCTCATATAGGTTTGAGATCGGTTGTGCTGGGTGATGCTGGTTGATACTGATTGAGGATGGGAAGCTTTGTCTGAGGCTAGACATTGCCTCTGAAGTTGATGAAGTTGGGTAATGTGTAGGTCTTGTTGATATTCATTGATCTTGGGTGATATTGAGGATTATTGAGTAATGCTATGCATTGCTCATATAGTTTTGAGATCGGTTGTGCTGGGTGATGTTGGTTGATACTGATTGATGTCTGGGAGCTTTGGCTGAGGCTGGACATTGCCTCTGAAGTTGATGAAGTTGGGTAATGTGTAGCTCTTGGTGATATTCACTGATCTTGGGTGATGTAGAGCAGCGTTGAGTAATGCTATGCATTGCTCATATAGTTTTGAGATCAGTTGTGCTGGGTGGCATTGGTTGATGCTAATTGATTTTGGGTAGCGTTGCCTGAGGCTGGACATTGTCTATGAAGTTGGATAATGTGTAGGTCTTGGTGATACTCATTGATCTTGGGTGATGTTGAGCATTATAGAGTAATGCTATGCATTGTTCATAAAGTTATGAGATCGGTTGTGCTGGGCAATGTTGGTTAATGCTGAATGATGTTAGGGAGTGCTGGTGATAATGCACAATACAAATAAAGATGGGCAACGGGTAGTGCTGGGTGATATTGGTTGATCGAGTTGTCGGGTAATATTGAGCGGTGTTGGGAGATGCTGGGCACTGTTCATAAAGATGAGTGTTGGACAGTACTGAGAGATGTTGGATGGTGTTGATCGGTTTAAGGTGATGCTATCCATTGCCCTTAAAATTGGGGAAAAGTTGGCGATGCACAAAAGGCCGTGCTGGGTAATGCTTTAAAAGCTTGGGAGAACGGCAATAGCATGTTCTGAAATGTCTTTGCTTTCGTGCCTGGTGCTGCCTCCCCTTTATCCATCACTATAAGTTATAATAGTAATATCCGGCACGTACATAGCATGCCAACACTTATACAGCACTTTATGTGCCTGGCACCAGGTGGACTCAGTGCAGCCGGCTGTGCAGCACCCATTAGCCGTCCCTGAGATTGTGCAGTATTTATTATCACTAAATCTGGATTCTGCCGCATTCGTTACCTTAGTGACTGGGACTGTGCACAAACTATTACCTTGGCGCATGGAAATGTGCATCATACATTGCTGCAATGCTAGAATGTCATAGTATTAAATACTTCAGATTCTGGAGTACTCATTGCCGTGTTAGTGGTTCTGCTGTGTGTGTGTTCTTTCCTCCATTATAAAATACTGCACAGCACTCTGTGTGTCCATGCCAGGATGCCATAGTATGAAATAATTCAGATTCTGGGATTTTGAAGTACTCATTATTGACGTGCTCGTGGTTGTGCTGTGTTAGTTCCTCCAGAATAAAATACTGCACAGCACTCCGTGCCCATTCTCAGGATGTCATTAAATACTTCAGATTCTGAAGTCCTCATTATTTACGTGGTTGTGCTGTTTTAATTCCTCCATTATAAAATACTGCACAGCACTCTGGGGTCCATGCCCAGGATGCCATAGTATTAAATACTTCCGATTCAGGGACTGTGAAGCATTCATTATCCCCATGCCAGAGGTTGTGAAGCCTTCATTATTCTAGTTTTAAATACTATAAAGTATTATCGAAGACACTCCAGTGTGACATGTTGTGCAGCATGTATTGTCTCAATGCCATGATATCATAGTAGCAGATACTTCAAATTATGGAATTGTGACATATTCCTTATCGCTGCGCCTGGGGCTGCGCAGAATTTACTGCTCCAGTGTATATTATCGCGCAGCACTCCTTGACTTGTACATAATGACTAGGGTATAGTATTAAATACTTCAGATTCTGGGATTGTGACATATCCATTATCTCTGTGCCTGAGGCAGTGAAGCCTTCATTTTTTCAGTCTTAAGTATTGTGCAGCACTTCTCCTCTCAGTGCCTGTGAGGTTTTAATATTAAATACTTCAGGTTCTGGAATTGTGATGCATTCATTATCCAAGTGCCTGTGACTGCGCAGCATTAGCTGCTCTTGTGTAAGATACTGCACAGTACTCATTGTCTCAATGACTAGAGCATGTTAATAAATACTCCGAGTTATGGGATTATGAATATTCATTATTGATGTGCCTGCAGCTGCACAGCATTCACTGCTCCAGTTTAAGGCATTTCAGAGTACTCCTTGTCTCGATGACTCGAGTACAGTAATAAATACTCCGAGTTACGGGATTGTGATGTATTCCTTATCGATGTGCCTGTGGCTGCGCAGCATTAGCTGCTCCTGGGTAAGGTATTGTACAGCACCTCTTGTCTCTGTGACTCGAATATAGTAATAAATACTCCAGGTACAGGGATTATTACTATTTATTATCGATGTGCCTATGGCTGAGCAGCATACACTGCTCCAGTGTAAGGCACTGCACAGTACTCCTTGTCTCACTGACTGGAGTATAGTTATAAATACTCCGGGTTCTGGGATTGTGATGTTTTCACTATCGATGATCCTGCGGCTGCGCAGCATTCACTGCTTCTGTGTAAAGTATTGTACAGCACCCCTTGTCTCTGTGACTCGAGTATGGTAATAAATACTCCAGGGTTTGGGATTATGACTATTTATTATCATAGTGCTTGTGTTTGAGCAGCATTCACTGCTTCTGTGTAAAGTATTGTACAGCACCCCTTGTCTCTGTGACTCGAGTATAGTGATAAATACTCCAGGTTCTGGGATTATGACTATTTATTATCGATGTGCCTGCAGCTGCGCAGCATTAACTGCTCCTGGATAGGGTACTACACAGTACTCCTTTTCTCAGTGACTAGGGTATAGTAATATACATACCCCTGGTTCTGGGATTGTGATATATATTCATTATCGATGTGTTTGTGGCTGCGCAGCATTCCCTGCTGTAGTGTTAGGCACTGCACAGTACTCCTTGTCTCAATGACTAGGGTATAGTTATAAATACTCCGGGTTCTGGGATTGTGATGTATTCATTATTGATATGCATGTGGCTGCCAAGCATTCCCTGCTGCAGTGTAAGGCACTGCACAGTACTCCTTGTCTCAATAGCTAGGGTATAGTTATAAATACTCCGGGTTCTGGGATTGTGATGTATTCATTATTGATATGCATGCGGCTGCCAAGCATTCCCTGCTGCAGTGTAAGGCACTGCACAGTACTCATTGTCTCAATGACTAGGGTGTAGCAATGAATACTCCAGGTTCTGGGGTTGTGGCTGCGCAGCATTAACTGCTCCAGCATAAGGCATTGCACAGATCTCCTTGTCTCAGTGACTAGGGTATAGTAATAAATACTCCTGGTTCTGGGATGGTAATGTTTTCACTATCGACGTGTTTCTGGCTGCCCAGCATTCCTTGCTGCAGTGTAAGGTATTGAGCATTACACTAATAGCCCCAGTCCCTGATGTTTGGTATGTTATGCTGCTGGTAAAGTACTGAATGTGCCCTGACGCTGTCCAAAAGCACTGGGAGGGTTATCGAGAGGTGGAGTCAGGAACAGGGGCAGTGGGAGGAGTCAGGTGAGCAGGAAGAGCTCTGACTCTGAGTCATATTTAATACCTGAGTGCTGCTGGGGATAGTGAAGTAGTTGCTACCCTAGTGCTGTTGATTGTGCAATTTTAGTTCCCAGGGTGCTTTGGAATATGTAACACTAATTTTACTAAGCTTATTATATTGATGTTATTTTTACCTCAGTGCTTCTGATTGTGCAGCAGTCTTACACTTAGGGTAGTGATTGAATAGTATTCCTTACACCGCGCCCACCATCCATTCCCACAGAGCCTGCTGTTTTGCTGTATTTCCTACTGTGCAAAGGTCTATTCTTCGCTGCTATTCTTAGTGTACAGTGCTCTGGTTCAGTGGCTTGGATTGTGTAGTACCCGAGCGTGTAGGATTGTGTCTTATCTCTTGTGGCATGCACAGTGTAATACCCAAAGCGCCTTGGATTGTGCTGTGTATTTACTCCAACTACATCTGTCTTTATAGCACCCAATCTCAGTGCCTTGGGGCGTCTTGTATTCTCACCTCAGTGGGAGGGATTCTGCAGCATCTAAGGGCATACTTGGGGTGGTGCAGTAATGCTGGCATGCAGTCCCAGGGGTTGTGCAGTCTACTTATTCTCAGGGCACCTGTCTTTAAAATTTGCCTTAATTCAGTGTTTTGAATTGTGTAGTGCCCGTACCTGAGTGTCTGCGACTGTGTAGTATCTCTACCACCATGCCTAGGATTTTGGAGTATGTATTACTTCATGCTTCTAGATTCCACTGTGATTGGAGGTGGGTAAAATAGCATATTTTCTTTTCAAGTGTACATACATTTGGGCAGTAAATTGTGTGAGAATTGTGTGCTCACTGCATCGACTGTACGGTTTCTATCTTCACATGGTGAACGTTGCTCTTGGAACTCGGATGGCAACAGCAACTAACCTGTTTCACAGTTCCTGTGTGAGCATTTTTTCTTGCACCAGTCACCCACAAGCACGCATTACAGGAACAGCGTATGTGTAAGTGAAATTAAATATTACGTGAAATACGCAAAACCCAACAATCAAGATCTACGTGAGATTATGGTTGGATAAAACAATTTAGGGCCTACTAAAGTCACTTACTTTTCAACTTGTACTGTGCAGTTGTCAATGCCACAGAGCCTTTGTTATGCAATGTTCTTTACCCCAGTATATGGGACGGGTCAGCATTCGTTACACTCAGTGCCTAGGATTCTACAGGATAGCTTTGATCATGTGCCTGGAAGTATTCTATAGTCCTGCACTCAGCTCCCATGATAATGCAGCATTCCTAACCCGAGTACCTGAGATGACTCAGTACTCATTACCCTTCATGCTGTGATTCCATAGATTTCATTAGTGCAGACTCTGGAATAATGCAACATTGAGGATTCAGATGGGAGGATTGTGCAGTAATTATGCACTCTTGGCCTCTGGCTGTGGAGTATTTCGTACACTCAGATGTTGTCATTGTGTCCTATGCCTCAGTTCACTCCCCGAGACTGTGCAGGATTCATTTTGATAGTTCCATACCCCAAGTGTAGGCATTATTCAACAGTTTTTACTATCAGTGACTGGGACTTCATCACCTGTTGATTTGAAGTAATGATTATGTAAGACTGAATGACTGCAATTATTGTATACGTAGTGCCCCAGGTTGTTCAGTTATCAATACAGTCAGTACCGAAGATTGTGCCACAGGCCACAGTTCAGTTCTTGTAATTGTGCATTATTCGTAACATAGGTGTGTACATTTGTTCAGTATTCAATACCTCGCTGCCTGGGGTTTTACACTATTTATTAACTCAGTGCCTGGGACTGTAGACTATTCCTACCCTCAGGGTGTGGTTATGAAGTATTTTTTTTTTTATGGTAACCATCCAGTTTCACAGTTTATGTCAGACCATTTTTTTCTTGAACCAGTTACCCTCCATCAAGAATTATATGAACAGCAAATTAAAAAAAATATATGTGAAATATGCAAAGTCCAATAATCGAGATTTACGTGAGATTATACTTGAATATACTTGGATACATCACTTACTAATGTACATAAATCACATTTCCCTGGGCTGTGGGATTGTATTATATTGCATTGTATTGTAATAGTATTTATATAGCGCTTCCTACCCCTGACGAGGCATTGAAGCGCTTTTCGGAGAGTAACACGCTACTCCGGAACCCAAGAGGAATTAGTGCTGTATTAGTATAGGGAAATATGAGTACAGATTTAGTATTCTTATGAGTTAATTTGAGCAGAGAATATGTGAGTTTGTTAGTTGGATTGACTAGAATAATGGAGGGAAGAATCCAGAAGTGTTAATTGGGAGTTTATAGTAATAGGATGAGGCTAGGGATGAGTAAAGGAGAGATGGAGGAGGGAAGAGTCTATTTCAAGGGATAGGGAGATTATAGTAGCAGGAGGGGTTTTGGATGAGTCAAAGGTGAGATAAATGAGGAAGAAGTAAAGCTTATAATAGACTACATTTATATTATTATCCTTTTATTTATAATTTAATTTATATATATATATATATATATATATATATATATATATATATATATATATATATATATATATAAATAAATTGGTAATCATTTTTATTTTTATTTAATTTATTTATTGATTAATATTTTTGTAACTTTAATTTACTTATTTATAATTAGAATTTTATTTATAGGTTTTATTTTATTTATTTTTATTTAATTGTTTCTCTAGTAGAGTAGGACTGGAGAAATACATATATATATAAATACATAGTAAGGGAATATATGTTCAAGGAATATAATAATGGGTATAATGGTATGAGAAGAAAATAAGTATTGTATAAACACAGGCTTTCAAAATTTGTAATATTTGAAGTTAATTAATAAGTGTACTTTTCTAACATGTATTTATGTTTCCTCAATTTTTGAATAGGGAAATGCTTATGATACTAAAACATTTGATCAGTGTGATATAAAAACAAGAGCAGGGATTCATAAGTATCTAATATAACAACTTATCTAGGGGCTATGCAATGACCTATGAACATGTTAAGCATAGAATAACATGCACAAATATATGCATATACACACACACATATATATATACACACATACACACACACACACACACACACACACACACACACACATATATATATTTAACCCTGAGTAAATATACATTTTAAACAGGTTTAAAGAGTATGTGTGTAATTTATTGTTATGACATAGTAGCGATACATATTTCCTAAAGAACTATACATATCTAGAATATACACACAATCAGATTAAAAATATTTATCAACACAGGCATCTGCAGTCCATTGCTGTTTGAATATGGTGGTTATGAAGGAAAGAGCCAACACTTGAGTAGTCTTCTGAAGTCAAGATAGTTATCCGTGGATCTTATATTTGGGGGTAATGAATTCCATAGTTTGGCTGCTTGAACAGAGAAGGATGTACCACCTATAGTATTTTTCTTGTATGGTGGTGTTCTAAGGTGGGGTGCCAATCTTCAGTGGAGGTTTCTTTGTTGAATGTTTTTGGTTATTTTGTTTCTGATAAAAAGTGGTCCTGTTCCATGTATAGCTTTGTGGGTGATACAAAGAAGCTTGAAGGTGGATCTTCTGGCAGCGGGTAACCAGTGTAGTTCTCTCAAGGCAGGGGAGATGTGAGCTTGTGGCTTTACATGTAATAGTAGCCTGTCAGCGGAGTTCTGAATACATTGTAGTTTTTTCATAATAGATAGAAATGATCCATGGTAGAGGCCATTGGCATAATCCAGTTTGGATAGTAAAAGAGAGATAGTAGCTTGCACCTTGTGTGGAAATCCGAGGTGGTGGAAGATGCCTCGAAGAGTTCTTCAAGGTGATGAAGCTTGTTCGTGCTAATTTGTCCACTTGGGCTTTCATTGTTAACCTGGAGTCCATGGTAATTCCAAGGTTTTTAACTTCCCCGGATAATTGAGGAGGTGGTCTGAGATCGTTAGGCCAGGCGCACAGTGGGACATAATTTTT
Source organism: Pleurodeles waltl (assembly GCF_031143425.1). Lineage (NCBI taxonomy): Eukaryota > Metazoa > Chordata > Amphibia > Caudata > Salamandridae > Pleurodeles > Pleurodeles waltl. The sequence goes on along the minus strand of NC_090440.1, from coordinate 1,917,800,682 downwards.
CCAGTCACCACATGTGAGTATTTCCATTTTGGAAGCGTTTAGTTTGAGATCCAAGTCATCCACTGATCAACGGCTCTGAGGCAACTGAAGATTTGTGATTTTTCAATTCCTTTGCAGCATTCCAATTTAAGTAGTATTTGTGTGTCATCTGCATAGTTGTAGCATGTGAGTTGAAAACCATTGATCGGTTCTGGTAATGATATCATGTAGATGTTGGAAAGTAAAAGTGAGATGATTGATCCTTGGGGGAGCCCTGCTTTTCTGAGGTAAGGTTTGGATGAGAAGGGGGGCGAATAGATAATGTCAGTTCTGTTTTGAAGGTAGTATGTAATCCAGTCGAGAGCAGTCCCTTCTATGCCGGCTTCGTGGAGTCTTTGGATTAGGGTGTCATAGTCAACCGTATCAAAGGCAGCCGAGAGGTCCAAGAGAAGTTGTGCAGCAACTCCATTGCGGTCGACTGTGTTTTTAAGATCATCCCAGATTGCTATGATTGCCGATTCAGTGCCTCTTACTGGGCAGAATCCAGTTTGGAAGTCTGAAAGTATAGAATTGTCTTCAATGAATTGTGACATCTGGGCGAATGCTGCTCTTTCTATCAGTTTGCCCAGGAAAGGTCCATTTGTAATTGGTCTGTAGTTGTTGGGGTCCTGTGGGTCTAGGTTTGTTTCCTTTAATAACGGACGTATGTATGCCTTTTTCAGGTCTTCCGGAAAAGTTCCTGTAGTTAAAGAGTTGTTGATGATTCTTCTTACAGGTGTGGCGGCATTCCATTACCACAGCACACACCATTGGACATTATTTACCTCACTCAGATCCTGGATTTCGGCACTATGCTGATCCTCGGTGCCTGAGATAGAGAAGTGTGAATTACATGAGTTCACCAGTTGCACAGTATTCATTGTATTTAGTAAGTGAATTGAGACGCCTTCATTACTTCACTACCTAGGTTTGGGTACCATTTCTTAGTCTAATTACCTACGATTTGTGGTACTCGTTATACATGATGTGGAAAACCATGTAAGTAATTGTACACCAGGAATGCAGCAATTATGGAGATCTCTTCAGAGTTGGGAGTTTGCAGCACTGTTACCGTCTGTGCCGAGGATATTGCAGCATGTGTTTCTTTATTGCTCTGAACTGTTCAGTATTAATCACCTCAGTGCCTTGGAGTTTGTAATATTAATTAACTTAAATACGTGCATTGTGCAGTATTAAGTGTTTCGTCGCCTCAAATCGTACTGTATTCCTTCCCCTAGGGCCTGTGATGTTGCAGTATGTATTGCCTTCAGGCTCACGTTGTGTTTCTCGAATGCACATTATTTAACAAAATTGGTGCTTGTGTTTTGGGGCGTTTATAAATTCCGTGCCTTTGACTAGACTCCATTTCTCTCAAAACCCCTGATTTACAGTATTTGCACCTGCACTGCCTGGATGGGGCAGCATTAATCCCATTCAGTTTTTCGATTGTGTTACATTCCTCCTCATACTTGGATTGTACAGTCTTCAGTGCACTAAATTGAAAAAAAACATACATGGGATTTGAGCAATTTCTTAACTTCAAAATGTGGTAGTGTTAAGAATTAATTTGCCTAACACCTGTGATTGTACAGTATTCATTTGCCTGACATCTGGAATTGTGTAGGATTCATTTGCGTAATATATGGGATTGTGCAGAATTCATTTACCTAACACCTGAGATTGTACAATATTCATTTGCCTAATACCTGGAATTGTGCAGTGTTAATTTACATAATTCCTGGGATTGTGCAGCATTAATTTGCCTAACACCTTGCATTGTGCAGAACTCCTTAATTTATCCCCTGTGATGGGGCAGTATTCATGTGCCTATCACCTGTGATTGTGCAATATCCATTTGGCTAACACATGGGATTGTGTAGTATTCATTTCCCTAGCACCTGCTATTGTGCAGCATTCATTTGCTTAACACCTTGGATTGTACAGTATTAATTTGCCTAACATCTGGGATTGCGCAGTATTTATTTGCCTAACCTCTGGGATTGTACACTATTAATTTGCCTAACATCTGGGATTGTGCAGAACTCATATATCTAACACCAGAGATTGTTCAGTATTGATTTGCTTAACAATTTAAATTATGCAGTATTAATTTACCTAACACCTGGAATTGTGCAGTATTTTTTATTTAGCACCTGGGATTGCGCAGTATTCTTTACCCCAGTGTCCATCAATGTGCATCAATCACTCTTGCTGTGCCTACTTGTGTGCAGTATTTATTAGTTTGATGCATGACATAGTGAAGTATTCACCACATCAGTGCATGGATCCCACAGCATTAATTGACCACAGTACCTAAGAAGTACAAACCTTTTATCCTCGTTGCATTCTTCATGCCCTCAGTGCCTCTGAGGACATTCCTTTTTTAACGACAGTACCCGGGACTGGACAATAGTATTTCCTGGAATTGTGCACTATCCTTAGCTGTAGTGCCACTATTGTGTAGTTTTCATAAATTAAAACACAGGGAGAGTGTTCTAATCCTCTGCCCTAAAGAATGGGATTTAGAAGTATTTATTTCCCGACTACCTGAGATTTGAAGTATTTTGTGCCCTCAATGCCTTGGATGGCTCAGTATTCTGACATTCAGGCCCAGATTTATAGTTTTTCATGCAAAACTGCTTTAATGCAGTTTTGCATGAAAAAGTATAGCGCCGGCTAGCGCCATTCCAAGACACCAGCTGGGCCCCATATTTATGGAATGTCTCTAGCCTGTGCTAATGCCCAGTAAGCGTCCTTGTAAAGGACGCAAACAGGGTAGGGAAGGTGTAGGGGAAACCGGAACTTGTGTGCCGAATTATGGCGCTACACTGTTTAGAGGTAAAAAATGCCTCTACGCAGTGTAGTGCCATTTTTTGGCACACAACCCCCATGGACATGGCTCCTGTCTTAGTAAAGACAGGAGCAATGCTCACCACCTTAATGGCCATGCCCAAAAAAAAAAAAAAATATATATATATATATATATATATATATACTTACCTGGGATGGGTCCCTCATCCTGTGGTGTCCCTCTGGTGTGGGTGGGGGTGGGTGGGGTGTCCTTAGGGCTAGGGAAGGGCACCTGTGGGCTCTTTCCATGGTCTCTGACTATGGAAATATGCTTACAGGTCCCCTTACTCCTGCCCATACCCAGGCGTTAAATAATGGCACCACACAAGCTTAGTGCCATTATTTAAGGCCCCCATCCCCCTGTGCTGGATTTTAGCATGGGGGGATAAATATGGTGCTAAGGCCATATCATCCTTTTCTGGACAGGAACTCCTACCTTGCATCTCATTGACGCAAGGTAGGTTTTTACGTCCAGAAAACGACGTTAACTCCATTACTGTGGCTCTAGACGTGTCTAGCGCCGGCGTATAAATATGGAGTTAGGTTTGCGCTGAATTAACATTTAAAAAATGATGCTAATTCAGCGCAAACCGGGTACAAATATGGGCCTCAGTCCCTGGTATCTTCAGTATTCATTACTGAGTGCAAGGGTTGGTTCAGCATTAGTTATTCCCATGGCCTGAGTTTTGCTGTATTTTGTACCCTTAGTGCCTCGAACGACTCAGTATTCTGACATTCAGTCCCTGCCATTCTGCAGTATATGTAGGGTGTGTTCAGAATTAGTTATTCCCATGTCATGGGGTTCTGTATCATTCATTAAGCACCTCAGTGCCAAGAATGATAGGGCATGAAATATCCCAATGCCCCGAACTGTGAGGTATTCATTTCCGCAATATCCGCAATGTGCAATATTTTTGACCAGAGTGCTTGGGAGCACATAACATTTATAATCTTCAGGACATTTGATTGTGGAGTTGATCAAAATATATTCATGTAGTGTGCAGTATGTACTAACATCATTGTCATTACATTAATTGCCCTTAAAACCTGAATGATGCAGTATTAATTACCATCACTATGCATAACCTGGAGTGTTCATTACGCTCATTACTCACAGTAAGTGAACTTTGTCATTTTCCCTTAGTAATGCAGATTTATAGGATTGACTGAATTGGTGCACGGCGTTGTGCCATATTTCTGACCCCTGTGTCTACAGTTGTGCTTTAAGTATTACTACAGTGTCCTGGGCTCTAAGGCAGTAATTATCTGTTTGCTTTTTGTTGATAATTGTTAATTATTTTAATTGCTTGTTTGTACATCATTCACTAATCCCAGCAACTTATTTTATAGTATTTATTATTGCCTGAATAACTAGGGCTGTAAGCTATTCCTCACTACAGAATGTTGAACTGTGAAGTATTACCCACCTGTCTGCCGTGTCTTGACAGTTATTAATTACTACGCTTGCCAAATTATGATTCAGTCTTTATTCACTACTCTCAGTACATTGATTCTGTGGCCTTATTAGTTAAGTACCTAGATTGTGCAGTATTCATCAGCACAGTGCCTGTGACTGTGAGGTAATAATTCTCTGTCTGCCTACTGCTGATCAGGATTAAGTCATTTGCTCGGCTATGCATCATTCATTACTCTCCAGTCTCAATGTTTTGATTATAGAGTATCATTGCCTCGGTGCCTGGATTGTGCAGTGTCCGTCTCTACAGTGCCAAGGACTGCCATGTATTCATTACCCGATTGTCTTGATCATTATTAGTTCCCTTAATTTCACAATAGTGCATTATTCACTAATTTCAGTTCATTCACTGTATGTTATTATTAGTCAGTGCCTAGGTTTCATTGGTACAGTGCTTAGGACTGTGAAGTAATTATTACCCAATCGTCTTGTTTGTATCATTATTGAGCTCCTTAATTGATCAATTATGCATAATTCGTGAATTGCCAACACCAGTACGTTGATTATACAGTATTATTGCCTTAGTTCCTGGATTTTGCAGTATTTAATTCCTCCACTATGTGACTACGTAGCACTCATTACCACAGTACCGGACCAATTCAGTATTCTTTTGCTCAGTATCCGTGTGTCTTCATTTTTCACAGTTTTGCACTGGATTCCCCTCAAATCGTATCCTTTTGGTGTCTGGAGTTATGCAGTATTGATTACCACAGTGTCTGATATAGGTCAGTATTCTTATGCACAACTCATATGACTACACAATGGTCATAACCATACAAATCATGTTATGCTGGTTTTGTTATCCTCTCTATATGGTATGTGCAATAGTTAGACCTTTAGAGGCTGGGTTCGTGAGGTATTCATTACTACATTATAAGCATTGAACCACAGTTATTACTCCCATAAATTGTGCAGTCTTCCTCAAAGAATGCGTACATTGTGTAGCATTCATTACTTCACTGTAAACATTGAACCACAGTTATAACTCCCATATGTTGTGCGTTCTTTCTCAAAGCAGGGCGTATGCTGTTTATTATTCATTACTTCATTGCAGGCATGGAACCATAGTTATTACTCCCATAATTGTGCAGTCTTCTTCAAACAAAGGCGTTTGTTGTGTAGTGTTCATTACTTCACTGAAGCATTGGACCACAGTTATTATTCGCATAGATTGTGCAGTTTCCTCATAGAAGGGCACAGGTTGTGTAGTATTCATTACTTCACTGTAAGCACTGAACCACTGATATTACTCCCATAAATTGTGCGGTCTTTCTCAAAGTAGGGCGTATGTTGTTTATTATTCATTACTTCACTGCAGGCATTGAACCACAGTTATTTACTCCCATAATTGTGCAGTCTTCCTGAAACAAAGGTGTATGTTGTGTAGTTGTCATTACTTTACTGAAGCATTGGACCACAGGTATTACTCCTATGAATTGTGCAGTCTTCCTTAAAGGAGTGCATAGGTTGTGTAGTATTCATTACTTGCTAAAAGTGTCTAGGAAAAGGCAGCATTCAGCACCTAAAGTCTCTTGCATTGTGCTTTGTTCACTAGGTCTGTGTCCGAATAATGTAGTATTAGGTACAACAAGTGATGAAATGTAGCTTTAGTGCCTGAGTGTATGTAATGTTCATTACTTCTCTCACTGGCATAGTGTAATTGTCAATGTATGGGATATGAAGTTCTGCAGTGTCCATTACTCACAGTTCCCGAATTGTAAAGTGTTCCTTTTAAAAGTGCGTGGCATTGGAAAGAATGTAATGCCTTCTGTAGGTAAATCCACCGTTTTACATGGCTCCCCTGAAATTGTCTCTGTTTTAGTCTGATGGGGAGAGAGGGTGATGCCTGCTGCATTTGCAAGTCTCAGAATCACAATAGGAAAGGGATATGTTGGGACACTATGTACAGTGTCGGTGTAGTTTCGAAAGAGCTTGAGTTCATGGAAGATGAAACCAAGCAGCATTGGTTTAATATGGAAGGTACCAATGACTTTGTAGAGTTTTAGTCATAAGTATGAAACCTAAAGTAAACAAGAGGGTGGCTGGAGTGGAATTTCAGAATAGGGGCATTCCCTGCCTCTGCTAGGTACTACTACATCTGATAGTGTTGACGTCAAAGCTTCTTTCATGACATGAAGACTGTGTGCCTGTCGACTGTAGGACAAGGGCTATTCGCAGACCCCACTCAGATGGAAGAGGTTGGAGAATATGTGTGGAATGAGCCTAATGAAGCCCAGACGCGTGTGGTTGGAGGTCTGAATGTGTTGGATGGACAGCCAGAGCACAAACACCCATGGTGCAGAACTTGGAAGTAGAGGAGAGACTGCTGAAACAATGGGGAAAAGTGGTGGCTTCCTTGACAAAGACGGTGGGCTTCTAAGGTATGATTAAAGAGATATGATCTCCAGTTGGCCCTGAGGTACACAACAGGACATTGAAGACATTGAGAAGCAGATGAGTTGATCAATTGCAACTGGTTTGGCACTGACTTTGGGAAGTTTCTTGTTGGAACTGGGAAGTGAGTGACAACGCTATCTCCCACTCACTATGAGCTGGCACCCCAAAAGAACCCTGCGAGGTTTGGAAGCTGTGAACTATGCCTCCTGCATGAGGTGACTGACTTTTTCAATCCCTCTGGTCTGACTGAAGGTAGGAGGCAGTCTGGAGCTGGGTGTCATGCTGTGCCTCCTGGAGAGGGCGGAAGCCTCCTTCTGCCGTATGTGACTTCCCCGCAGTAACTCTCATGGACTGTCCATGCAAAACGGAGAACTGTAGAAAGAAACTTTGAAATACTACATTGTTGAAGTGTGTGATCTAAGTTTCTTCATGTTGGTGTTGAGTTGGTACTGCCTAGCCTAAACATGTGCTCTCTGAAATAGACTTTCAGCTCATCTCTGTGCTACTAAGGAGTAAATGAGGCTGTCTTAGAGAAACAGCGTCTGCCTTACTAGGAGCTGGTTCTGCGCGGTGGTGGGACTTATTATTGCCTAAATACCCAGGGCTGTAAGCCATTCCTTACCTCAGAACGTTGAACTGTGAAGTATTAATCACCTGTTGCCGTGTGACAGTCATTAATTACTATAGTTGCCTAATTGTGATTCAGTCTTTATCCACCAATCTCAGTACATTGATTCTGTAGCCTTATTACCTAAGTACCTAGGATGTGCAGTGTGCATCAGCACAGTGCCTATAACTGTGAAGTCATAATTTACCGAGCAGACTAGTTTCCTACGCCTTCGATACCTGTATTGTGCATTCAATACCTGTATTGTGCAGTCAATACCGGGTCTGTGCATTAAATACTTGGACTGTGCATTAAATAACTCGAATGTGCATTCGATATCCAAATTGTGCATTTTTCTCAGGTTGAGTGACAGGTTGTGTAGCCTTCACTACCTACGTGCTTTGCCCTGGACTGGACTGCATGTAGTACCTACCATAGGTGGGTGGGATTGGGAATTAATTATTATCTCAGATTTGGGGATTGTGCAGCATTTACGGCTTTAGGTTTGCAATATACACTTTCTTTTTCAAATCAGGTCCAGGATTGTGTACTGGTCATTAGCACAGTGTCTGAGATATATAAAATGTATCATTCGCAGTGATGTGCAATGTAATATTCTTTACTTCACTGGCCTTATTTCATTAGAGTACTCCCTCGGAATGTGCAGTATTCCTTTTCTCAGTATCTGATATATTGGTGTGTGTTAATTCTTTCAGTAATGGAATTTTGCAATGTTCGGTAACCTCGGTGTGGACACATCGATTGCTTTCAATATTTGACGTTGTGCTTTATTCATTCCATCCTGTTCCTTTTAATGTGCTATGTCCTGCAGCCTCAGAGCTTGAGATTGGGCAGTACTTTTACAATCTGTGGCTATAAATCTGCCACATTCCTTTTTCTGAGTGCCCCAAGTATTAATTCAGATCAGCATTTGTGACTGTGAAGTGTGTGTTGCCCTTTGTGTCTGCAATGGTCCACATTCCATTTTCATTTGTTGTCACCTCAGTGTCTTTAATTGTGCAGTTATTATTGCATTCCCTTTTGGGGACAAACAAGGGTGCTTATGGTTGGTCCATGTTTGGAATGGCATACATACGCTAAAATGATGGAATGGAATGCATCCAGAGAAGTTAGCAGTATTTCGTATATTGTTCCAAGTATCTCCATCCATCATTTTTTGTTACCCAAGTGAGCAGCCGACGTGGCGCGGTATGCCCAGGTGTCTGTTCTGAACTACAGCGCTGGGGGACCTCAAACTGCACCTCACGGTTGAGAAAAAACAAATGCAAAACATGCCAGCGATTGCATGTTTTCATATTCAGAGGGGTCTTGGTGTGGCACTCTGGGCTTGACAATTTGTAACAGGGCTAAGACTGGTTTGCATATCGTTGATCACTCCCCATAGTCGCACAGATGAGCTACAGATTGATGGAATGGAATTAGCATGAAATAATGAGATTTTCTCTCGTCAGTCCTCCCTGTATCTCAGATTGTACATTATTCATTACTCTTAGGACCTCATATTGTGCAGTTCTCATCCTCCTAAAAGTCAGTAATTGTGTGGTATCCAACATACCTGGTAATTGTAATTTTGCATTAATCATCCTGTGCAGTGGCTAAGAATGCGCAGTATTATTTGCACTAAGCACCGGGGATTTGTAGTATTCAGTCTGCTCATTTCCTGGCAAATTGAAATATTCTTGGCTACAATGGCCAGGTTTACGGCAGGTGCCTGAGACTGCGCTCTATAAGTATGTAGTTAGTAGTTGTACCGCATTCATACTCCAGATCATTGGATTGTGCGGTTTACATTCTTGCCGGCTGAGATCACGTAGTATTTTCTCACAGTGCCCGGGTGTGTGCGGTAGTCACTAGGAGGCAGGTGGTTTAGTACCAGAGGGAGACCAGGCGCAAGGCTTAACACGCTTAAGCCTGAGTCAACCACGGCTGCTTCTACCAGTTCCCGGTTTAATTGCTGAGATAACGCCTCTAAGCCATAGATCACCGTCAGGAGAGCTGAAGCTAACAGTCTTGTCATACAAGAACTCATTGCTTAAACTCACTCAGACGAATGACCTTCAAAAGATAAGTGTGACATTGGGCTAGAGTCAGAAATGCACAACCAACTTTGGACCGTGTTTATACTTTTTTAGCACCGCTTTTGCGTCACTTTTTGATGCAAAAGCAGTGCAAACTTACAAAATAAAGGCCCATATTTATACTTTTTGACGCAAACCAGCGGCGGCGCTGGTTTGCGTAAAATTTTTTACCGTCGGCTAATGCCATTCCTACCCACCAGACGGGCGCCTTATTTAAGGATTGACGTTAGTCAGCGCTGTGGGGTGGTCAGAGTAAAAAAAAAGACTCAACCCAGGCAGCGCCGGCGTAGGGGAAAATGGGGGTTGTGCGTCAAAAAATGGTGCAAGTCAGGCTAGAGTAAAAAATCATGGCTCAAACCGGACTTGTGCCATTTTTTGACGCACAACCCCCTTTGAAATGACTCCTGTCTTAGCAAAGACAGGAGTCATGCCCCCTTGCCCAATGGCCATGCCCTTCTGGCCCCTGGGCATGGCCATTGGGCACAGTGGCATGTAGGGGTGCCCAAGTTAGGCCCCCCTATGCCACTTTAAAAAAATAAAAAAATTATACTTACCTCAACTTACCTGTACTTACCTGGGATGGGCCCCCCATCCATGGGTGCCCTCCAGGGTTGGGCGAGGGTGGCAGGGGGTGTCCCTGGGGGCAGGGAAGGGCACCCCTGGACTGCTTCCACGGTCTGAGACCATGGAAATTAGCCCACAGGTCCCTTAACACCTGCCCTCACCCAGGCGTTAAAAAAACGGCGCACATCAGGCTGTGCGCCATTTTTTAAGGCCCGCCCCCTCCTGTGCGTCAAAATGACGCGGGAGTATAAATAAGGCGCACAGGCCTTATAGTCATTTTTTGGATGGGAACGCCTACCTTGCATGTCATTAACGCAAGGCGGTTCCCCGCATCCAGAAAATTACGCACACGGAGGGATTTTGACATTCGAGGGGTCGGGCGTCATAGTTTAAATATGGTGTTAGGTTTGCGCCAAATGTGCTTTAACATTTTTGACACACATTCGGCGCACACAGAGTATAAATATGCCCCACAATTGTATTTTGTAAGTTTGCGCTGCTTTTGCGTCAAAAAGTTACGCAAAAGCGGCGCAAAAAAATATATAAATATGGGCCTTTGTTTACTAGTGCCAACTCATGTTTCCTATTCACAAATCTTAAATGTACATTCGTAAATGGATTAACTCACATGTGAAATTAGACCACTGTGATATTTTTACACATGGGAGCAAATCTGCTCATAAAGGAGGGTTGTGGCCATTCTGGGGTAGATATACCTGGGTAAGCAGGTGTACACCCACAAACCTGTGAGTTTGGCACATTTCCACCTTGGATACAGGGGATGTGACCAAAATTTGTCGGGGTGCAGGAATGGGATTTTCCTTCTGGCCAACATATTTTAGCTTTGGAGAAACAAAATAATAACAGTCTTTGAAAATTCCAAAACAGTCAGAAGTGTATTATGTTTTGCCTTCAGAATTACATGCCTAACATTTTGTGAATTGTTCCTAATATAATTCACACTTAGAAATCACAAAAATAACATTATGCCCCTACCAGGGTAATGGAAATTCATAGAAAAACGTGAACAATAATAAAAATTAAAGGGAAGGTTGACTAGCCTTAAGATACATAATCATAATCATAAGCGGTTTGTTAGAGTAGAGCTGAGCTAAATGTGAAATAATACGAAGAATGGTTATAAAAAGGCGCTTTTAGAAAAAAATCACCAAATTGGTTTCTAGTAGTTAGGTTCTTTGGTAGGTTTGAAGGACAAAGGGGAGCTGGTAAACAGTGGCACCTCAGTTCCTTGTGCTGGCTCTCGAGGGCTGCAGCAGGGGCCTTTGCAGGAACTTTGAGACCACCTATTTTAAATTGACTCATTGTCAAGAGAACAATAGGAGAGAGTGAGTATACAATAACATACAAAGCGTTCTATAATAGGTAAGAATTCCGTAAAAACTTAGATGTGGCTTACCAGGGGTGATAGAAGGCATATCTGTAACTAGGCCGCAAACAAACCTGGAAACTTGCCAGAGAACCAAAGATGGGTACCATTCCTCCCTGTGGGAAACTAGAATCATAGTTTCCAAATCAAAAAGGGGAAATCTGAAAGTCAAGTCTAAAACAGTTTCTGAGATTCCAAAATCAGATCACATGATATAACTGGAGGGGGTATAAAAATTATTGTGGAGTTGAATACCAAGGTTAGTCCAAAGCAAAAGCATGGGTCCTTACAAGGGATAGTGAGAAGGGAAATCTGGCAACCAAACAAAGGGGAACAAAACCTAAAACCTGATGTAGCCTAACAAATGTGAGAGGAGGCGTATCTGTAACTAGGCCCCAGGCACACCCGGAAACTTGTCAGAGAACCAAAGACGGCAGCATACCTCCTCATCGGAAACTAGAATCATAGTCAAAATGGAATCTGAAGCGTAGTCAAAAACAGGTTCTGGGTTTCCAAAAGCAAATCCCAGGAGACAACTGGAGGAGGTACAAAACCTACTGCCGAGTTGAAAACCAAAGTCAGTCCAAGGCAAATATATGGGTCCCTACAAGGGATAAGGAGAAGGGAAACCTGGGAACCAACAAAGGGGAGAAAAACAAAGATGAAGGGATGGAAACACAGGTTTGAATTACAACGTCCAGCAAAAGAGTTGAAACAACCAATGTTACCAGACACGATATTCAATGCCCATTAAGTCTTTATAGTGATGTGCCCTCTCTGGCCTGTGAGTCAACTGGCAGAACTCTAGTGGCTTTAGCACCATTTTTCAGATCTGATCCTGAAAGCTAATGTCCTCCATTACTGTAGCCTCCATGGCCAGTTCTCATCTCCTTCATGGGGTACGTTCCCTGACTCTCTTAAGTGATAACTTATCCCCAAAAGTGACTGAGGGCTTTTCCTTGTTTCTGAAAGGGAAGGTGGTGCCCACGTGTCTCCAAAATGGGCTCTGTGTTAGTGGACTGCCTCCAGGTCTGGTTGGTATGAGATACATTTCAAGGACAATCCTTCTGCAGAACAAACCTGAAACGAACACAGGTTCTGAAGTACAGAACTGATCCTACCTCTTATAGAGTTAAAAAGGAGAATGAACATTTAAAAATGCAGTATTCCAATAAAAGATGAACAACAAAACAGACTGTCGTGTTCAGCAAGCATTACAATAATATAAACACTAATTACTATTGGCAGGTGAAGCCTGAGCCAGTTCTACGCGTGCACATAATAGTCCTGGTGTGCAGTACAATCTGTACATGTGCCACGAATTAGGGCTCTGGAAGCAGGTTAGGGGCCACTGATTTCTGCACGAACTTTATTTGATTTAATAGCTTTTTACATTTAATTTCTATGATTTAGTGTTAGTATTTTTATGTGTGATCGATTTGGTGTGATTTATGAGCTTACTTGGAAAGTAGCTTCAAGAACCAAACAAAAACAATTACTTCTGTTTCACGACGTTTCCTCATGTGATCCTCTTTTTAAAAAATGAAACAAACACTGTAAGGTGGTCATAAGCTTGGTCTTGCCTGGGGTCTTTTTGGTGTAATAGCACCTTATGGCGCTACATGACAATAGTGCTTTATGATGCTAAGTGAAAGGAAATAGGTTAATGCATCGCATCTCCTTACTATGCCAATGGGCAAACGTGTTGACCTGTGCCCTAAGTGAGTTCGCCTAATCACGCTGTATGCAGATGCAGTCTTCACCAGAAGTGGTGTGTTGACCACCTTGGAGAAGGATATGATGCTGTTGCGGTACCTTTCCTATGCCACCATGGCTGTTGCTGTAGGAATGTATTCTACTTCTTCAATGGCTTTTTTGTGGTGACTGCTTTTGCCTGTCCCTCTCAAAAGGCTGGTGATGGGCCTGGTGACCTGTGGTAATGGCATTTGCATTTTGTGGTCCTGAACAGCTTGTTCCCTAGGGCAGGCTCTGTCTCACAGGATTCTGCCCCACGTTGCTTCTGTAACTTGGTCACCTCTAAGAGACCTCAGGACATTTACTACCTCATTTACTTGTTACCAGGGCCGGCCTTAGCTCTAGTGGTGCCCTGTGTGACAATGTCTGTTGGTGCCCCCCAATGACCACCGCTCACATAAAGCCCTGCCTAGCCTAATCCAAAAGAAAAAAAATAAATACCTTATTTAAAAATATACAGCCCTTAGCCATGCTCCACTTTTCTCTGAGCCATAAATATGGGCAGCCCAAAACATGTCCTGGAACACCAACCACGCCATGCGTCCCTGTGGTCAACTCCCAAGTGGCCATGGAAAGTGCGCATTCGAGATGGTGATGGGGATTACTAAAATCTGAAGTAATGAAGATTACGGGTATGTAATCACAGCATTAGTGCAGAGCATCTTCCACTGCAGCTGTCTGCACTGTCCCTGTCCTGTGAGTGTGAGGGAAGCTTGCTTTAGTTATGGCCATATCGTACCAGTTCTTTGTGTCTTATTGAAACTTCAGAATATTTTTCCCTACAAAGACTTCAGAATGTTGGCATTGTCAATGCTATGTCATCTGATGCTGGCACCGGTTGCAACGGCAACGGTGTGGCATTGCAGTGCTAGTATCTTATCTGCTGGAGTTTGTAGTCAGCATTGATGACCAGAGATTATGACTGGAGAGGTCTAGGTTTGTACTTTGTCTTTTATTGTGAGGGAGGTCTTGAGACAATTCTATGGTTGCTGTAGATTTGTCATCTATCAGATGTGTGCCGGTGTCACCCAGAGAGTGCTTTTGTTCTATTCACGTGCAAAAACAACAGATGATGAACGGAATGCAGAGCAAATCAAGCATTCACCCCCAGTCACAGATCTGGGTGTAATCCATCAGGTTTTTTTGTGTTCCATGCCATCCCAGTTTGGACCCAGCCATATGCAAATCAGTCTTGACCCTTTTCCCCCTATGGCTGGGTCCAAACTGGGGTGGCGTGGTGAGCAAAAAAGCAATGGATTAAACCCAGATCTTTGTGACTCGGGTGAATGTTTGCATTGTTCAGCATTCCGTCCATCATCTGTTCTTTTTGCATTTGTTGCCCCAAGTGGGAAGGGTATGTCCAGACGTGGGTCCCGTGCTCACTGTGCCACTGGATTCAAGCTAGCCTGGCTGATGAAGGGTGATACCCTGAAACCGATCCCAGGATGCTTGCTTCCGGTCCAGAGAGGACCTGGCTTGGCAGTTCAGGCTGCACTGTTCCCATGGGAACAGGGTTAAGACTGATTTGCATATGGCTGGGTCCAAACTGGGATGGCGTGGTGAGCAAAAAAATGATGGAATAAACCCAGATCTTTGTGACTGGGGGTGAATCTTTGCATTGTTCAGCATTCTGTCCATCATCTGTTCTTTTTGCATTTGTTCTATTCACATCTAGTCACTTGGTGGATTTCTGGGCCAGTTGTCTACTGCAGCTTCGTAGCAGTGGTTGTTTAGCTGTTGTAGCACCTTGAAGGAGGCAGTTAGGATGGGGTTGTGAACTTCTTGAATAGCTTCTTCCATTTCAGTCCTGCACTACTCACCCATTGGGTGTTTGAGGGGGAGGGACTTCAAGGGCAGCATTGACAATCTTTTTTTGATTTTCTCCAGTGGCGGCCAGTAATTTTAGAAGGAAGGGGAAAGCGGGACGCACAGGCACACATGCACACTCACACTTACCTATTCATTCACACACATGTGCACACACACATCCATTCTCAACACTCATTATAAAAATATTCAAACATGCACGCACACACACGTACCAAACATTCATTAAAAAACAAAAACACACACACACTTGCCTTCAGCTCTGCCTCAGAGGTCCCAGTAGGGTTGGGACTGATGCCTTCCCTCACTGGCTAACCTAAAGTCAGCCAATGAGGGAAGGCAGCAGTCCCAACTTGTCACAGGATGGGATGGGGTCAGTGAGACTGCTGACCCCTCCCCACTCTGTGACAATGTGTCACTGATTGACATTCAGCATTAGGCGCTTCACGGCTTAAAACTGAAGCGCCCAGTCTGAAGCGATCGGGGACATTCCCCCCTCGTCATGAGTGGGAGGGCCATCGAAGCATCTTTGCTATGCTGAAGAGGTCATGCCCACAGGGCTGTGACTTCCTCAGCCCAGCAAAGTTCAGCTCAGGCAGCTGGGAGCCTGCACAAACAGTGCATGTCTAGCTCTTGGATGCCTGACCAGAAAATGAAGGGCTGACCTTTGCTCAGCCTGACAGACACTCTTCTTGGGGAGCAGAAGGTGGAGGGGTGACCCTTCAGCCCCAGAGGATGGCCGCGGCTGGTTTTCTCACTTTATACACATGGACTCATTGGGAGTTTTGAACCAAGTAAAGAATTGCTGTCTCTTGGTGAGGGAGCAGTTTCCTCTGTGTTAGATGTTAACAGGTTTTTGGGGTCATGTGATGAGGAGGAGTCGCATTCTGATGCCTGAGGAGGTGAGTTGCTTCCTTGTCTGCAGGGGGTGGCAGTCCTAAAAAAAATATTTGGTAACGCTTTTTGTCTTGTTATTGTTTGTATCAGAAGCCCAGGGTTGGGTAGTTTGTTCCACCCTTTCCCACATGTGCTGCCTGTAATTGGCTAGGAACCTTCAAAGCTGGCTTCTGATTGCCTGGCTGGGCCGTCGGGTCCCGGCAGCAGCTATCAGTAACAGCAGATGTCAATGTTGGGAGCCAGGCTCTGAAAGAAGCCCAAAACAAGCAGCATTTTTTCAGATAAACAAAACAAAAATGCAACAAGTGACTGAGCAAAATTATAAGCGCCAGCAGATGACAAGAAGCCAATGTCATATATCATGGGCAGTTGGCAACAGTAAATGCCCCTTAGCATGATGGGAAGCTCATTCCAGCCCTCAGCTTAGTGAAAGCCTGTGAATTACATTATGAAAGATAGCTGCTTCTTCCTCTCACTGGAAAGCGCCAACCGAGAAAGCCATGTCTGAATTTCTAGAGGGTAAGAAAGTTCAGTGACATTAAATATGTTTTTCTCGTCAGCCTTCTTACCACCAATTCCCCCCAACCATGTGAGGTTTACCTCGCCTGACAGACATGATTTTCCTATCCTCAGGCCTTTAGGTGGGATGAAAAAATGAAGAGTCTCTAAAAAGGGTGTGGCCTTTATAATCAAAGGTGTGGCTTAAACATGTAAACTAAATTTCTGTGATTCCCATAGTGTGCCACCCAACCAGTGGTTTGGTGCCTCTTTGAGTTTTCTGATATTGAATTTAGTTATAAAACACTGCCATACACTTAAACCCAGCCAGGACTATTGGCTTTGTCAACAATCGTCGCTGTTTAGGATAAAATGCTATACAAAAGTAATATTCTAAATGGGAAGAAAATACAAAAATAAACAATATCATGGAAACAGCTAACAGTCATAGGGAATGCAATATTAAGTAAAACATGTAAAATAGAAACAGGAACTAAATCGCTGACATGGATTAATTTAAGTTTTTTACATTAATTATTCGGAAATCTATCAGTGTTTTTACCTGTAAGGTTGAAAGAACAATTTTATAGTGATTTATAATGACCCATTTAAGAGTCCATTTTTAACTACTGTCTGAGACCAGGGTGGAGCAGCTCACTTAAAGCCCTGCCTAGCCTAATCCAAAAGAAAAAAAAGAAATACCTTATTTAAAAATATACAGCCCTTAGCCATGCTCCTCTTTTCCCCTGAGCCATAAATATGGGCAGCCCAAAACATGTCCTGGAACACCAACCACGCCATGCGTCCCTGTGGTCAACTCCCAAGTGGGCAAGGAAAGTGCACATTCGAGATGGTGATGGGGATTACTAAAATCTGAAGTATTTAAGATTACGGGTATGTAATCACAGCATTAGTGCACCATCTCACACTTTCTGACCAGACCAATTCAGCCACTCCTTCTATGGCAGAGGGAGGAAGCCCCCTGTCCGGACTCTAAATGGAGTCTCTATCGTAAGGGAGATCCTCTAAGGTTACGTGGCCACGGTCAATCAGGGGCGCAGTGAAGGGCCGCCATTTTAGCGGTGAACAAGAGTGGCATGCCCAACCTATATTTTGATGCCCTCCAATAGTGGAAGCAGCTCCTTGTTCGGCTTGCCCTTTGAAGATGAAACGGCCCATGAGAGCAGCCTGATACCTGCCTCAAGCAGTCACGCTGAGCCTTCTGTTTGGTGGGCCTGGACTGCATATGCCTAGGGGGGTGAGCTGGCAAGCTGGAGGCTGCGGGCACTGCTGGTCTTTGTAGCTGAGCTTGGCACGAGCCCTGTAGATTCTTTTCAGAGCCTGAAATTGTGCAAACATTTTGGCCCCAGGGAGTGAGATTACTTGCAGGCCTTCAATACTGTGTCCTCTGTATCTAGACTAGTGCAGTATTTTTACCCTCAGTGCCAGGGATTGGACAGTATTCCTGATTTCTGTTTTTGGGGTTGTACAATAGTCTAACACTCATTGTCTGGGATTATACAATATTTTACCCTCAATGTCTATATTTCTGTCTTCTGTGCCTGGGATTGTACACTGCTCTTGCTCTAAGTGCCTGGGATCAGGCAGTATTCTTACCCTTGGTGCGTGAAATTGTGCAGTTTTTTTACCCTTGGTGCCTGGGATTATTGACAGCAATTTTACCGAACAGCAGTTTTACCCTCTGTGTCTTGTTCTGTACAATATTCTTACCCTTAGTGCCTAGGACTGGATTCTGTGTATGGGACTGTGCAATACTTTTGTACTGGGAGCCTGACTGGTACAGTGCTCTTATCCAGAGTCTCTGTGATTGGACAGTATTACTACCTTCAATTTGTGGAATTGCACAGTATTTCTGCCTTTTGTGTCTCGGGGGACACAGACATATGCTGGAGTTTTACAGTATTCTTACCCTTAGTGCGTGGGACTGTACAGTAGTCTTACCGTCGTTGCCTGGGACTGTATAGTATTCTATACTGTCTGTTCCTGGGGTTGTACAGTTTTCTTACTCTTGGTGCCTGGGATTGTACAGTATTCTTACCCTTGGTCCCTGAGATTGTACAGTTTTCTTACCCATGTTGCCTGGGATTGTATAGGATTCTATACTCTAAGTCACTGAGACTGTCAGTAGTCTTACCCTTGGTGCCTCGGATTGTATAGTATTCTATATGTTCGGTTCCTGAGATTGTACAGTATTCTTAACTTTGGTGCCCAAGATTGTATGTTATCCTATATTCTTGGTCCCTGGAATTATACAGTACTCTTATCCTTGGTGCTTGGGATTGTATGGTATTCTGTACTCTTGGTGCCTGGCACTGTACACTATTCTTACCCTTGGTCCCTGGGACTGTACAGTATTCTTACCCTTGGTACCTGGGACTGTAAATTTTTCTATACTCTTGGTCCCTGTGATTGTACAGTACTCTTTCCCTAGGTGCCTGAGATTATATAGGAGTCTATACTTTTAGTCACTGGGACGGTACAGTAGTCTTACCCTTGGTGCCTGGGATTGTATAGTATTCTATACTCTCGTTCCCTGGGAGTGTACAGTTTCCATACTCTTAGTGCTCGGGATTATATAATATTCTATACTCTTGGTGCCTGGTACTGCTAGGTCTTCTTAACTGTGGTGCATGGCACTGTACAGTATTCTCACCCTTGGTGCCTGAGTTTGTACAGTATTTGATAGTCTTGGTTCCCAAGACTGTACAGTATTCTTAGCCTTGGTGTCTGGGATTGTATAGGATTCTATACTCTGGGTCAGTGGGACTGTATAGTAGCCTTACCCTTGCTGCCTAGAGACTATAATATTCTATACTCTTGGTCCCTAGGATTGTACACTTTTCTTAGTCTTGGTGCCCGGGATCATATAATATTCTATACTCTTGGTGCTTGGAGCTGTACAGTTTTCTATGCTCTTGGACCCTGGGATTGTACAGTTTTCTTACCCTTGGTGCCTGAGATTGTAATCTATACTCTCAGTCCCTGGGATTGTACAGTTTTCTTCCCCTTGTTGCTCGGGATTGCATGGTATCCTATCTTCTTGGTGCATGGAACTGTACAGTATTCTTACTCTTGGTGCTTGGGATTGTATATTACTCTTGGTCTCTGGGATTGTACAATATTCTTACCCTCAGTGCCTGGGATTGTATAGGATTCTATTCTCTCGGTCCCTTGTTCATACAGTACTGTTATCCTTGGTGCCTGGGATTCTAGGGTAATCCATACTCTTGGTCTCTGGGATTGTATAGTATTCAATACTCCTGGTCCCAGGGATTGTAGAGTAGTCTTACGTTTGGCCCGTACCCTGCTGTCTTTTCTGGTTCCTCTATTCAGTCTTTCTTCCTCTTTCTCTCTCTCTCTCCACCTGCTTCTCTCCCCTCCCCCTTTTCTCCCTTGAGGTTTTGGTGTTCCCGTGCCTGCAGAATCTGGGTTGAATACATTAGCAATGTTTTTCTTTTTCGCAATAAAACTTTCACAGGCTGTGTGACGCATTCATGGAGGAGTCTGACTGTGCTCTAATGCTCCGCTCTGCATTCTGGGTAATGCAGTGGGAGGTCTGTATATACCCCTAGGGCTTCATTCCAGTAATTAGTGTCAGGTTGTAGGGTAGGGATGACGTTTGAGGGTGGCGTATGCACAGGAGGACGGAACCTGGGTTTAGGGGTCAGGTTGGATGTGATGTTTACCTGGTACTCAGATTTGGAGATGGGAACTGAGTTGAGTATTGCAAATCTGAGCTTGGTGTCGAGGCTCAGCATTAGGGTTGGGATACAGGAGGTTGAACTGGGCTTGTGCGTTGCAGGTTGCGTGTTCCAGGTTGGAGACCGAGTTCAGTTTATGAGATTTGCGAATATGGTTTAGTGTGAATGTTAGGTTTAGACATGCAAGCAAAGAGCATTAGGGGGAGTCGGTTCAAGGTGTAGCATTTGGGTCTGTGTTATGTTATAGGGTTTTACACAGTGTAGGATCTGCAGCTTTCAATGACACATTGGTGCTTTTGGGGTGACAGGAGCCTGGTAAGGATTTGGCTTAAAGTTCATGGTGCTCCCATGGGGATTAGGCATTCTCTCCTCAGGCTCACTCCATGCCTCTGTGTGTGCTAGCCACCCCTCACCCCCCGCCCCACCCCAGTTGAGTTGTGCTAGCTATCCTGAGAGTATTGTTATTCACTGGTAATTGCCTGTGTATGCCTTACACCTTCATGAGGGTTCATCCCTATGCCTCTGCTCTTGCCCTGTCTCTTTGTGTTAATCACCCAGCTGAACACTAATTTCGGGGTGAGGGTTGCCACCAATAGATGAGGAGTCTGGGCATGTGCTGGTCTTGTGAACCACTGCCAGCTTTTGTCTGCAGATGATGAAATGGTGGTGTGCCACTGTAATGTGGCATGATGCCAGTGTCCTTGAATTATTTGATCATGCTCTTACTAACGTACAGTACTGAACTGGCTCTAAGTGGTTTGGTTTTAACTCCAGGGGTCAGGGCCAGGGTGCTATGTACACAGGGGTGTCATGTATGCTTCCCTCCCACACCCCATCCATGCAACTCAATGTCTTCGTCAGGCAGCACTGGCCAATCATAACACACAAGAGTAAAGGTACTGAGACCTTGTTTCATGTCCGAGGACATACCCAGGGCCCTATTGCTAGGGCGGGCAACCGGCCATTGCCTGAGGGTCCTGTGGCGAAGGCCAGCTAGTGTCTATTTCTCAGCTCCCAACAACTCCCAACATATGCCTGTGTCCCCTGGGCCGCTGGTACACAACTCGAAAAGCTGCTGCAGACTGAGGTAAGACCTCAATATGACCAAGTACAGACCCTGGGTGGCTCATTGTCATGTGCAGTGTGATAAGGGAGCAAGCTGGGCAGGTTCAGTGTGCGGTGGGTCCGCCCCTATCCTGAGTCACTGAGCATGACAATGAGTCCTCAGGGAGTGACAATGGAGTTTTGAGCATCATGCTAGCACTAATGTTATGTGAGGATGGAGTGAAAGGAGGTTGTAAAGGGGCCAGACTGCAAGTGGTAGCCATTGAAGAGGCTCTAAATTTGTCTCCTGCAGTGGACTGATTAGCCTGGGGTGTTCGCTGCCACCTTGTCATCTTCAAAACCCGGGGACTCCTGTTTTCCATTGAGAGAAAATGAAAAAAATAAGGCTAACAAGGAAATTATGCAAAAATAAAACTTTTGTTGACAACTCAAAACAATTGTTTTATGACACATTACTGTGAAAAACATTCATCCTGGGAAAATATGACAAAGGGAAGGGAGAATAGACATGGAATGAACGAGGGGCTTAGTGGGAGACAAGAGAAAAGTGAGACACTCTGAATGGAGAAGAATGACACAAAAAGGGGAAGAAAAAGGTAAATTCAAAGACAGAAAAAACTCCCCTTGTAGTAACTATGCAACATGGTATTAAAAGTAATTTTGCACAAGTGTTGGCCACTTTTTCGTTTAGTGCCCGGGCCTAATTTTGATCCCAATCCAACCCTGGAGATACCTCATGGATCTGCTGTCCTTTGGATGGAAGCACACAGGAAGTAAAGGTACTAAACTTTGCTAGACCAATGGTAGTTCTAGACCAGTGGTAGTTATGGATATCCCTTTAGTGGTTTTACTGTTCTTTCTACTATCAGGGAAGTAATAATGCCTTGGGAGCACGACCCTTAACGTCATTTAGGGCTCATGCCAACACTGTGATTTAGGTTTAAGGTGTTGTATTAAAATTAAGGGTCAGAGTCATGGTTCAGACATTTGGGCTCGATGATTAAGGTTTAAAGTTGAAGGTTTCGGTTGGAGGTAGGCTCATGGTTTCTATCTTACATTTGGCTCAGGATGTGGCCAATAAACCCATAGGTCTGCGTGCTCGCGACTAGCGATCCTCAGGTTTCTGGGTCTATACTGATCCCTACTTCTGCCATGGGATGGAACGCAGAGGGTTTTGGCGCCACGGAGCACGTGCCTAGACTCGCTCTTCCCTAAACATCACCCGCTGCATGATTGACATAAGCCGCTTTACAGAAGGGACACCAGTCTCGACCCCCGCATCCACCACAGACCTCTACAAAGAGCTTGTCTGGGGCGAGCCCAGCGGAGGCCGCACCCCAGGCGGAGCTGTGCTCCCGGCAGGGCCTCACATGAGAAGATGCTGTCTGGAAGTCCCGGTGCACTGTGGGCCAGATCAGGCCGCTACGCCCGTCCGGCCCTTCCAGGAGCCTTTTGGAGCGCGAGCGCCATCATCGATATTTCATAGGGATGGATTTTTGGATGGGAACACTTGATGAGATAGTTCATTAATTGCAGCCCTGCCTCGCACGCTGGGACCTGCAGGACCTTTGCTGCTCCGGCGTTAACCCCTTAATGCTTTCGTGTCTCTCTTGTCTGCCACGCCCGGGTCACGAGACAGCGATGAGCGTGTCCGCATCAAAGGAGCGTTCCGCCTCGGCCCTACCGCACCCCACGCACCGACCCTCGAGAAAGGCAGCGAAGAAAACAGCCGCTGATGTAATTCCCCGGGGGGAAGGCCGAGCCCGGCAATCTACCGTGTATCACATCAGCACGTTATTGGAGGTGAGAGAAACAGTTGTTTTCTGTAGAAGGAAAAACACTGCGTGGTTTCTAATAGAGGAGAATATGGGGCAGCGAGGGGAGGGGCGCCCTCTCCCAGTGGAGGCGGCTGCACCGCTCACCTGCACAGCACTCGTTTCTCCCACAGGCTGCCGAACAAGGCTTTTCCGGTGTCCTGGCCTATTCCCACTACAGCCCCCAACACGCTCACCCCACGCTCTCGTATGTGGCCAGCACGTGCGTGCTAGAATAAAAGGAGTGCTTCTTAAATGTTGGCCGGTCCCAGCCCGCGAAAAGTCTACTGTCAGCAGCTGTTCTCACGCCAGCAGGGGTCAGTCTGGCACTTAAATCACTTTCAGAGTAGTGACAACACTGCGGCTCGCCCCACTTCTCACCGTGGCACGTCAAACTCTTAGCATTCGCACAGCTAACTGGACAGAGCTCCTGGCATAATCCGGGTATCAGGCAGATCCCATGTTGCCATGTGGTCAACAGTCGTGGCACTTGACAGCATTTGCCAGAATGAACCACACACCGCACGCAAGAGTGTACGCACACAAACACTCATGCGGGTGTACACACGTCCTCCTTGTCTGTTGTGCAACGGACACGCCTATTGATATAAGCGACACCTAAGCAATTGGCAGAGCCCTTCGTCCTTAACCTTAAACGCCAAGGTCATAACCTTAGCTCAGCGATGAAGGCACAGCACAGCCCTCTGATAGAGACTAGCAGCCAAATACAATGTCTGTAAAAATCACCACAAGTTGGATCAGGCGCTCTTCTCTGGTGGTAGCCCAGGAACCATGTGGAGAGTTGCCGGGCAGCCGAAAGCGTTACGAGGTCTTCTCAAAGGTAAAAATGTGCGCTATGAAAACGCTGATAACGTAACACCATGCTCTGTGTGTATGGATCCTGAGAGACAGAGTAATGAAGGCGAGCCACCGCCAGGGGTCGCCGCAGACCCCCCCATCTTCCAGGTTTAGCCCGTCGCAGCTGAGGAGTCCTGACCTCCTTCCACTGCTCTTCCCTACCCCCAACCCCCACACGCTGTCCCCTTAAGAGGAGCTTTAAAAATATCACACTCATGGGTCTCAAAATCGCAGCATCTCCTGATCCCCAGTTTCTGGCACTTGCATGCTTTTCCCTGAAGCATATTAGTTGACAATAAAGCTAACACGCCCACAGTGTTCTTGTGTGTTCGAGCATAAGCTGTAGCCATGGGTGGGGCAGTCGAGCCAAGGAGGAGGAGAGGAAACACCACTCTCCGCCCATTTCTCCCTGGTCCCTGCCAACTCTCCCACAACTTCTAAACTTGCCAGGTGCCGCGAAGGTGATGAAGGGGGTGGGGGCTTAACCTTGTCTGCTGGCACCGTAGGTTCAGTTCCACACACTTGAATCGTATACATCCAGGGCGCGTGGAGGGCTGTATGGCAGCTGCTGTACAAGAGGGACCAAGAGCGTAGCAAGGTGGCCATGGGCAAGCAATGAAAATGAGCCCGGTGACTGCTGCAGGGGTGGCAAAATACAGTATTGTCAGGGTTCAGACCCCCCTCCCCCAAATCAGGGCTCTGGGGCCAGGTGCCACTGCATCTACTGCACCAATGATAACCACGCCTCTGAGAGGGACAGTTACAAACGTGACTGTCTCGTGAAGGGCATAGCCTGGCATGTACCCATAGTTTCCAGGAAGATTAAAGTAAGTACTTGTCAGTGCCAGGACTTCGGTACACAGCAGCACCACTACGGTAAGACTAGACCAGACAAGCCTCACCTTCCATGATCTAGGCCACTTGCGTGGAAGTGTCTTCTAGGAACAACTGAGGCCCCGTCCACTGAAGCGAGTCTAACCGGATGCGCCCCCTTCCGCCCCCCAGGAATATTTAAACCCCAGCACCTACCCCCTCCCTACCAGCCAGTACCTCCCAGTATATACCGCCACGGTGAAAAGGGGAGGATTGATTTTTTGTTGAATGTGTTAAGATGGGTCCCTGGTGAAGCACACTAATCCCCACAAGAGGACTTTCTTTGGGTCAGACCTCTTTCCGGAGTTCTGCGCACACAGCGCAAAGAAGGCCTCCTTTGCCCGTGGCTCAATACCGCAGAAGACCCCGGTATCTCGGCCACAGCGAGCATAGCTGCGAAGCACTAAGCCCGCCCTCTACCCTCTCTCCTCTCAAGGGCATGGCCCTCCCAGTACCAACTTATGTGCAGGGAGGGGTAGACCCCGTGGGACCACCACGCCAACGCACCGCCTCTCAGCTGTTACGGCGCTGGAAAGGATATCATTTTTTGACAGCCCACAGCCCTTCTCACGGATGCCACGAGTGCCCCGCGACCCTCCCTAGCGAAGTTCATCAAACCCCACCCGCGCCTACTCGACATAGGACCCTACCTAGCCTTTGTGAAGAACCACTTAGCCCCAGTTCTGAGCCGTCCACGTGTGGGACAGAGCCTGCTATCCGTGGGGACCGGGGCCCCTATTAGAGCCCCTCCCGCAGTGAATCCCTGGCCCATTTCTTTACTCTGCAGCTTGTACCGTCGCTCGTTACCCAGAGCACTGCCGGAGCAGCACCATGGACAGCGCCTCCCTGGCTGCTGCCGCTAGACCTGTTCAGCACCACGGACAGAGCACTTCTGGTATCTGTGCACTTCTCGCCGCAAACAGACCACGGCCTGGATCCGCGCACTGCTAACCAAGGGCAGAGCACCTCTGTGAACTGCTAACCATGGACAGAGCCCTGCTGGCATCCGTGCACTGCCCATTGCGCGCAGAGCACGACTGGCATCCGTGCACTGTTCCTTGCAGACAGACCAGGGCTGGGATCCGTACACTGCTCGTCGGGGACAGAGCAGCGCGGGATCCCTGCAAAGGTCACTACGGGCAGAGCTAAAGCTGCCCGACCACCGACTACTGGCGGCACAGTGGAAGTTACAGTCCTTGCATCCCTGTGAGAAACAACGTGCGCAGGCGGCGTCTGCCCGTCGCTCTATGGCTGCGAGGCTTGTATGTGAGGGGACGTATATACCCGACGATTTCCACATCTACCTGAAGGCGGACAGAGAAGTTCATACATTGCCAGTCCTACGCAAACGATACCCCGAACTACCTGAAAGCAAACGGTCCACGCGTTGGTAGTCCTGTGTGCACGTCATTCTGCTGTGCCTAAATATAGGAAGTCCCGGCATTGTCAGTCTTATGTGGATATCATTCTCCTACCCATGAAAGTAGGCAGAGTCCTGACATTGCTTCTTTCGTATGTACTCCGCTCTGCTTGGGAGGAGGCAGAGTCCTCATATTGCCAGTTCGCTGTGTACATCATTCTGCTGCCCATTAAAGTGGGCAGAATCCACACGTTTCCAGGCTAAGATCACCGAGACCTCCCAGAAGGCTATCCCAGAGAAAGGTCTTTGTGCCTTGAGGCGAGAGCAGAAGTGAGCACGAGTGGGGTGCCTGCAACTAATGGATTCTGAACAGAGGTGTTACTCCCACAGCCTAACGCGCTGCTGCTCCGGAGCCCGCTAGCAGCCAGCGCCCCTCGTTTTAACCTATCACACTTTAGGTTGAAACTGAGAATTGAGGTTAGTACTGGTCCGTGAAGCCCCCCAGGAGTGCTGGTAAAAAGCATCTTCTGTGAGCTCCACCCGTGGAGGAGGGTTCGCTTTCTGGTGCTTCTCGACTGCATCGCCCTGGCAGGCAGACCTATGCTGCTTGCGCCATTTTAAGGCAGTACGGAGGGGTGTTCCAGAAAAGCTGATACCTGGGCTACGCGTCCCTTCAGTGCCCTCAGTGCTTAATTTCATCCCCCTGTATCAGCCAGTATCACTCCTCCCTTTCTTCTCTAAGACACTGAAACATTTAGTTTTGAGCCAACTCATTATCTTATCTGTCCCTTGTCCAACAAACTTTCCAATCGTCTGTACCTAGCACTCTACCAGACCGCACTCTGTCACCTACCGCTTCATCTCCTCTGCTCACCACAGTCACCTATCTTCAATCCTCATCTGTCTGCAGCTTGTGACACTATGGATTACCCACATAACCTAATTCTCCCACAGAACCATCTCTTTCAATAACACAGCTCTTTAGTGGGTTTCATCTTCCTTATTCAACAGAACATTTTTAGTAAAGTGGCACTCCAATAGATTCCCACTGGCACACCTTTCTCTGGTGTTGCCCCATGGATCAGTACCAGGAATGCTCCTATCATAGTTCTAGTCTCTCTCTATACCCCACCTCTTTTGGAGACATAGGGGGTCATTATGATCCCCGGCGGTTCAGCCCGCCATGCCGGCGGCAGGTGAAAAGACCGCCACCGGCATGGCGGGTTGAACCGCCATATAAAGGACGCATGGAGGGCCACCATAGGCCGCCCTCCTCCACCGCCAGGCTGCCTCCGACAGGCAGCCTGACGGTGGAGGGAATCATTATCTGACAGGGCAGCTCTGCGTTCCCCCGCCAGAGAAAGGCTGGCGGAAGTGGTGCTCCGGGGCCCCCTTGGGGGCCCCTACACTGCCCATGCACTTGGGGTTAACAGGGGTTAACACTGCCGTGTTCATAATGAGGGCCATAATCTCTGACAACATGTAAATCTTCTCTTTCTACAACTTCACTTCCTACATCCAATCACACATCTCTGATTATCTCACTGTAGTTGGGCATTAGATGGCCCTCTTGTTCCTTAGGCTCAACCTTTCCATGATGGCAGACCTCCACGTTCCCTTCTCCTCTACTACTATCACATCTCCAGTCTCTATCCACCTCCCTCCAAGTAGCCGGTCCTTCTCCTCCTCGGCAGGGAATCTAGGAGTAGTGTTCAATCTTAAATATGACTTTCTAGGTCAGGGGTGCACATCTCCTTTCAGCCCAATGTTGCTGCATGTTCCATTCATTGTTCTGTGATTGGACCTCCACCCAGATCAACCAAATCCTACCTAGCCAAACGCTTCCAGAAGGTGATCCATTCACAGCTCCCGACCCTTTTCTTCATGGTGAGCACCCCCAACCAGCTGAGACTCTTTATTCCATCAATCGTTCATCTTGTTAGTTAATATGTTGGCTCATGTTTGAATTTTCTAAAATCCATAACATCTTGTTTCATAGCTACCATGGCTTGTGACTAGGGCCATGTATCATTGTAAACTGAGCTTTCTAACCCCACGTCCATGTCCTTTTCCATACAGAAGAGGTGTGCAACATTTGTGCATGAGGGGCTGACCTTCCCAAACTATTCATCATGTCCAAGTGTGCTGATTGTGGACCATGGATTGTCAAGTGCTAAATTCTTTAAGTTATTGTTCTTTTGTTTCACCACACAAGGTCTATGTCCAAATCCACACAGGAACTTTGCAATATAAAGAGGGTACACCCAGCTGTGTGTTGCAATGTGCTTTCACAATTCAAATTACAATTCACACTGCAAACCTTTGCGAGCCACAAGTGGAAGCTGGCATCAAGGTGGAATTCCCACCCTTCTTAAAACTAACGAGGGAATGTCGCAAAGCATGAAGTGGCTACCGACTGCCAAGGCAGGTGTTACACATTTGCAAAGTGTAAGCTGTCAATTCCTACAGTGTATGCTCTGCACATCTAGACTGTTGTTATCAGGAATGACAGAGAGTGAGTGATTCCACTTGTATTGTGATCCCTGTCACTTTAAAGAGCTACTCTGCTTAAATTCATTAAGTGCTTTAGTAGAAAAATGTAATCTAAATAAAGGTGTCCAGCCTCCAAAGAGAAGAGCTGCATTATGTAATTTTTAGCTGCAAATATTCCCCTTCAGAAGGTCAAGTGAGCTGCTGCAATCCACAGTAGGTGCTGATGAAACCTCATATGATTGCAGCCTATTCAAAGAGCTGTTGAAGCAGCTGTAGTGGAACTACCTTTTCCATGTAGACCTTGTTAAGAAGGGAGATATTTCCATGAACTATTTCTGTACAGACTAGAAATGTGCAAAGGTGCAAAGCCCATTGATTGCAACTTTGCTAATGATTTCTTCTTTAACCAAACAAGCTTTGTAAATTATGAAGCTCGCAAATTAAACAGGAGGGATGTCTTGAGTAGCTCTTTGTTGCAGGATCCTCAAGGCTGCCTAATAGCTGTTCCAAGGAATAGGCATTCTAAACATTTCTGAAATAAATAAATCTTCTAGACTGTGATGGTCATCCAGTCATTGTAACAAATGATCCGGACCACCAAACGCACTGCTTTGGTGGACCGCATCGGTGAAAGCACCAGTAGAAGCAAGCAAATGTTCGCCATTGTGAAGGATTTTACCACACCATCAGCTGCCTCCAGCTCGATCACCCCCTCGCAGGACGTCTATAACAGTCTGTCTCAATTCTTCAGCAACAAAATCATCATCATTTACAGCAAATCCAACCCACAACTGGACCCAACAGACCTCGGCAAATGCCTCTTAATCTTATTCAAAGAACCAATGATAATCACATTGCCTGTTATCCCCCTAGAAGAAACTGCACACACCTTGAAGTCCATCCATTCAGGGGCCCAATTGGACCCCTGCCCCCACCATGCCCGCTTCAGAGGATTGCAACCCAACAGCACAATGATCACAACCATTCTAAATGCCTCCACTTCTTCTACGGCCTTCCCAGATGCTTGGAAAAATTGGACTGTCCTATTGCTGAAGAAGCCTTCCATGGATCCTTTAACACTTGCCAACTGCAGACCAATCTCTTGGCTACCCTTCCTGGCCAAGATCTTGAGGAAAATCATCAATAGATGTCTCACCGAATACCTCAATGACCACAAACTCCTCAACACCACTCAGTCTGATTCCAGACCCAACCACATCACAGAAACTGCCCTCATCACAGCCACGGATGACATCTGCATGACTCTAGATGAAGGAGACATGGTGACCCTCATCCTGCCGTACCTCTCCAGAGCACTTGACCTGGTCTCCTACCCTCATCCTGATCCAGTGCCTACACGACATTGGAATCCAAGGTCATGCACTCTGATTGATCTTTTCCTTCCTGACTGGAAGGACCCAGTCAGTCAGCCAGGCACTGTACACCTTGCATGCCCACAATCTCATCTGCTGAGTTCCACAAGGATTCTCCATGAGTTATACTCTCTTCAATATATACATGATCCCTTAGCCAGCATCATTCACTCTCACAACATCAATGGCATGCAACTCATTCATTCCCTCACGGACAAGACACCCACGCCCAAGTACCTGGATCAAGTTCAATGCCTGCATGACTGAAATCGCCCACTGGGTGAAGACCAGCTGTCTGAAGCTGAACACCAATAAGACTGAAATTGTCATCTTCAGGAAGAGAACTTCACAGTGGGACTACACCTGGTGACCAACAGAGCTAGGACCGATATCCACCCCCACGACTTACACCAAGAACCCTCAGGATCATCACTTACATCAAATTCAATATGACAGCCCAAGTCAATGTTGTCATTGCCTCATGCTTCCATATCCTGAAGATGCTGAGGAAGAATTCCAAAAGCCTCACAATCAGCACCCAGAAAACCATCACACATGCCCTAGTCACAAGCTAACGGGCTACAGCAACACCTTGTATGCCAGGATCAATAAATAACTCACCAGACGGCTGCAGACCACTCATAACTCAGCGACCAGAAACACTCTTAACCACCCATGCCACATTCATATCACACAACATTTGAACGAGCTCCACTGGCTCCCCATATACAAATCTGCACAATTTAAACTCTTCACCCACACTTTCAAGGCACTACAAAACACTGACCCAGCATATTTCAACAATCGCAGCTGCTTTCACAAACCTTCCAGACATCTCCACTCATTTAGACTGCTATCTTCACACATCCCATGAAGGTGGAACTTTCTCCTACATCGATCCTGAAGCATGGCATGACCTGCAGGTCTACATAAGAACCTCCTCCTCTCTTCTTGAATTTGAAGACAATGAAGGCCTAGCTTTTTGATTAGTCCCACTAGGCCCTATGTGTGTCCAGACTCATACCTGCTCAGTTGCAGGATACCCTTTCAAGTGATAGTGCACTCTACACATCTGCATAACATAACTGGCTGGTAACCATTGCACACATGCCATGTGCGCTGAGCTATGGTCCCTTGCTTTTCATCAGCAGATCTCTCTTAGTACACAGGTCTGAACCCTCTATACTCTTGAATGACACATGCTGGCAGCCAGCTTACAGGGAATTACATAAATCAATCCCACTGAAGACCATGGCACTAAGCAATGCAGACCTGGCTTGGAATGTTAAAGATGGCAGAATGTTGAACACATGATGCAAGTTATATAGTTTGTTATGCTAATTACAATTAAAAGCACTCATTATTGTTTCACATAGCACTACAGCTGTGCTGCTCAGGACCATGCATTTTAAACACAATATCAGGTTGGATAACCCAGTGCAGTAAGCAGCTAAGCAGACTGTGATCATAAGAAATGCCATGAATAAACCTGCAGAGCTACTCAAAACTGCCAGCATACCGAAACCATAAACCGCACCCCTACCCCCCCACACCTCTTGATCCACCAAGCACTGTGTTCCATAACATAATAATAACACTTAGGTGGTCTTCGCGAACAACATGGATAAAAAACAAAGGCAACACCGTTCCAACCACACCCAACTCCAGTAAGTGCTATATAAATGCTGCAGTTTAGTACAATACAAAACTTATTTATTTCTTTGGAGGGTTTGGAATGTTTCCTGAGGTCTGGGAGGCTGGTGTGTATTCAGGTAATAAAGGGATATCTTTTTCATTTGTTAAGGGCAGTGTGCAGAGCTGAAGTACATAAAGAAATGCTATGTAAGGAGGACCCAGGGCCATGGAAGGGCAACCTTTGGAAAGAGAGAGGGTCATGAAACCAGTGGCAAGGCTTTGGGGAAGACAGAGGGGATCGATAGGTTCAGCTATGGAGATGACAAAGGGCCTAGAGATTGTGGAGCCATAAAAAGAACGGCAGCTGGTCCAAATGCCAGTGCAAAAAGAGACAGGTAGCAATAAAAAATGAGTCACTAAGGACAGACATGAAAAAGACAGAGGGCCTCAGATCATTTTGGGTGTGTATCATTGGCCATTTGAAGGACAGAATCCCTGAGGGACCAGGGCGGTAGGTATCCACTGGAAGACTAGTAGGTCCATAGCTTAGAGTGGGTATCCATCAGAAGAACAAAGTTCTCCGAAGTCAGTGGGAGAAACCAATGGACTGACAGTGGGCTAGAGAGACACTGTGGCAGGTATAGGAAGTCCATGTGGGAACATTTAGAAGGCCCTAGTGCCTATGGGGGCAGACATTAGAACAGCAAAGGACCCAAGAGCCAGTGAAGATAGCCAATGGGAAGGCCAGCAAGCTCCAGAGCAGTGTGAGACAGCACTATGAAGGTTGAGAGCCCCAGAAGAATTGAGATAACGAATAGCTCAGGAAGCCAGATCCAAAGTGAGTTAGATAGCCAAAGGATAAAGCAGTGGGACCCAGAGTCAGTGGAGAAAGCCATTTGCCAGCGGGTAATGCAGTTGGAGCCAGGTTTGGTTAGGATGGATGTAGGGTAAGGATGTGGGATCCAAAGTCACTGCGTTTAGCCAAAGGGATGGACAGAACCCCTGGACACTTAGTGCAGCCATGCAAATTGCATGGGGCCTTAAAGTTGATTGGGGTGCTGGGAACAGATGATTTCAAAGCCTACAGAAAGAGAGTTGGCTCCATACCTAATAGGGGCTGTCATGGGAAGGATAGAGGGTTCAGGGGGCTTGGGAAAGTCATGGGAAGGAGGAAGGCCCTATGAGCTAGTGTGAATCGGGTGGCCATTGGAAAGACCCGGGGGCCTGGTGCCAGAGTGTACAGTCAACTGAACTGATAGAAAGAGGGAGAGAGGGAGAGGCCATTGGACTAGGAGAGTACAGAAGCTGGCCTCGATTCTTAACAAGGCAGGGCGATGGCACCGAGGCAGCAGAGGGATCTTGTGATTAAGACGTTCTTCATTGAGAGTTCTAGAGAATCCTCAAGGAAGAAACCTTTGCAACAAAAATGTAAATACAAATATATGCTCCCAATTCAGAGCGCTGTAACAGATTTGCCTGTGGAGTATTTTACTTTACTCTCCCTCACCCAAAGTAAGCAAAAACCAACTTTAGCCCGGTACTAAACCTGATTATACCCCAAATACCAATCGTAGCTGTTCCCAAACTCTGAGCTAATGTCTACCTCACTTCTAGCCACCACCCTTCACTAGTGACCGTGTTACCTCACCCGTCCGCGAAAACGTACCAGTTGTATAAATGGCACCAGCAAAAGGAGGTAGTTACCAAGTTATTTTTTACATTATTGCAACTTAAAAATGAAATCATTTGTAGGCACGTTTCCTTACTACATGTTCGTTAATGAGGGTTTCTGCATACGTATTCCCCATAACTGCACACTCCCTAGCTCTCATCTGCAAGCTTTAGTAGAAAAGCGCCCCTGAGTTCCCTGGCTGAGGACCAATTGAGCACACTGCAAGATAGAGGACAGAGCCCCTGACTCCGCCTCCGGGCGAACAGTCTAGAACCTTTTCTGAAAGTTTTTATCTTGTGCAGCTCGAAAAAGCGAGTGCCAGATCGGCTTTGTTAAGTGACTAGCTAATTAATAATTTAAAATCTTG
This sequence comes from Pleurodeles waltl, assembly GCF_031143425.1. Taxonomy (NCBI): domain Eukaryota; kingdom Metazoa; phylum Chordata; class Amphibia; order Caudata; family Salamandridae; genus Pleurodeles; species Pleurodeles waltl. The sequence goes on along the minus strand of NC_090440.1, from coordinate 1,917,767,077 downwards.
TAGCTGTCTTTCATTAGAATTTATCCGTACATCAACCACAAAATCAGTCAAACACACTCATTTATAAGTTAATGCAAGCCCTGAATTATTAAACAAGCAGCTAGATTAAGGCTCTCAAACCGCAGAACACTTTCATTCGCCTGCATCCTGCAGCCAGATGGCCGGTGCCAAGCAGCGTGAATGCACCACTCTGGGGAAGAGGAAGATGTGTGTGTGTCGGCGTGCCTGTGTGTGGAATAAACACGCAGGTGTGTGTATCTGCGTGTGACAGCGCCCGTATCTGCGTGTAATAAACATCGCATCATTATTTTTACATGCGCGCCGTGCATAGGGGCTGTGTGCACTCGCCTATGTGTGCGCGCGCCTGTAAGAAACATGCAGTTGTGCGATTGTGTGTGAATGTGTGTGGATGCGTGTGCACGTGTAATTGCATTTTTTTTTGCACTTTTGAGTCTGTGTGGAAAAAAAATGCAGATGTGTGTTTGTATGTCTTTATGTGTTTCTATTCCTGCATTTTTGTCTATGTGAATAATCACACATAGGCGTACGTTTGCGTGTGTGTGCGTGCATGAGCGTGTGTGTGCGGTAAGCATGCAATAGGGAGTTTAAGTGTTCACGTGGTGTGTGCGTGGGTGTGCAATATACAAAAAAAAGGTGTTTTTGCATGTGTTTGTATGCTATTGCGTGTGCATCGGCGTCTGTGCGGAATAATTACAAAGGGTTGTGTTTTCTAGTGTGTATAGGCACGTGTTTTTGGAGACCATCTATATTTGCCACGTGGCCCCATGACACGTATGAAATCATCAGTTACTCATGTCAACTACGTATTGCATACAGGGCATTTGATTGTTTTTTTGCTATTGTAAATAGGGCTGAAACGCCATGGCACGCATATTAACGTGGCTAAAGGCTAGATATGTATGTGACGCACAAACACGGAGTAAGGGAGGGGTGTGTTTCTGTGTACCACCGCCATTCCCCCGCAAGAGGTCCATGTGAAGTCGCACCTAACCCTAACATGACCCGTGGTATCTTTTGTAACCCAAGTAGTGACTTAAATATCGCACTATGCAAGCAGGCCCGGCTGAGGAGATGAGGCTCTCTCAAAATGGCGTTTGTCCGCCCCACCCCATCCCCGCCTGCTTAGGCCCGTCTGTATCCGATTCCAGGTAGAAAGCTTCTATTGATATGAAATTGATCTGATTCTATCGTGGCACTCCTCCTAGCCTTTACTGACAGCCTCGCGCATGTCAATGCGTCACACACACTCAGTACAAGGGGGTTCTCTCATCCCTACCCGCCTCGATGTGAGTGCACTCTCAGCAAGTGCGACACTTAGTTCAACCTCGAAAGGACGATTAACTCTCTCCTAACCACTCACTAGTAATATCACCGATCGCTGTCCTCCGAGCGGGTACCAGGGCATGGGGTGATGAGGTCTGGGGGTGACTTTCTGCTGCTTCCTCTAAGCACTCTGCTGTTTGTATTGTGATGTCATATCTCTGGGCCACAGCGTCTTGGACTGTAGTCTGCGTGGCCAGCAGCGGGGGCCCTGTCTGTCCAGTATGGCCTCCAACTCATAGTTGCATTCACAGTTTGAAGTAAGTTCGGTTTCGAAATAAAAAAATACATTGTTTTGCTATTTTCGTCACTCAAAATATCAGATCTTCAGCCAAAATGGTGCACAATTCGACATATTAATTACCTGTTCTCTTTTTGTGCAATCCGAACGTTGGAAAATCCTAGGCCTGGCTTTGGCAGGCCAGCTATTTTACTCTTTTTTTCCCCAAGAATATACAATAAAAGTTAAAAGTAATGAAAAGTAAAAATTCCACAGGTTGGTGGCGTGCCCAAAGAAATGACCCATCACAAACGTAAATTAAAAACAAACACTGAATTAAAGCAAAGATGAACACAAAGGTTGCCCCACTAGCTTCGGTACTGAAATGAAATACTTTTTGGTGGATGTGCAAAGGTGAACAAACAAAATGCTGAAGAGGACTGACACATGGACAAATGGCAAATGGACGAAGAAGCTTGACCGGAAGGGCCTGTATGTATATATTTATGTAGATCTTATTATATTTTTTTAAACAGCTGGTAGCATTTGACCTATCTCTAGGAGAGACCTAGCATCTTTGTATGTGGTGGTATTGTATGAATGTTTTTATATATAGCACTTTTTTTACCCTGACAAGACCTAAAAAGCGTTTGTGGATTTTACAAGCATGACTCTAAAGATCCCCAGTGCCCACGTGCAACAGTGTGTGTCCCCCCATGATCTAGAACAATCGTTTTTAACCTTTTGACATCCATGGACCATCACCTAATCATTACTGGAATCCGGGGGCCCCACTGAATCAGTATTAGAATCCAAAGACCCCCCCCCATACACTGAGCTTCAGCAATTTTGATGAATCGGACTGCAAAACAACATACAAAATTACATAACAATCATCCATCAACCAAATATGCAAAATATGAAATGTATTTACTTCACAAATATAAAAATCTAATGCCAGTTGACCTTTTTAAAAAGAATTTAGAGCTGTGTGTCCCAATTTTGGTTAATATTTTTAGAGCTGTTTTAAGCTCTGCCACTCCTCCAACATGGTACAAAACTATCAATGTCCCAATCTTTAAAAAGGGGAACCGGAATGACCCTACGTGCTATCACCCTGGGAGGATCCTTTTGGACTACCTGGAAGCGTGGGCTTTTGATAATAATATCATTTCAGAGTCCCAGTATGGTTTCCGGAAGGTGGTGGGGACAGTTGATCAATGTTTGAATCTTCATCTGCTTAGAGAAAAGTATGTGGGTGCTAAACAAGCGTGTTTATGGACCTCTAGGTGGCATTTGATAATGTTGTAAGAAGTAAATTATGGGCAAGTCTGATTAACAAAGGGGCAAACCAAAAGATAGTATCTCTGCTGGCCCAACTTCATAGTAATGTGGAAGATAAGATCGGATTTGGGCAACAGGGAGAATGTACTAGCTCGTTTAGGGTTGCTAAAGGGTTTACGATAAGGATGTCTTAGCCCCCCTTTTTTTTTACATTTTACATAAACAACCTTGAGGAAGCCCTGATAAATGAAAAAGCAGATCCCCCCAAGATCGCTGGTAGACCTCAACCAATCTTAATGTATGCCGATGATTGTGTCCTTATGGCCAGAACCGTGAGGGGCCTTAAAAAATTACAAAAACAATTTGTGGAGTTTATGACTGTGTTAGGCCTGACTACTAACAAAGCAAAATCGTACACTATGGTTTGTGGCCGAGGAAAGTAGAGTGCTCCAATTCTATTTTACAGGCTCCTGCACACTGTTTTATGGTATTTATGTTACTCAAATCTGATATTATGACTTTTTTTTTAAACATATATAGGAATTGTTTTTAATGGTTTTCAAATGTTTCTAATTTTTGAGTATCTATTTAAATTTTAATAACAGTTCTTATGTCTAATGTATGTTTCTTTTGTGGATATTTTAAAAGATCCGAATAAAGATCATGACTGAAAATGTTAATTTTAATGGGAATGTTGGAGCTTTCCTAAATTAATTTGAGGTCACCCATTGTCCATACTATATTCTTTTTGATTCACTTGCACTGCTCCACAAATCAATGAGGGGATACCAACTTAATTTTAGCCTCCAATGTCAAATTCCTCCACATTTACAGAGAGTTATACAATTTTCAATTTTGCTTCTTCATTTATATACACTTTATGAATCTGTAAATATTATTTCATTTTCTAAGCAGTCTCGGATCCCCTGAATAGGGATCACTGACCCCCAAGGGACCTGGACCCCAGGTTAAGAACCGCTGGCGTCGCTGCAACTCATCAAATAATGTTCTTCAACCATCAGAACCCACAGCGGAGAGTGCACTTCCGTGGAATAGTGAAACATTGTTTCTTTGTATCGCAATAATGTTCCTTTCCCTGCTACAAACTGTTGAAACAATTGCCACTGTGTCCCAAGGGTCTGCTTTTAAAAGTTAGCCATTTGGGTGGTTCAGTGCGATAACGCACTTCCTTCAGAGTAATGTGTACAACTGTAGGCCACATCTCTTAGACATGTCATGGCAAACTCAGCCTTTCATCCTTCCGAGGTTGAAACATGGCTGCCATGAAAAGTAAGGACAAACTGCATTTGAAGAAAAAGAACGGAACAGGGGCAAAGTGCTCTCAACCAAAGCCTGAAAAAAATATTGTGAAACCTGAGAGCACTCTCTTCTCATAATCCTTCCCCTCTCTCCTCTGTCATGCCACCTTACACACCTGAGCTGGTAAGGGCATGCTGGGGTGGAGGGGGAAAGAAAGAAGACGCTGCCAGAGTGACTATTCACCTGGGGCAGCCGGTAGAGAGGGAAGTGGGGAGAAATGTAGAGTGCTGCGGGTCCCCAGAAGGCCTGGAGCGCCCTCTAGTGATAATGATTACATGGGCATCATGCTAAGAGTCTTGTAAAAAAAGTAATCCAGGCTGGCTGAAGGTGTCACAGACGACATTTGGCAGCTGCGCTCCTCTGACAGCCTGTGCCGAAGAGACTCCTTTCTTTCCATGGAACTGGAGACAGCAGTAAAAGAGCGAAAGGGCGCACTCAACTGTTTGCCTCAGGCCCAGGAGTCCAAAATCAGCTTGGGAGGGAGTAGAAATCCCAAGTCCTGGTGGATGGTGTTAGCTACAACCAACCAGTGACAGTAGCCACAATCCCTGGCTTAGGACGCCAGTGCCTTAGCCATTAGGTGACAGTAGCCAACAGGGTCGGACAAAGAGAGTGAAAAACCTTGAGTACGCAAAGGAGGGGCATCAAAGACTCAGAAAGTTTAGAGATCTCAGCCCTTCTGATTAGAGGTTTGTGAGTCTGGCTTCACAAACTTCCCACCAACCTGCCACACACACTAAGTAGACAGAGAACCCTAGCTCTTCTAGACCTGAAATGCAAGGCTAGCATCTGAAGTGACCCCCTTTGTACGTTCCCACAGATGTAGAGTGGACATTTCTTGTTTATTAACCGAGGTGCATTATGGACACTTGCTATGTTCTCTCTCACATGCAGGATGGACTCATGATCTTAACTCCCTGACGTGCACGTTTGACACATGCTCTTCTTCCCCTGTGATGCAGGATGTTCACGTGTTTTTTTCTCCCTGGGAAGCAGGCTTGTCACTTGCTGTTTTCTCCCTGAGATGCAGGGTGTTCACCTGCTGTTTTCTCCCTAAGATGCAGTATATACACATGTTTTTTTTCTCCCTGAGATGCAGGATAGTCACTTGCTGTTTTCTTCCTTAGATGCAGGATGTACACATGCTCTTTTTCCCCGAGATGCAAAATGGTCACTCGCTCTTTTCTCCCTTAGGTGCAGGATTGTCACTAGCTGTTTTCTCCCAGAGATGCAGGATGTACACATTCTCTTTTCGCCTTGAGATGCAGGATAGCCATTTGTTTTTTTCTACGAGAAATGCAGGATGTACACATGCTATTTTCTGCCTGGGATGCAGTATGTACACATGCTATTTTCTGCCTGGGATGCAGTATATACACATGCTATTTTCTGTCTGGGATGCAGTATGTACACATGCTATTTTCTACTTGAGATGAAAGATGGTCACTTGGCGTTTTGTCCCTGGAATGCAAAACGAACAGCTGCTGTTTTCGCTCTTTAATTTTAGGATGTGTATATGCTGTTTTCTCGCTGAGATCCAGGATCTGCACATGCTGTTTTCTTCATGAGATGCAGTATGTACACAAGCTTTGTCCCTGAGATGCAGGATAGTCACTTGCTGTTTTCTTCCTGAGACAAAATATGTACACGTGCTCTTTTTTTACCTGAGATACAAGATGGTCACTTGCTGTTTTCTCCATGAGGAGCAGGGTGGTCATTAGCTGGTTTCTCCTTGAGATGAAGGATGTACACATGCTCTTTTCTCCCTGAGATGCAGGATGGCCACATGCTCTTTTCTCCCTGAGATGCAGGATGGTCACTTGCTGTTTTCTCCCTCAGTTGCAGGATGTACCCATGGTCTTCTCTCCCTGAGATGCAGGATGGGCACTTGCTGTTTTCTCCCTTAGATCCAGAATTACGCATGCTGGTCTCTCTCTGAGATGCAATATGTATACATGGCTGTTCTCCCTGAGATGCAGGACATACACATGCTCTTTTCTACCTGAGATACCAGATGGTTACTTGTTCTTTTCATCCTGAGGTGCATGATGGTCACTAGTTGGTTTCTTCCTGAGATGCAGGATATGCACGTGTTCTTTTCTCTCTGAGATGCAGGATGTACACATATTGTCTTCTCCCTGAGATGCAGGATGTACACATGCTCTTTTCTACCTGAGATGCAGGATGGTCAGTTGCTGTTTTCTCCCTGAGATGCAGGATGTACGCATGGTATTTTCTCCATGAGATGCATGATGTACACATGGTGTTTTCTCCCTGAGATGCAGGGTAGTTACTTCACTATTTTCTCCATGAGATGCAGGATGGTCGCTTGCTGTTTTCTCCCTGAGATGGAGGGTGACCACTTGCTGTTTTCTCCTTGAGATGCAGGGTGACCACTTGCTGTGACCACTTGCTGTTTTCTCCCTGAGGTGCAGGATGACCACTTGCTGTTTTCTCCCTAAGATGCAGGATGGTCGCTTGCTGTTTTCTCCCTGAGGTGCAGGATGACCACTTGCTGTTTTCTCCCTAAGATGCACTACGTCAATCACTGTTTTCCCTTATCTCCAGATCCGGCATCTGCTGTTCCCACCGATACCATGCACTAGTTTGCTACTCGCAGCTGGCGTAGCTGGATTCCATGCAGTTCTTTGCACACACGTATCTGTGTCGATTTGATTGGCAATGGCATTCAGCGCACCTATAGGCTGTAGACTGATGTCCATCTGTCTGCTAAGCTTAGTACCCCTGATTGCACACACCCAGCTCAATAGAGACTGGCCTCATAGCCTACTTCTGGCATACTGTAAACGTTGTATATCACTAACCCCTCTACATAGCAATGAAGAGGTCATCAGCTACTGCTTTTTTCAGCATCTCAAGTATATTGATTGAATGGAAGGTGCTCTCTTCTTTCCCAGCAGCCTCGACAGGGGTTCCTGCAGGGTTTGCCTGGGTCTGGCTTGCTAAGTCCTGGGTGCAATGGACAGTCCAGCACAGACACAAGCAGACATGACAGCTCCTTGTCTTAGGAAGGATCTGATGCCCATATTTATACATTTTTAGCACCGCATTTGCGTCATTTTTTGACGCAAAATCGGCGCAAACCTCCAAATACAATTGTATTTTGTAAGTTTGCGCCGATTTTGCGTCAAAAAGCGGCGCAAATGCGGCGCTAAAAAAGTGTAAATATGGGCCTAAGTACCTCGACATTCACAATGTACTCAGTCAGATGCCTGTAGTTTGGTACTACATTGGAAAGTTCTGTCTTATCATCGGCGAAGTTTCACTACTTTTTGGTCAGCCATTCCTGAACTTTTCTTGCCATGAAGTAGTCTTAATGGACTTGCTTTCTGACACCCCAAGTATCAAGCCACATTTCCTTAGAATCTATCCCAGGAGACCTGAGCTCAACAGCCTCTGGCTCTGCTCCCTGTTGGTTTACTTCGAAGACCCCATCAGTCGAAAGTCAGAGCAAAGGGAAGGGTCCTCCGACTGGGCTGGTGCCTGTATCTGTGGCCCACATATTGTACTGGTGCCTGTATTTGTGGCCCTCCGATTGCACTGGTGCCTGTATCTCTAGCCTATGGATTGCACTAGTGCCTGTCTCCGTGACCCATGGATTGCACTGGTGCCTGTTTCTGTAAGCCTGTATCGGTGGCCCTCCGATTGCACTGGTGCCTGTATCTGTGAACCATGGATTGCACTGGTGCCTGTATCTGTGGGTCTCTGACTGTGCTGGTGCCTGTATCTGTGGCCCACATATTGTACTGGTGCCTGTCTCTGTGGTTCTCCGATTACACTGGAACCTGTATCTCTAGCCCATGGATTGCACTGGTGCCTGTCTCTGTGACCCATGGACTGCACTGGTGCCTGTTTCTGTAGACCTCTTATTGCACTAGTGCCTGTATCTGTGGATCTCTGACTGCACTGGTGCCTGTATCGGTGGCCCTCCGATTGCACTGGTGCCTGTATCTGTGAACCATGGATTGCACTGGTGCCTGTATCTGTGGGTCTCTGACTGTGCTTGTGCCTGTATCTGTAGCCCACATATTATACTGGTGCCTGTCTCTGTGGCTCCCCGATTACACTGGTGCTTGTATCTCTAGCCCATGGATTGCACTGGTGCCTGTCTCTGTGACCCGTGGATTGCACTGGTGCCTGTATCTGTAGACCTCTTATTGCACTAGTGCCTGTATCTGTGGATCTCTGACTACACTGGTGCCTGTATCTGTGTCCCTCTGATTGCCCTGGTGCCTATATCTGTGAACCATGGATTGCACTGGTGCCTGTATCTATGGCTCACATATTGTACTGGTGCCTGTCTCTGTGGCCCTCCGATTACACTGGTGCCTGTATCTCTAGCCCATGAATTGCACTGGTGCCATTTATCTGTGATCCATGGATTGTACTGGTGTCTGTATCTATGGACCTCCAATTGAACTGGTTCCTGTATCTGTGGGTCTCTGGCTGCACTGGTCCCTGAATCTGTGGCACTCCAATTGCACTGGTGCCTGTATTTGTGACCCAGAGATTGCACTGGTGCCTGTATCTGTGGCCAATGGATTGCACTGGTGCCTATATTTGTGGACCTCCAATTGCACTGATGCCTGTATCTGTGACCCATAAATTGCACTGGTGCCTGTATCTGTGGCCGATGGATTGCACTGTTGCCTATATCTATGGGCCTCCAATTGCACTGGTGCCTGTCTCTGTGGATCTCTGACCGCACTGGTGCCGTATCTGTGGCCCTCCGATTGCAATGGTGCGTGTCTCTGTGGATCTCTGACTGCGCTGGTGCAGTATCTGTGGCCCTCTGATTGAAATGGTGCCTGTTCCATGGCCCTTCGATTGAACTTTTGCCTGTATCTCTGGTCCATGGATTGCACTGATGTCTATATCTGTGGACCTCCAATTGCACTGGGGCCTTCATCAGTGGGTCTCTGACTGCGCTGTTGCCTGTACCTGTGGCTGTATGACTGGGCTACTGCCTGTATCTGTGGTACTGTGATTGCGCTAGTGCCTTTATCTGTGGCCCTCTGATTGAGCTAGTGCCTGTACCTATGAATCTCTGACTGTGCTGGTGCTGTATCTGTGGCCCTCTGATTACAATGGTGCCTGTTTCATGGCCCTTCGATTGCACCTTTGCCTGTATCTGTGGCCATTGGTTTGCAATGATGCCTATATCTGTGGACCTTCAGTTGCGCTGGCGCCTGTATCTGTGGCCCTCTGATTACAATGGTGCCTGTTTCATGGCCCTTCGATTGCACTTTTGCCTGTATCTCTGGCCATTGGTTTGCACTAGTGCCCATATCTGTGGACCTTCAGTTGCGCTAGTGCCTGTATCTGTGGCCCTCTGATTGCGCTAGTGCCTGCATCTGCGACCCTCTGCGCTGGTGCCTGTATCTGTGGCCCTATGACTGTGCTGGTGCCTGTTGGTGGCTGCACTCCTGGAGAGCAACCCTCATAAGAAAACAGACTGCGGGTGGCATTCCCTAGGATAATAGATTCTCTTTTTAAATGGGATTTCAGATACACATAAATCTATTGTATTGCAGTGGCTGGAAAAATGGAGCATTTCCTAACCCAGAAAACAATTTCAACAACTCAAATCTCAAATAAAAGTCTAGATGTTTCTTACAGAGTTCTCTAAATGCTGAAAACAAGAAGCCATTTTGCGAGGAGACTATATGACGGATGTTTGCCGTCAATAACAGCACAAGGACACCTGGCAACAGTGGGGAAAGTATGATTGTGGGCGTAGTGTCTATATAAAAGTAAAGCTCTAACTGGCAGTCTAGCCATGCAATCTACTATTTAAATTAAGAAAATATCTACCTCCAGTTACAGATTTCAGTAGGCGAGGGCGTGTCTATGGGCAGAGCCTCTGTCCTGAGGCTAGCCTGCTGTTCTGCAAGAAAGTGTGGCTTTGTAAATAAAATATCCCATTCTTTAGGACCAGTCACCGAAGAGGCTCATGGCAGACACAAAGACGGGTTACATGCAAAAGCAAGTAGATTTCTTACAACAACAAAATATGAGACGTTGTGAGAATCATCCGTCATTATTCAGAAATGTTTTGGTCTTGTGCTCATGGTCCACACCAGTAATTCTCTAGGTCCTATTTCTGAGAAGGATTTTGTGACTTTCTCCATTAGTTCAGGCATTCAATCAACCAGGTATTTATGAAGTGCAGCTTATCCCACGGTGTGTCTCAAGGCACTGGGGGGAGGATGCGGATTAGTCAAAGAGCCAGGATTTGAGGTCCTTCCTGAACTGGATCAGCAAGGGGGATTGCCTGAGGTGGAGAGGCAGCATGTTCCAGGTCTGCGCCACGAGGTAGAAAAAAGGTCTTCTGCCAGCTGGCTTCTTGCAGATCCTAGGCGAGGGCTAGCTAGGTGGAGTGGAGCTGTCTAATGGGAGTGTAGAAGGATAGGCAGTGGTTGAGGTAGGCAGGTCCGATGTTGTGTAGGGCCTTGTATGCGTGTGTGTGAGGAGCTTGAAGGTGATTCTTCTGTTGACCTGTAGCCAGTGGTGGTCTCTCAGGTGTGCAGTGATGTGGTTGTGATGGCAGATGTTCAGGATGAGTCTGGCCGTGGCGTTCTGGATTCTCTGGAGTCTTGTTTGGAGTTTCTTGATGATGGTGGCATAGAGTGCATTGCCGTGGTCAAGTTTGCTGCTGACAAGTGCCTGGGTGACTGTTCTTCCTGCCTAATGGGAATCCATTTGAAGATCTTTCAGAGCAGGCAAAGCATGTGGAAGCACGATGGTGAGATGGCATTGACCTGGTGGGCCATTGAGAGCAAGGAGTCGAGGATGATGCCAAGATTGCATGCCTGGTCGGTGGGTAAGAGGGGCCCGAGGGCTGCGGGTCACCAGGAGTCGTCCCAGGCAGAGGGGGTGGAGCTGAAAATAAGGACTTCAGTCTTGTCAGAGTTGAGCTTGAGACAGTTGTCTTTCATCTAGGCGGTGACTGCATTCATTCTATTGTGGAAGTTGTTCTTGGCCGCTGTTGGTTTGTCAGTGAGGGAGGGTATCAGCTGGGTGTCATTGGTGTAGGAGACAATGTTGAGACTATGGTGTCTGACGATGTTAGCGAGCTGGGTCATGTAGATATTGAAGAGGGTGGGGCTCAGGGAGGAGCCCTGGGGTACACCACAGCTGGTCTCGAGGTGAATGATGGGAGTCGGACTCTAGGTTTGGGTGGTGAGTAAGGAGCGTATCCACTCAAGGGCCTTGTCGCGGTTGCTGGTGTCATGTAGTCTGGTGCAGAGGGTGGTGTCGAAGATGGTGTTGAAGATGGCGGAGAGGTCCAAGAGGATGAAGGCTGCTGTTTAGCCGTGGTCGAGGAGGGTGCGGATGTCATCTGAATGGCGGATTTCTTGCTGTTCTGATGAGGAGGTGGCATGCGGTGACAGTGGTTTTGAAGGCTTTGTGGTCTGCTGTGTTCTTGCTGCTTCTACACTTTCTCTCAAAGTCATCTGCAGGTGTGCTTGGACTCTTGGAGGTCGGGGAGAACCAGGTGTTTATCTTGTGGTGTTGACTGTTGGAAGATTTCCTGAAGGGGGCCAGTTGGAGATCCATTGGTGGAGGTTTCCGGCTGAGGCTTTGGCATCCGTGGTGTCCAGTGGTGGGGCGTGGCGGAGGACTTCGGTGAGTTGGGCTTCAGAGATATTGCTCCAGTTTCTGCAGGGGTGGCGGTGGGCATAGTGGTGTTCATGTCCTTGGTGAAGGACAAGTGGACGCAGTGGTAGTCGGTCCAGTGTAGTTAGGAGGAGTGTGAGATGGAGATGTTCTTGCCAGCAGAGAAGACGGCGACAAAGGTGTGTCCTGCTGAGTGGGTTGGAGAGTTGACCAGTTGTTTGAGTCAGAGGGTGGCAAGGTTCTCTAGTAGGGATGAGGTGGTCTGGTCGCTGAGGTTGTCCAGGTGGAAATTTAGGTCATCAATGAGGGTGTAATCCACTGAAGTGAGGGTGTGAGGTGTGATGAAGTCGACTATAGAACCGCTGAATGGAGGGCAGGGTCCAGGGAGTCTGTAGATGAGGGTGCCGCAGAGGGTAGTGTTTGGGATTGTCTGAATCTGGAAGTGGAGGTGCTCCATTCTGGGAGAGTGATTGTCGGAGCTGATCGTGAGGTGGAGGGTGTTTTTGTGGACAATGGCGACGCCTCCTCCTGGTCTGATGATGCAGTCTTTTTGAATGATTTTGTAGCCGTCATGGATGGCGGTGGCAATATCCGGGCTGAGGTGGCGGGTTATCCAGGTTTCCGTCAAGAATGTGACCTCTGGGGAGATGGTGTTGAGCAGGTCCCAAATCTCTACGGAGTGTCTGACGAGGGAGTGGGTGTTGAGTAGCATGCAGTTGAGATATCCAGGTGGGCACTTGCTGGATGGGTCTGGTGTGTGGAGGCAGGTGAAAGTGCAATTGCGGCAGAAGGGGCCCTGGGTGCTCATAGGCGAGGCAATAGGCGGTGGATCCTCCGGTGTTGAGGGCATGGAGGGTGCTGGCGTTGTACCGTCAGATGCTGCAGGAGCCAGGGTCCATGGCCCTGGGTGCGGGCCAGGCACGGACAGGTGCCGATGGGCTTGCCTTTGTGCGCCTTCGGCATGCCAGTGGCGCATCTGTCGCGCAGCAGCTGCAATTAAGAGGGGCAGGGAGGTGGGAGGGGCTGGTCAGCTGGGAGGCAGGAAACGCAATGCTAAGAGGGGGGTGGGGCCGCAGGGGCGAAGCAGCGGCAGGAGTGGATAAGAGAGCCAAGGCAGGCAGGATAAGAGCAAAGGCAGAATAAAAGGCAAAAAAGCAAAAAACTGAAAAGAGAGGCAAAAAGCAGAAATCAAAAGAAAAAAAGTAGAAATAGCAAAAAGGAGGCAGAGACAGAGAGAGGATCACCACTGGGCCAAGTATGAGATGCAAGGCAGGAACCTATGGGTGGGGGAGGGCCTTGTACTCATGCAGCAGAGCTTGCAGAGCTTGCGGAGCAGCACAGTGGGCAGCAGCACACTGGTGGAGCAGCGTGGTGGGGAGCGGCACATGTTGACTAGAGGCCAGTTTACGCATTGCATCTATTGACCTACCTGTCCAGGTTCTATTTGGACATTGAGTTTCTGGGCTTCAGATTGAGTCATGGAATCCATCTGATGCCTGGTCTGGGTGGTTTTACTAACAAAACAGAGTGATGTTTAATAGGTGAAAATGTACAGCTATTCGAGGAGTGACAAAATATGAGTGCAACAAAGAATGAATCTTTCAGTGAAAGTTTCTTAAAGTCTCATCTGTCTGTCTTCCTAAATCTTCCTGCTGGTTAATCTGAAATCTGATATAAATAAAAAAATATTAGTAAAAACACATTCAATTCTGACTTACTATTTTTTGGCCGGTTGAGATATCAGCACAGATTTTCCCTTTTATTTTTATTCTCAATCTTTTGTCAGCTGCGGCCCATTACTGCCCTGTTGTCCAAGAATTCTTTGAGCAATTAATATTGTTTATCTGATGAATTATATTTTGTTATCAGAAGCTTTTTTCTTAATTGTCTGTCACATGCCTTTATAGGGAGGGCCACTGGAGTTATGCTGTAGAGAAAAGTGAAATCATGTGGCAGAGATGAGTAAATTATGCAGCAAGAAAAAGGCTAATTATGTGGTGTAATGCAGCACATTTTGTGATAGTATTACTTTGTTATGTTATCATTTTTACACTTGTTAACAACGTCTGGGCATTAGTTCCACCTCATTTTAACACCCACATATACCAATAAGCAGCTAGTGAACCTTTTCAATAGGCCTTCCACTGCAGCAACACGTCACTGCATTTTAGTAACTTTTCAACCATTTGAGCTAGAAACATTTTTTTGTTAAAATCTGCATATTATGCAACAGGTGATGGATTATGTGACAAATCTGGCTAATATGTAATTATGCAAAAATCTCCGCGACTGCACAGTCACATAATTCCAGTGCCCTGTTTATTGGACTCCATTGCGAAGAAGTGAGGAATTGCTCAGCGCAGAAAGTTTTGCAAAGCCATCACATTTTCTTCCTTCTAAGCCATCGAATGTGCTTTCTTTTAAGGCATTGAGCGAGATTTGATTTTTTCAGTAACAAAATAGGGATTGCACTTTCTGTTACATCGCTGTGTGTGTGTTTCTGCTAAGACATTGATTGCACTCTTTGCTAAGATATTGTGTGTGTTTTCTGCCAGTGCGTTGTTTGTGTTTTCTGTTTGAATATTGGTTGTACATTCTGCTAAGATTTTGTTTGTGTTTTCTTCTCAGGCACTGACTTTTTTTGCCATGCTAAAACTGATTGCACTTTCTGCTAAGTTAATGCATGTGCTTTCTGTTATGACAGTGACTGGAGTTTCAGCTAAGTCTTCCTGTATGCTTAGACATTCCACATATTCTCTGCTATGCCACTGATTGCACTTTCGGCAAAGTCACTGTGTGTGTTTCTGCCAAGTTATTATGGGGCATAGGGCCAGATGTAGCAAAGGGTTTTTCCCATTCTGTGTCAATGGGAAAATGTGTTCGTACATATGGCCCATATTTACAAGAAAGTGGTGCTTCAGTCCCGATGCCACTTTTCTTGCTTCCCCTGCACCCCCACAACAACATCATGGTTCTGCTGTATTTACAATATGGTGCACCATGGCGGTCATTACCACAGCATTGTCAAACTTTTTGGCATTGTTGTTGCACTTTGCTGCACCAGCAATACAAAATGGTGGCGCTAGTGCAGCTAAGCACAGGGAGGCCCATATGCCACTATAGGAGCGTCATTTTAACACCTGCCTTAGGGCAGGCGTAAAAATGACGGAAGAGTGATGCAGTGAAATTTTGGGGGCATGCCCCCCTTGCATACATTATGCCTGGTACAGGCATAATGTGATGCAAGGGATTACAAAGTGGTGCAATGCATGCATTGCGCCACTTTGTAAATATGGTGCAGGGAATGGCCTCCTTAACGCCAGCTTAGCGTAAAAAAAATGGCACTAGGGCGGCGCAAGGCAGCAGTAGGGGCTTGTAAATATGCCCCTGTGTTTTTTTTATCTGCTACTATATTGATTGTACTTTCTGCTAGTCCATTGGACATTGCTTGTGTTTTGAGCTAGGCCATTGATTGCACTTCATGATTAATCATTGCATGTGCTGTTCACTCTATTCAATAATCGGTGACTGTATTTTTACTAATTGCGGTACTTGTTTCCTAAGGACAAAGTCTATTTTTCCATGACAAATTACCTCTACTTCCTTTCCACTGGTTAATATTAAAACCTTCCATTTCCATTTGTTCTGGGCTACTACATCCCCGCTTTCACCAGCACGTGCGTTCTCAGGAGGACTGTGCTTGATCACAGAGCTTAATCATGATTCACTCTTGTACATCCAAGAAAAAGAGATCGATGAATTATTTTTAATCCATACATCAGTAATATCTCCACGCTGGGGAAAAAATCTTCCCATCAGCCCCTCAGCTTTGTGCAGCTCCCCCACTTCTGAAGAGTGCCCCCCTAATACCTATATTGTGAACCCAGTAACACAGATTCCAGTTATGCTGGCATGAGGTACCCTCTGCGTAACATCGTATACGGCTATTTACGTAGTCCGGCATAGTACGTAGTCTGGCATAGATCTACGAGGAAGCAGCTTGCTATCACGCTTCTTTCTACACAGTGGTGTCAGTTTCATGCTCCTTCCCTTTCCTGGGCCATCATTCCTAGAAGCTGCTCAGGGATTCATTTTCTGTATGACTAACCAGGTGTATTAAACAGCTAGTGCTGCAGCCCCACCAGCTGCTATTGTTCTCCCTTTGTCAAGGATGGGTTTGGATTACTAGTTCTCCACCTGCGCATAGCAGAACCACTCATGTTTTATCAGATTACATTTTGAGTTTCAAGCATTTGCTTGAATCTTGTCACCTGTATCTATGCCATATATTGTGCCTCATCCATTGTTGACCATGATCCAAAGACTTGCCCTTTGTGCGTCAAACACAATGCATTGGCTGTTCCTATACGTTTAGGTGCCCTGTTCATGTTTGTGCTCCGGCACACCTTTAAACAGGAGCACCAGGCACAAAGAAGAAGGTGCATCACCTTTTTGTAGGTCAATGTGCCTCATGGCTGCATCCATGCCTTTGTGCCCATGTTCATAATATGACGCAGGCACAGAGATTCCCTCAATGAGGGAATGCCTTCTCGAGATGGTGCTGGCGCTACACGTGGGTTAGTACTATTGGTATAACAGAAGGGTCCGGACAGGGCACTATGAGTAATATGTGCACCAATGTGAAATTTTTAGTGCTGTATGGAAAAGTAAATTATTATTATGTGAATCTAATTGGATTTCCTTTAAATAATTGGAAGTTACCCTGAAAATCTTGCCTGGACTCGGACTTATGTTGGGCACACCAGAGAAGTGGGGTTGGTTTCACAACATTTTGCACATCCAGGCTCCATGAAGGTGCACAGAAGCATAACTTCCTCATGCAGGGCATTGGAATTATGTGATTGCGTGTCTATGGCGCTTTTCGCATAATAATAGATTCACTGCATTTGCCACATCTGCTGCATAATCTGCAGATTTTAACAAAAAAAGTTTCTATCTCAAACGGTTCAACCGTGACTAAAAACACACCAACGTGTTCACATGCAGTGCAAGGCCCTTTGCAAAGGTTAACAAGTCCCTTTCCTGTTGCTTATTGCTGTATTTGGGTGTTTAACTGGTACCAATGTGCAGACAGTGTTAAGTGTAAAAATGACAAAACCTGAAGTAGCACAATCACAAAAAGTGATGCATTGTGCCACATAATTTGCCTTTTCCTGCTACATAATTCACTCAACCTGGCTGCATAATTTGGACCTCTCCTGTTGCATAATTCCAGAGGCCCTGCAGATGTGAACACTTACCCTTGCTCACAGAACTATGGTGCAGAAGGACTCCTTGATGCCCTGGTTGCGACACCTTAGCTAATCCTGGTCTAAAATGTCCAGCTGCCTTGCGGCATCTACTGCATGTGTCACAGGGGGTCGGGAATGAGGGGGAAACATTATTTTTTATTTTTTAAAAGACAACACTTACCGTGCACTGCCCGTCTCCTGCTGCCGTCTCCTGCCTCCTCGCTCCTCTTGTGATGTCCCAGCATTCCCTGCGACACCAGCACAGGCTCCCCATCAATCCTGAAGATGCTTATGTGCTAAACCTAGCATGTAAGCAGCATCAGGACTGGTCTGAGTGGCAGTCACTGCTGCTCAGACACAAGCCTGGGGTCTGGGCTGTGTCTCCAGCCCGCCTGTTTATACAGCCAGGTTTGCGAAACCTAAGTGCGCATGTGTGTTTGGCCGGTCTCAGACGGCCGGCCAAACACACATGCGCACTTAGTGCACACTCGCCTCCATTCCCCCACCCACCCGCCTACCCCCATTTTTCGTCTGCTGGCACAGCCAGGGGGGCCGACGCCCTCCACCACTGCAGCTACCATTGGTGAGGCAGGTGCAGGGCCGGGGCCCAGAGGCCTTAGGGGCTTATTGAACCCTGGTAATCGCTGTATTCTAATACTCCAACAGCAGTAAAAAAGGGCCCATTCTGCTCTTTGCACGAGGGTCCGTGGCACCCTCGCTATGCTACTGGCGTCCTGGGCTCTGCTGTGCTTCCCCTCCAAGACATCCGACATCAGTTTTCATCAAAGCGTTCCGAAAGGAGCACACCGCGCGCCCGAGCCCTGCAAGCCCGGCGGCAGCCCTTCGCCAGCTAACAATCCATCGATTATTGAACTTTTCGCAGACACTTCCTGGACTCTGTGCTTTATAGTTATTTTATTCTCTACTCTTCGCCCGGGATGCGCAGTTTGAAGTCAAGGCGCATTGGGCGCCAATTAACGGCGGCTTGCGCACTCGGCGGGCCTCCCTTCAGAGGGAAGCGCACCGGCCGCAGCCGAGCCTGTGATTTCTGGCAACGCAGCTCGTCCTTTACATCCTCACACCCCTGCCGAGCAGCTTTTTATTGTTACACGTGTCACTATAGGCGCGGGCAGGCCATTGTGCAGGGGCGCGCGCGCACAAAGTGCTTAATATGAAACATGGCGCGCAGTGGGCCCTCGGAGGAGAGATCTCCTGATGAGACGGCCGGCGCAGCTGAAAGGCTGTCGGTGTTTTGGGATTAAGCGACTGTGGGGAGGAGCCGCCGATCCTTATCCGCTCACCGCTCAGATGGTGCGGAAGGTTGCCTCATAGCTGCATTTTCAGAGCAGGGCGCGCCCCATATCCTGTGATCCACGCTGGGCACTCTCCACCCCTAACACCGGCCTGTGAGTTGCGGGGACACACGTGACCCCGGTGGTGCTTGCCCACGGCCCGGGCAGGCAGGAGCTCGGGCCTACAGCTGCCTTTCTAAACTTCTTTCACCATAACTTTGAAGCTATTGCATATAAGAATGTCCAGGCGCTACACTTTCTAGAGTTGCTTTAATGGGAGGACACCGGCACTTTCAGTCGGGCTGTTATACTCCCAGTGTGAGCCTATTTGCTGTTCCTTCCGAGGCTGCAGTACTTGTAGAGGCAGCCTACAAGCACTTCTCAGAATGGCTGATATACGATGAATGGAGGATGCATGTGTGCACTTCTTCGAAACACTGCAATGCATTTCATGGGAGAACACTAGCACTTTCAGCACAGCTGTTACATTTTTAATGGCAGAGTATTTGCACTTTTATGAAAGGCTGCAGTACTTTGTCTGAGAGAACACCAGCCTTTCTAAGCAAGACTGTTAACTTGTAAATGTACAAAACCTGCACTTTAGAAGCAGTGGCACTTTTTAATGGGGGCTTATTTGCACTTCTTTACAAGGTTAGTTAACTTTTAACGGAAGAACACCGACACTTCTCAGACCGGTGTTATGCATATTAATGGGAGTGTGTTTGCACTTCTTTGAAAGGCGGTAATACTTTTAATGTAAGAGTGCCAGTCCAGCACTTTTTAGCAGGGCTGCTACACTTTTCATGGGAGCATAGCCATTCTTCTTAAAAAGGCAGTAGTACTTTTAATGGTAGAATACCAGAGCACCGGCACTCTTTGTTTTACAAATTAAGCACTGGTACCAGCACTTCTTGGCAGAGCTCATATACATTTACCTCTGCATGCACCTGTCTGTGCCTCCTTCGCTTGGTACTGTGCCTGTCCCCCCTGCTTGCTTCTGCAGCAGTGGCAAACGCTGGAGAGGGGAACGCATCTGTCCTTTGAAAACACACTCGCATCCTTTGGAACTAAACTGCAAAGCGAGTGATGAATAGATCTGAAGAGAGGTATCATGGCTCATATCAGCAGAGTTGATATAAAGGCCGCACAAAAGGGGCGAGGGAATTATATATTCCCCATACCGGCTCCTGCGCTCCGTGTCATCCGATAAGGAGGCCAATGTATATTTTAAAAGATTGTTTTCCGTGTTTGGTGGAGCAGTTTAGCAGTTGCCAAGCAAGATAAACAGCATTTGCCAAGCACAGTGCTCTCTGCTTTCTGCCCGAGGTGGCTAATTCAATTCAACGCAAAACAATGAAAACACTCTTGCATCCATCTTTCCCGCCAAAACTGTAGAAGCCATTTACGAAAGAGGTCAGGCCTTAGACAAGGGCTGACATTCCTACTTCGTGTTCTGCTCCTCTCTTTGGCCTGTGCTTCCCTCAAAGCGACGCCCAGCATTTCAAAACGTGGTGAAAACACCAGTTCTAGCAAGAGGAGTCACTTCCGGGGTTCCACCACAGCCAGGAACAGAGTAGGGGGGTGTAATTTTATTAAGAGACTTCCCAGCATGCAGCGCAGGGCTTGTAACATTGGTCAAATGTGGTTGGGCATTTAAAGACGCTATAGGGCATGTTGGGGGTTCACTTCTAGTATTTTTTTTGGGAGAAATTATTTTTAAATTTTAGTTTTTAAAACATATTGGACCAGTTGCATTGGTCCAAACCTGATATGGATTTTAATGACTGATTTAGAAATGGTTTTGGGTTCCTAGGCTTTGGAAATATTTAGGGCCTGATTTATGAAACGTTTGCTCCACCATTGCATCTTTTTTTTTTACACAAAAGAGGCGCTAACTTCAAAAATACAATTATATTTTGTAAATTTGCGCTTCTTTTACATCACAAAATGACGCCAAGGTGGCGCAAACTTTTCATAAATCAGGCCCTCAGACTATCAGGAAAGTAGATTAGGGGGAGTGTGAGCTTTAGATTTTCTAACAATATAATTTTAAAATACTTTATACCACAAGCAGGGCGCATGAGAGGGGCTTAAGGTGCAGTGAAAAGGGAGAGGCATGCGGATTGGTAGGGGTATCACAATATATTGAAATCACAATATTTTTTTAAAATAACCAACATTTTTGAAGACTTTAAAAACCGAGAGATGGAGAGTATATGCATGCATTTTCGTCTATGTGTTTGTTAATATCCAGGTGAAATCTGACAGACACCTCACCAAACCCGACTGAAGGCACCTATACCCAACTATTTACCAGAAAATACATTTATTAGGGAGTGTAGCACCCTAACCTCCCCACCCCCTTTCAGTTATGCCTCTGACTATTAGGATGAAATATGTGTTTCTGAAAGATGAAGGCCAGTAAAAATGATTAGGTAGTGATCCTCTTTAAAGACCCTTTAGAGCTTCCCAATTGTTCCCATGTCCTTCAAACTCCCACCTACACCCTATTTCCCTCTCCTTTCATGTCTGCAGACTCCCCCCCTTTGCATCTCTCCCTACTTTTGCTTCCCTCTACATCTTCCGTTCTCCTCGCTGCTATTTCTCCGAAATTAAGTTATTTTGTGGTGTTGGGAACCCCCTACTGGGTTCTGTATCTCCATCCATCCAGTACGCTTTGCTTCTTTCCTCTGCCCCCTCCTCGGGAGTCTGTGTCTCCCATTTTGGGTCATGTGCCTCCCTCCACTAGACCCTATATCTTCTTTGCACCGGGTCATCTGTCTCCTTCCTCATAGCTCTGTTTTTCCTCCTTCTCACCAGTTCCTGTGTCTCTCCTCCTGAGACCTGCAGCGCCCTCCATTGGGCCTGGAATCTCCTCTCCACTCCTGTGTTTCCCTCCATTGAGTCCTGAGTCTTCCTGAACCCACCCAGTATCTCCCACCAATCACTGTCTCTCACTCATCGGGTCATGCTTCTCCCTCGTTTGGATCCTGTGTCTCCCTTCCCACACGTCCCAGGCTGTCCTTTCTCGATGCTCTGTCTCTCCCAGGGCTTCATTTGTAAATAAAAAGGTGCCGGGGCCGAACTCTCTCCTCTGAAACACGCGGCTGTTGCAATTAAATGTGCGGACACAGAATACTGAGGCAGCTAATCCTGAAGCCACCTCGGGCCTCTTCAATCCATTTAAAGCCAATCCCTGCCCCTTCAGTTCTCTCTTGCAGTTTGTGCTTTCTTACTTCGTGACGCTTTTTCTTTTTTCGTCTTTCCATCTGTGCCTTTCGCTCGTAGTAGTTTGAGGCAGAAAAATAAGTACTGGTCCTCAAAAATAAGTGCGGGTGCTCCGCACCGGAAGTCACTAGCACAAATTAAGCACTGGTCTCTCCCTCTCAATTTTCCGGTGACTCCCTCCTGCCGGGTGCCTTGTGTTTCCCTCTCGTGGATCCGAGATCTCTCTCCCTCCAGTCCCTGGCTGTCCGCCTTCGGGGTCCTGTGCCTTCCTCCACTGAGCCCTATGATTGCTATGTCTCCTCTCCAACCCACCCCCCCACCTCCCCGTCTCCTCTCCCCCCCCACCACCCTTCCTCAGCCTCTTCCTCTTGGCCCCAGCTGGAATACGCCTCCATCATAATGACTCGCCGTCACTCCAGCCTGACATATTGTGTCTTTTTGTCATAGATATGATTATCTCTAATTGAAAGTGAAATTCTATCATTTCAAAGGTATCCCCACGCGCGTCAAGGAGCTTGTTGGGTCAGGCCACCTCTCGCTTTAAATGCCTGGTAGATCATAGAAGCAATTTATATCAAGGCCCAGGTGGCGTGTAATGCACACCCGGCCCGGCTGGATAGAAACACGAATGTGAGGCGCAGGAACCCGAGCTGAGGCGCCTCGCGCCCGCGCACTCTGGCTTCATCCCTCCGAGGTGGGCGCCCGCTCTGGTCCAAGGATACCTCGCTGTGAAGGAGCTTGTGGCCCACATTCATCAATTACACCCTCTCAGCCCCGGTACACAAAACTCTGCAGCCCCGAGGCGGCGTCCCCGAGGCTCCCCAAGCACCGCGCACTGCTTCAGCCTCTAGGCCGCAGTGGATTCTGCTTGGGTAGGTATCCGTCTGTCTGTCTGTCTGCCTGTCTGTATATCTCACGCTTCCGTTCTCTTTCTCTGCCTCTCTCGCACATACAATGTGGTCTCACTCTCTCTTTACCTCATCCTCCACCGGCCTGTAACATCTGCACACGGTTCTGAATCGCAGACACACGTGATCATTTGACTGACCTCTAGTGTCTCACATAAACTACACTCGCAGCTATAAATAATCAGAGCACTTGTATGTTTGGTCGACATCCCATGCCGTGCACATACATCCATCACACATGGATTGCAACAGAAAATCAGGTCAATGTCTACAGAGACATTCCTAGACCACAGGCTTCTTTGAGGGTAAATCGCTTTAATTGACCTTATTGTTGAAAGCGGCAGGCCAGATCTGGAAAGCACACATTACATGCAGGCATCTGAAAGCATGTGTGTTTAGACACCATAGTCGAATCCACACATCCCAGTACACGGATGGATACACACATCTGCATTCGCCCCAACAATACATCTTTTGAACACAAAAAACAAAAACAGCAAACACTACGCAACTTGTTTTAATGCACCAAACAGAAAACAGAAAAATAACACTATTAAAGTGACATCATACAAACTTTAATACGGCCATCACAGATGATAAATTGTGTTATTAAAGCTGTCTGCTGGTCTTTGTAGTTAATCCTGGTATTATGGTTATGGCTATAATTTGGCAGTTAGTAAATTGCTGTTACAGGTGTGCTAAGCACCAGGGAGTGGAGCTAAGGGAATAAATAGGGTGGGCCATTAGTGCTTGCAGTGTATTGCGTTGGCAATTTGATTGTATGAAACTGAACTGAAAAGAGGATGGGGTGAGGACTAATGCATCTTTAATTGGCCACTAATCTTCATCCCTAGGTTTCTTCTATCTTTGCTCCTCTGCTGTGGCTTATTTGGCCTTGATTGGTGGTGGGCACAGGAGGGATTGTCTGACACTCTTTTGGTCACATGCCTCAGTGTTCCAAAATCTAATTTGAGAAGAAAATCTTTTAAACGTTTTAGTTTTTGATTCCTTATAATGCTTAAACCAAGACTGTGATTCGAGTCAACAGGGAAATAAAATGGCCCTGCAATCCTGTAATGCTTTGTTTTTGTATTCATTACAGAAAAGAGCCAGTAAGTGCATGTCATGGTGTATTATTTCAGTAATTCGGAGGAATTAGCTTCATTATTGCTTTTAGTGGTAAATCATCAAACTGAAGGTCATTTAAGCATTTAAAATGGCCGCCCACAATGGGTCACTTCTTAATGCAGATGGCGAGAGGGGGAGACATGCACGGGGTAAACAGAAAGAGGAGAACTAAATGTGCAATTTCTGATTGTAAGGAGGCGAGACAGCTCCTTGCAGTAAAAAGCTACAGCCCATCAGAGAGACTGAAGTGCAGTGATGTGCTTCGGCACTGAGAAATCATTACCGGACTTGTAGAAGGGAATAAGATACACAGAGACATGCTAAGTGGTTCATTTAAAGATGCCCCAAGGGCAGTGCAAGACGTGAGGCCAAAGGCTGCCTGACATCAACCACCCAGAAGAATTTTAATGGACCATAATGATGAACTGCAGGGGCACGCAACTCTTCTACCCTATAATGGGCGGCCAGAGACAACCCTTGCAACCCGACCAAGAGCATGGCCATCAACTGTTTGTCTGCGATCAGTATCACTGTTTGTGTTATTTGCATCAAACCTCTGTCCGATCACTGTACAGACATGATGTCAAAACAGTAAAACAATCTGGACTGCAATAGAAACAGGAATAGACACCATTTTAGAGGTGGATTTCAAGCCAGTATATCTAACCACACCACTAGGAGCAAGGCCAAGGCCATAACTGCATAAACCGGTCAATTTAGGAAGCGGTGTGCTCACTTTTGAGGTAGGTCTCTAATGTAGTTATATTTTTCCACTACGATAATAGAGGAAAGAGTGGAAGGGCAAGACCAACAGTCGCTTAAAATCTATGAAGCTAAAAGCGGATGTTACTGAATAAGACTTTAGCTTCATATTTGAGTGCTTTTTAGGGTTGAGCGTGCTAGTGCTCTGGCCACTGTTGTAATCTCCCTGTGGGCTTTTAATCACGCCCATGTCACACCCATCAGTTTGGTTGGTTCGTGGGCTTGCCTTTTAAAATTTTCTTGATTTCATAAATGAAAGGCATGCATACTCATGCCTTTTCTGGTGTTTAGCCCTCCTCGAGAGCACTGGTAAACTACTGAAAACATACAAGGCTCCATGTTTTCCGCATGGCTTCTAGACTAATTTTTCTTTTTATTTCCCCTTGCAGCGCGATCTCGCTGGGCAGTAATCAAGCACTTTGCATGACATCGACCCTGTTACAAGGATAATTGCACTTTGCTGGTTACATGGATAATTGCACTTTTGCCGATACGTTTGACTGCAAGCGAACTTGTTTCCTTTTGTGTGTCTCCTTCACGCTTATGGTGAAACTTTTACTCCTCATTTTCAGTTTATGTGGCAAGAAAAGTCCGGTTAGGAGTTTATAACACTAATAGCTCTAACCCAAGCTTTTACTTATGTGAAACTTTTACTTTCATTTTCAGTTTATGGGGCAAGAAAAGTCCAGTTAGGAGTTTATAACACTAATAGCTCTAACTCGAGCTATGCGAGACCCATTGCATTGCAAATGCTTGTTTATCATGTTATCCCTTTTCTAAGCGTACTGCTGATATCAGAAAATGTTCATTTTGTCCTCAACCCTTTATATTAGTTACAAGGGCCCATGGCTCTGATTTATTTGTGGAGGTTTTTGGTAATAATGTATTAGCTGCAAAAGATTACCCTACTTACTTATTTCTTAAGTCATTAGTTATACAAGGTTATCCGAGTTGTTAATGTGCTTTATGGGACTTTCCTTTGTTTCCTTGTGCTATTCATATTTCACGTCCCAGATACCAACTACATGGGAAAATACAATTTCCTGTATGTCTGTTATGTGAGACTCTGCACTTTCCTGTGTCAATTACAAGGGATTATCTCAGCTCTGATGTATTAGTTGAACGAGATTACCACAATGTTCCTTTTTTCCAGGAGATTATTACAATTTCTCTTTATTAGTTACAAGATATTATTACATAGCCTGCCTGCTAGGTACTGGAAATGAGTTCAATTATTGCATGTTGGTTAGCTGGGATTATCTCAGCTATACCGTAATTGCCATGTATCAGTCACAACAGAGTACCTCAATTCTGGTGTTTGAGTTATTTGAGATCATACCATTTAGTATGCACCAGTTACAAAGGATTATTAAAATTTGGTTGAGTTATGTACGAGAGATTATCTAATTTCTTGTTTTTTAAACATTTTCATTAGGTTTTCCATTTTATAAACCAGTATAACAACAGTTGTCACACCTGTCTCATCCAACCGTGCTACATCTTTACCTTTCTCTCAGTGGGACATAGAAAGGGATTCCCCTTCTTCCCCCCACCCGCACTCAGCCTCAGAACAAGGCAGTGCATAGGTCAACATCGGATAGGTGGTTCGAGCTCCTTTAGAGACCCTGGTGAGCTCTCCACACCCCCACACTTTTTCTCATTTCTTGGGGCCCTCTCTCCTCTCTCCTCTCACAGGCCACAGTGCCAGCCGTCATGCATCAGTCCATGTCATGTGTCCTATCTGCAATGGTTGGTAGGGTTCCTACCCCCCATCGCCTTCCACATTTCACTTTGCCCCTGCCAACCTCAGCGACAGCCACAGCTGCAGGTATTTGGGTATCGTCTTCTCTCCCGATATGTGGAGGAGAAACCATTTGGCAGTTCTTCGTATCGGAAGTCCTGTTATTTGTGCCATAACCTTCTATATTGCCTCCCAATTGCTCTGGATTTTCCGGAAACCCCAGAAAATTATGGAAGAAAGAATCGTCTTGGCCACAGACTCTGGCACAGCTTTTTAAGGGCGGGGTCTTCCCAATGTTGTATATGTGCAAACTCGAATAGTATGATCTATGTAGGATATGGAACTGTACCAGGTGGAATCCAGCTCTGGTTACGGTTCCACTTGGACCCCTCAGTGCCTCCTTCCATTACTCATCTTCCAGCATGTCTAGCTCTGATTCCAAATTTGCTTTTAATTTCTGATGGACACCAGGGGAATTGTTAATTCTTTTTGTAAACCAGAAACATTGCGTTTTTTGTGAGGTGATCGAGTAGGATCCTATTTTCTGTGGGACCAGATTACATCAGTTGTGTGCCTTGTGGGATATGAGAGTGCAGGACATGCCTGACCACTAGTTCGTACTCGCTACAAAGGATTTAATAGGAGATCATCTCACCATGTGCCCACAGGTCCCCCAACTTTGATATTACTACTGTTTCCCTTTTAGCAAAGCCCTCCAGGTTGTCCAGCAATGTTAGTGCGTCACTTTCCCCGAGAGGGGTGTGCTCTGCAAGATCATCCTTCCATCCCAAAAATGCCACTGCTTCTCTCCATACGGAGACCAACGCATCAGTGTGGAACATCGATTTCCCTGGGGTGCTACCCTCTAGAGTGCGTGGGATACCCCCTCATGCCCAATGCGTGTCTGTTGAGTATCTCAATTCTTGTTGGTTAACCATCAATGCTAACCTTCACTCTTTTGTGTTGGTTGAATTAGTTTATCTGGATCGTTTTTATTTACATGTGCTTCTTATAGGAAAGTATATCAGTTCCAATGTGATGACTACATAAGATTCTATCAATTCCTGTGTATTTTTTATAAAACTGTATTACAATTTTCTTGGGTTGGTCACCAGAATTTCTCACGTTTCATTTACTGCATTTGAAAGAAACGATCTCAAATCTCTTGTTAGCTAGTCATATGAGAGTATCTCAGTAACAGTGAAGCGGTTATTGAAGATTATTACAGTTTTCTTGCATTAATCACAAGGGATTGTCTTGGTTCTAGTGTACTAGTTGCAAAGTAGTATCACAATTCTCTCATGAGAGTTGCAGAAAAGTTCTAAAGATTACTTTCACACAGGGTGTAGCTTCAGGGTGGCGGCTCAGGTTTTACACCTGCCTAATATTTTTTCTGAAGCATATTTGGGTGCAAGTGCTTCAGTCGGGTATGGTGAGGTGTCTGTTGGATTTCACTCTGGAGTTTTGCGTGCACACACTGACAAGAACACACACACAGACACACTCTCTCTCTCATCTCTGCTTTGAAAGCCCTAAAAAATGTTGATTATTTTACAAAATGTTCTGTTTCTCTCACTTAGTACTCCTACAAATCCGCATACCCCCCCTTCCACCACCTCCTAAGCCCCTCCTATGTGCACTGCTTGTCATATAATGTATTTAAGCATTATATGGTAGCTTGATTGTCAGGAAATCTGAAGCACCCCACCCCAATCTTACTGACTAAGCTACATTCCCTGCTCGCACAATAATGACATGGGGTGATATGCACCCTAGGAGGGTCATCACAGAGCATGATATGAGCTCCCATGTGTCCACTAAGGAAGTTTCCCTAGTATGCAGTACAGGAAAATGTTTCTATGGAAACATTATTATGCCTCTGGTATCGCCTGCATTTTTAAAATTATATTTTTGTCTTTGGGGACAGCGTCACATTTAAGCAGGAGT
This sequence comes from Pleurodeles waltl, assembly GCF_031143425.1. NCBI lineage: Eukaryota > Metazoa > Chordata > Amphibia > Caudata > Salamandridae > Pleurodeles > Pleurodeles waltl. The sequence goes on along the minus strand of NC_090440.1, from coordinate 1,917,739,013 downwards.
AGCGGCATCGCGTCTCAGGATTTGAGGTAGTATGCAACAAAAAAGATTTATATTTCACACAAAGGATGCTCAGAATGCGGAATACTTGTCAGTCTGCCCCCTCCAGTCGTTCATCTAGGGCTCACTGTGCCAACGGAGCACGTTGCAAGATGCCCGTTTTCAAGGGCACACGATGACTGGTTGAATGAGAGTGTTTGCTTGTTGCTTCCTTGTGGTTTTGCAAGGGCAGAGAACCATCTGTGTCTCCCCTGGGACACAATCTGCCACTAGTGATACACTTTGATTAGATTTTTAGTGACTGCGAGGTGAAGAATTGTAGACTTGGTTTTACTATGTGAATGTTTTTAATAGTTTTTACGCAGAATGTCTATGCACTTTGTGCCTGTCAGAGATTACAGTAAATACAGAGAAACAAACAAATCATTTCAGTTCCTCTTGTCCAGTATAAACCTGTGAGGCCATGCAGGAGAATACATTCTGTTCCTCAAATGTTAATATATCATGTTGGGTTCTGAGTGCCTGACTAATTTACTTCCTGTAACAAGTGCATCATGAGGAAGCACTGTTGAGTATTCAAATACAACCAGCCAAGGAGTCACTGTCCAGAGTGTGTCAAATGATGCCATGGACTTTGGAAATCACTGTAACGAAGGTAGCAGCTCCTTCGGTACTGGTGTCCCAGGCAGGGTCGGCTTTAGCACTGGTGGCGCCCTGTGCGACAGTCTTTTTTGATGTCCCCCCCTATAACCTCCTCGGATTCCCACACTACCACCTGGCAAAAGTGCCCCCCATCTCTCCATATCCCCTCTCTCAAATACATTTCATTTGTTTTAAAGTTCTGGCAAGGGCTGGGTTTACTAATCTACTCAGCTATCCACATAAAATACAGATTTGTTCTTTGCAGCAGTTATAGTAACATTCTGTGCTAGATTACGGTGAGTCAAAACTGCCCCTGGACGAACACCATCTCTCTCTCTGTCAGGAACATTAATCACAAGAGTTATCTTGAAATTTGTATTGTTGCCTGACAGCTGAACGCACATGGAACTCTGCTTGAGGTGCTTTTAAATTGTATGTTATTGCTAAACACAGTGCCCCCTCCCCTGAGGTCGGCGCCACCCTCCAGGTCAGCACCAGTGCAGCCACACCAGTCGCATCCCCCCCACCCCCCCAGAGCCTGCCCTGGTCCCAGGACACTAAAAGTTGTCAGAAACCCTTGAATATTCTGAGACCCAGTTAAGGTTCTCACATCCTTTTCTGCAGGTTCCTGGTGCAGGGGCATTTGGGTGCACACATTTCCGAACCTTCTTGGTACATGAAGAATTTAACCACATTCTTTCTACAGAATCCTGGCACGTGAGGCACCTGGGTGAACCCATTGCTCTAGGTTCCTTGTATGTGGGTATATTAATAGTTGAATCTTCTAGGTCAGGATGTGCCCCAACGATACCCTCCCATAATAAGATTAGGAGACACTTCAGAAAAGTGCAGCAATCTACCAGCTGTGCCATTGGTGTAAACTGGAGCTACCTTTGTATGATGTCTTGTCTTTAATAGCTTGTGGCACTGCCAAATTGTTTGACACCTGATTCTGTAAATGGAAAACCCAAGAAATCCACCATTTGAAAACGTTTTTACAGAGACCAAGACTGTTATTACGGAGTTTGAGGGGTTCAGATTTACAAGAAAGTGGTGCATCAGTCCTAATTTGCCACTTTTCTTGCATCGCCCCTGTCCCACCTAATGACACCATGGCGGCACCATATATTCAATACAGGGCACCATGGTGGTCGTTTCCACAATAGCGTTATATTTCATCATGCTATTGTGTTTTTTTGCTGGATTAGCACCATAAATAATGGCGCTAGTGTAGCACAGCATAGGGAGTCCCATAGGTTACAATAGGGCTGTCAATTTAACGCCTGCCCTGAGGCATTAAAAATGACAGAAAAAACGTTGCAGTGAAATCTTGTAGATTTTACTGGGCCATTTTTTCGGGCCTCTCTGCGTGAGCACACCCTTCTTGCATACATTATGCCTGGGGCAGGCTTAATGTTTTGCAAGGGGTTACAAAGTGGTGCAATGCAAGCATTGCACCACTTTGTAAATATGGTGTGGGGAGATGGCCTCCTTGATGCCACTTTAGCGTAAAAAAAAAAAAATGACGCTAGTGAGGCGCAAGGAGACGTAAGGGCCTTGTAAATATCGCCCTAGCTTTTGATGGTGTTATGCTGTTACTGACACTTGCTGTGGGACATTTGAGTGGCAGAAGGGCACCAAAGTATAGTTGTCAGCTTCTTGAATGTGAGATATCATTTTGAATTCGTTTGTGATTTTGTTCATTTTCCTGCATCCACTATTCTCTCCATCTTTCTCTCACGCCTGCCTTGTGCCACAAAATCATGGATTACATGTCCGTTTTCAAAGGAACTCTATTCTTATTCAAGTCTGATTTCCTTTTGAAATTCTATCATGTTTTCATTACTTTTTTATTAAAATGTAATGAATGTGGTACATTTTGCATTATTCTCTTGATTAATCCGAAGTTCAGACCCTGCTCAACCTCGACGCTAGAATACGAGGACCGCGGTGATTATATGCAGTTACGGTTTCTCTAGTTCAGACTTACCTGAACCTGGTGCTAGATTTGGGCATGGCCGATTTGAGACTTTAAAGTCCCTCACAAGGACCCATGTGCTTGGAGAAGGAGGACCAACCTCAGATCAGTACCCACAGGTCATTTCTCTGGGTTGGCATATGAGAGACTGGGTAACGTTAAATGCTGAAGATTATCTTATTTACATTTCACTATATAGAGCATGTTTTCTTTTCTTTAATGGTCTGTCAATTATGGGAGATTATGCTAGCTATCTAGTGCTAAGCACTGGCTGCTGCCTCTGGTCCAGCGTGCTCATTATAGGATATTGCCCAAGCTTCGGTATGTTAGCTGTAAGAAGATTATCTCTGTCCCCTTGTGCTATTGATGGTGGAAATGTAATTGTCCATGTGTTAGCTGTTGATAGTTTTTACCGACTCTTTTGTGTAAGGTACAGGAGATTATCCCGCATTTGAGTGTTGCAGTGGGTTTTCACAGTTGTGAAATGTTGTTTACATGAGCTTATATCAAGTCGCTTGTTTTCTGAACAGAATTTAGCAGAGGTCCCATATGGAATCAATCTGCATTTAGTATATGCTAAATATGTTAGTTAAGGCATGATGTCTGCATTCTCTTATCAAGGGGTAGAGGATGCTCGCACATAATTATTTGTAATTTTCATGATATGGTTAACTAAAAACAGGAAGTGAGCGAATACACAGCTATTGATAGAGGCAATTTAAGTTACTGAGTACAGTTGAGCAGCCAAGTTGCTTGTTGAATTCTTTCTTTCTCTTTTCTTTGTTCAGGTAACCACAGCCAACACATTTTGCCCCATTCTGACACGCAGACATGGAGCTTTTTCAAGACCTATTCTTATGTCTTGAGTAGTATTTTTTTTTTATGGGAATAATAAAAAATGGGTTCTCGTAGCTTTGTTTCCTCCAAATTCAGGGTTGGTCAGAAGGCTGTCTTGTCCAAAGAGCACGGTTCTGCCTGATAGCTCATAGCGTTCGTCCGTAGTTTTGCAAGTGTTTTGTACGTCCTCTCTTTTAATGCAGCCTAGAAAGTCATTCCTACCTGTGGATGCCAGGGCACACACCAGCAACGACACATTGATACAAGGCAACTAAAAGAACTGGGTCCAAAGGCACCTTCTTTTGCTGACTTTAAGTCGATTCTGATGTGTTACTTAGTGCTGATTACATATGTTACTATGGGTCTGTTACTGGATATTACTCGATATTAATGTAATTCCCAGGCATTTTCTGAAAAGTATTATCTCACATCTGGGGGACATTATTGATGGAGTTTCCCTCAATGGCAGTACTGGTTTACCAGAGCTTGACACAGCTCAAGCGTCTTTTCTGTGTCACGGTCTACTCATTGCTTTTGCTAGACGGCCAACCTTCAGCCTCCTTGACTGCTCCCCCAACAAGCTTCAGTGATGGGGGTGTGATATGTGTCAATCACCCAGGGTTGACAGACGTGGAAAGAGAGGGAATGTACATACCTTTAAGGATGGATGAAAAAGAAAGGAGAATATGTTTTGGGATGGATGCGGTGATAAGTATAGAGACAAGCAAACTTTCTAAAAGGTCTACATGACCAGTGTCCCTCCTAAACAGATGAAAAGGGCTCAGGTCAGGTGCTGGCCTCATGAAAGCTTCTCCCCCTCCTTGAATAATGTATTTTAGAACCTTTCACAGCCTTTTTAGGTCTAGCCTAGGGACAGCTCTTGGTCTGTTTAGCAGTTATTCACAGTTTGCTTCCACCCACCTCAGCAGACAGCATAAGACAATGTTTCATGCCACCTAAGTCACCCTAAGGCTCCCTTGCACTCTATATTGCCTGATCACATGTACACATCTGCTTAAGAAGTTCTTCAGTGGCAGGGCTGATGGACTAATAATTTACTATGCTGTTTTCTTTCCATTCTTTAGCCTTTTATATTTTTGGTCATCAGTGTGTATATAGATTATCTCTTCGGATTACAGTAGTTCAAATCCAACTGTACCATTTCTTCGCAACAAAAAGAATCATATTTTCTTGTGATGTAAATTAAATCTAAAACAGGTTTCTATACATGTACTAAGCAAACCTATCACTAGGACACACCTACACTGTTATCTTAATATTTTAGACTATAGCTAATTTATTTTTAAATTTAGATTTTTTACTTTAAACTTAAGGCCATTGTGTTTAGACAGTGGCATGTTTTCTTATTTCATATATTTTTGTGGCATATGCTTGCAGAACCGAAAAGTGGGTTGTTAAATAGCTGCAGCGAGGATTTTTTGAACTACCTGCAACATTAGGAAAGTGATTAAATCTCATATAAGAAATCCATTTGTGGGTTGTACCAATACCTTTGCACTTGTGAGAAGCTTCTAACCAGAAATCGTGATTTAAAGGATGCTGCACACATCACGATGTAGTCAAAGCCAGAGCTTATTGCGTGAACAAACAGTCTGTGAGTGGGGAATGTTTTTGGAAAACATTAGGTGTTTTTCAAAAGTGAAAGTGTGACACAGAGAGGACTTGAGGGTATTTAGGGTAGAGATGAGGACCAAATGTTGCAGATGTGGTCATTCAGGACATCTGCCTACCAGTTTTTTGTATTATTCCAGAAACAAAAGTGTGTCAGTCGTCATTATGCAAGAGTGTGGAAGGAGGGAATGTCTAGTATAATTTGTAATTGTAATTGTATTTATACAGCGTTTACTACCCCTGATGAGGCATTGACATGGTTTTCGGTGAGTAGCACGCTACTCCAGAACCCAAAGGATTAGTGGTGGATTAGCATAGGGAAAAATAAGTTATTAATAGAGCAGTGGACATGTGAGTCTATTTAATTTAATAAGACAAAGTAGGGATAAATGAGGGTAGAGTATAGATAGTGTTATGTGGGATTTCATATTAGTTAGTTGAGACTTGGGATGAGTCAAAGGAGGGCTAGAGGAGGGAAGAGTGTAGAAAGGGTTATTAGGGAGATCATTGTAGTAAAATGAGGTTTGGGATGAGTCCGGGGAGAGATACAATAGGGAAGAGTCTAGGAAATGTTATTTTGGAGATCATAGTAATAAAATGAGGTTTGGGGTGAGTCAAGGAGTGATAGGAGAGGGAAGATTTCGAAAGGGTTATTTGGGAGATCATAGTAGTAGAATGAGGTTTCGGATGAGTCAGAGAGTGGAGGCAGAGGATATATTGAAAGAGCTATAGGATGAGACATAGAGTAGTGCATTGGAGGGAGTTAAAGTTTTTTTTTTCTACAGTAGGAGTAAAGAAATACATATATGGATACATTACTACATAGAAGGGGTATACATTCAAAATTAAAACAATAAAGAAATAGTAGAATTGTATTGCATAAATGTGCAAGTATGGATAGATAGTTAGAAATTCAGACTTTCGGGTGTTACATTACATACAAGCTAGTTTATTTGTGTATATATATATATATATATATATATATATATATATATATATATATATATATATATATATATATAATTCACCAAAAGTATTCACTGCACTCCATGAAGTTCAATTTATTGATGCCAAAATAACAACCACCAACGCGTTTCAACTCTCCAAAGAGTCAAGAGCACTGTGAACAAGACTCTTTGGAGAGTTGAAACGCGTTGGTGGTTGTTATTTCGGCATCAATAAATAGGCACTATTTGAACTTCATGGAGTGCAGTGAATACTTTTGGTGAATTGTATTTCTCGAGATTGGTCCTCTCCGTCACTAGCACCGGCAGTGGAGTGCACCACCCAACAACCTTTAGACCATCCTTGTTTGAAAAAAAAAAAAAAAAAAATATATATATATATATATATATATATATATATATATATATATCTTAATTTTATTCTATATTTTCCCAATATTTCAATAGTGAAGCAGTTATAGATACAATTGTTATGATCATATTTACATATTGTGATAGATAAACTAAATAAACAGAAGCCCATAAGCATCTAATCAAATAAATTATATGAAATCTATGCAGTGACCTATACACATATAAAGCATAAAATAATGTTTAAATACATATTTATATATAGATTTGTGAAGGAAATGAGAAGATTGCATTACATATTGAGGATGCACATGATGTGAACATGACGAAGTGTGAGGTGCTGCTGGATGGTGAGTTCCTGGTTGGCTTGGGCAGGCTCATCCCACTCTGAGCTGTGAATTCTAAAATTGACTTAGAAGGTGTGATCAGAAAGTAGATTGTGTTCAAAGTTCACTGTACAGTTAGAAAGATGTTCTTCACTAAGAGCGGAGGAAATCCGTTGGGATGTAGGAACGAGAACGGGTGTGGTATTCAATTAGATCCCATTTCAGTGGAATTTCATTGGAGTCAGTTATATTAATGGCAGGATTTTTAGAAGGAGTTGAAAAGTTTGCAGATGTTTTTTTTTCTAGAAAGGCCGGAGCATGTAAAGAATTTTTAGATGCCAGTAGTCCAAATTTTGCCCCAAAACCAAATGTAACGCAAAAGCCTTTGAACATGGGAAGGCTGGCAAGATATTACTGAGGCATTAGAATGCTGGCTACAGTGCTTCTGGTCAACAAAGATTAGGCGTGAGTGTGGATCACCTGAGCGACTTAAGGCAGAGTATCTGGCTAGATAGAATAGGAATCTTTTGCTAAACACAGTGGAAGACATGATGGCTTTCAGAGTAGAAAGTGGCATTATTAAAATAGATCTGTCTTGTGCTTAACACCAAGTGAACTCTGTACCAGTGCTAGCATTGGCTTTCGCTGCCTCTTAGTGCCTCTCGCTGCGTAGTTTCAAGGTTTTAGGGATTGTTCTGCTCTTTCACAAAGCACTCTTGCCTTTAGTTAGAGAATGGGTGAGCAAAACTGAACCTGACAAGTCATTGCACGAGCCGAGGTTGTGGGGAGGCTGGAAAGTAATAGGTTTACCAAGAGGAGTGAAAATGTCAATTAAGGTTAGACGTGGTAATACATTTGGGACACAAAATCTTAAAACATTGGAATCAACTCAAATTTGAATTTAGCTGAGGCGGTAACAAGAGCACCTCAACTGTTCTAGAAGCACCAGGTCAGCTTATTTCTTAGAGTAGTGAAGTACTTCTGTAAGTTTGTGGGGGACTTTGAGCCAGACTTACAAATAGCCAGGTTGCAAATAGTCGGTGCAAATGACGTGCCTACTTTTTGCATCCTGCCTGTCAGTTTGCAGTGTGACTTACGTACTGATAGGTTGCATTGCAAAATATCCAGTCACGGGGGACCACAGACGACCTTCAGAATGATTATGAGTTAGGCAGTTTGTTATTTGCAACCCCTTGTGATTGGCTAGAATACAAAAGGCAGTGGCCTGTAAGGGAGATCAGACAACCATATCTTCATTTGCATGCAAACATTTCTTTAAAGCAGCCTATGTTTCTTAAAAGAACAAGTGCTGCATTCCATTTGGGAATACCTTGTGAAGAGCAGGCATTGGGCCACTGCCTTGTCCCCACAAGTGCACCCAACAGGCACTGCTTCTCCTTTGCGAATGAGTTACCACTTTGATCGAGGTGTTGAGAATTTTTTAATGGTTTGCAATCCCAATTGCAGTTATAAACCATTGATACGCATGGCGGGGCACGAGTTATAGTTACCTTAGGGCATTAGTTATAGTTAATTTAGATAACTATAACTATAATAGGTGAATTGCTATGCTTTTGTATGTTTAAAATATGAGCCTAACTATAACATTGCTGTAACCTTTGGTTTATATATGTGTGCATATATATGTGTGTGTTATATATGTGTGCAGATGTGTATCTGTGTGTATATATATGTTGGGGAAAGAATATAAGACAATCTAGCCCAAGTGGGCTACGTGCTCAGACAGCCCCAGACATAATAGTTTTGTTTATAGGCTCTGAAAAGCATATGATGTCCAATAACAATACACATGTTCACACAAAAAAAGAAACAGAAACGAAACAGTCACCCAAAATGGGCTTTCACTGTGGTCAAATAATGCAAAATGCTTTATGTGTGTAGTCGCCTTAAGACATTATGGCTTTTTCAGCAATTAAAAAACAAACTGAATCAGCAATTACAAACTTAATGAATACAAAATTAAACTTGAAGGTAGAGTCAGAATAAAAAAAAAAGATTACTTAAGGGCTTCCCCTAAAACCGCACATGGTAAGGGAGCCAGTTATATCACAAGGAACTACATACAGAGAAGGAAAACTCACAGACCCTAAACATGTGTCTACAACTCCTTGTCCATATTTAACCCACCTGGTGGCTGGTGGCTGGTGGCAAGCTGCAGGTTGTTTCTTTAAGTCCCTTTCCATACCTCCACTTCTTATACTCCTTGGGACTGCATCTATGACAAAATATTTAAGGTCTTGAGCTTTGCTGCCAGGGCAGTCAGCAATATGCCTGGCTACGATTCAGAAGCTGCACTGTATGAGCAGAGCCCGGCCTTCCAGAATATCTTTATACAGATAGCCCAGAAAGGCTTGTACGGAAATAGATTCAATACCATCAAAGTTCTTCTATTTACTAAAGTACAAAATAAAGAAACATATATATTTTTGTAATCAATGCAAATAAGCCAAGCCATTTTTAGGTTGCAGCCTACCAGACAGTGCAGCTCTCTGGTTTTCTAAAGACATCTTGGGGACTTTCAGAAAGTTGAGCTAGGAACGCATTCTGCTCGTTGATTACCATTAGCTTTGTGCCTTATAGCTCACACTTTCTGGCTTTCAATTTGCTGGTTTTATTTGCTTTAGGCTCTCCAGGTTCAGTTTGTCCCTCCCGGTCCCTTAACTGGATTTCTGTATCCTTCCACGAACTCGCTTTCTCTTAACAGGCCTCCAAATTGTGTTCTTATGTCGTCACTTTGCTGTCCATTCAAAGACCAAGGTCAAATGTCAGGTACTGTCTTCCAAGGGCGCACATTTACTTTTCTATCTCTGACTTCAAAGTGAGAGGATTTATGTAACAATCTTGCTGGATAGTGGGGATGGAAAAGAGTTTTTTCTAGCACACAACAATGTTTAAATGATCGATGTAAGATTTCAGAATATATCAAAGATTTTGTGTTATTTCTGAAGTGTGTTGGAAAAACATTACTTTAACATGATCAAAATGAATCATTAAACTAGGTGATGCAATTTTCACACATTTTTGTCTGTGCACTGTAAAGTTTTATTAGTAAAACTGTATGTCTGTGCAAATGTAATGGTCATTTCAATTGAAAATTCATTGTCTGTAATGGCTGTATGCTACCATACCATGAATTCTCCACTCTATGCCACTCCATTCTACGCTGCACCAATCTATACCACTGCACTCTACTCTGCATCACTCCACTGTACACCACTCCACACACTGCACCACTCCACTCTATGCCACTGCACCCTACACCATTTCACGCTATGCCTCTCCACTCTACCCTGTACCACTGTACCACTGTATGCCAGTGCACTCTTTGCCACTCTACTCTACACCACTGCACACTTTGCCACTGTACTCTACACCACTTCAGTCTAGGCCACACCAATGTACTCTGCACAACTCCACTCTACGCCACTGTGCTCTACGCCACTTCTCTTTATGCCAGTACACCCTACACCAATGCACTTTACTCTGTAACACTCGACTCTATGTCCCTTCACTCTAGGCCAATCCACTGTATGTCACTCTAATCTTCTCTGCTCCACTGAACTCTATGCCAATGCACTTTACACCACTGTACTCTATGCCATTACACTCTACACAACTGCACTCTACCCACTTTACACTGTGCCATTACACTCTATGCAACTGCACTCTATCCAGCACCACTGTACTCTATGCCACTTCACTTTACTCTGAAACAGTCAACTCTATGCCACTCTACTCCACTCTATGCCACTCCAATTTATTCCACTGCACTCTATGCTACTCCACTCTTAACCACTGCACTGTACACCAATTTACTGTACACAGTTGCACTCTTTGCACTCTATGTCACTGCACTCTATGCCACTGACACTCTACTCTGCAACACTGCACTCTTCACCACTGAACTCAATGCCACACTACTCTGCATTACTCCTCTCTACGCCGCTGCACTCTATGGCACTGCACTCTATGGCACTATACTCTGCTCTGCACCACTCTATGCTACTCTACTCTGCACCACTCTATGCCACTGCACTCTATGCCACTCGAGTCTTCTCTGCAATCTACGTCACTGCATTTTATGCCACTCTACTCTGCTCTGTGCAACTGCTCTCTGCATTACTCTACTCCAAGCCACTCCAATCTGTATCACTCTATGCCACTACATTCTCTGCCAATACACTTCATTCCACTCTACTTTACTCTGTGCCACTCTACTCTGTGCTGCTGTACTCTGTGCCCCTCCACTCTGCACCACTGCACTCTACTGTGCACCACTCTAACCTATATCACTGTATTCTGTGATGCTGCATTGTATGCCACTGAATTCAATGCCACTGCACTCGAAACCCACTATGCTCTGCAACACTCTGCACCAATGCACTCTACACCAGTTCACTCTACTCTATGCCACTCCAGCCTGTGCCACTCTATGCGACTCCACACTATGCCGCTCCAATACACAGCACTCTCTGCCACTCCACAGTACAACACTCTACTCCACTATTCGCCATTCCACTCTGGGACACTGCCACTCTCCTATATGCCACTAATGTTTAGCCATACGGAACAGCAGCCACACTGGTGAACGACATCGCTAAAACACATTGACAAAGCCAACAGCTCTTGCAGAAGCAAGACCTATTGGCTTTGCCCATGATTGTTGTAAATTGCCATTTATGCAAGGCATTTTTTCATATATGGTTGTGTCGTGTTATCTTCTGTTATCTTCTGTTGTCTTCTGTTGTCTTGCATTAACAGCATGTGCATAGTGTCCACTACCATTACTAGGGCATCACTGCACTTTCTTCAGCTGGGTACATTTTTTGTATGGGTCTGGGATGTTCAGTGATTGGCAGTGCATGGTTAGTGGTGTATGCTCAGCAGAGATTTGTTAAGTGTCTTGGTGAGCAATGGTTTACCTTGGTTAATATATCCCTTTCTGTACCCTTTCCCTGGCTTAGTTACAGAATGTTATATATTCTCTCTCTACACTCAGGTTAGTTACAGAATGTTATATTACATTGCAAAGCAGGTTACCCCTCTCCCTTTGTCCACTCCATCTGGTTGCATCTTTCTTGGTTGGCCACTGGATTTTACATCCCCTTCTGCATCTGTTACAGAAACATTTCTCCTCTCGTTTGTTAGTAATGTGGTTCTCTTTTCCAGTTGTTAAATATCTCTCTTTCAGTGTGAGTTAAATTAAATATTTTCTTACTCTGGGAGAGTACAAGTTGTTCTTTCTATGTTGTATTTAGAAACCTATTTGTTAGTTACATGTGGTACTCTCCTCCAGTAGTTGGATATTACAGACGCTTACCTGGAGGTACCATCTTCTTCCAGATGAGTTATGAGATTTTATTATATCCTACCTCAATTACCTACGTAGTCTTTATCTCTTTGCTAGTTTTGTGGGCAGAGACGTTTTAGGACATGGGCAAAGTGGGCTCTGGCCAGGGCCTCAGTCTTTCAGTGTTTGGGGCTGATAGAGCCAGTTCTGTTCTTCAGAGAGTTTTACCCAGCTGACCTTCAATAATTCTTAAAGAGATTGTTTTAAATACTGTTTTCCTTTCATTTATTTTTGATGTGGGTGATGTGTGAGAGTCTATTCCAGATATTAGCAGAGCAATATGTGTTTATGTTTCATGCAACATCCATAAAAAACTTTATTTTTAAAACAGGACCTCACGTGCCACAGAGAGTATCTGCAGTAATATTAGTGAGCTGCTGCTGTATTACAATATTGAAAACATAAATCACTATCTCTGAATATTAGATGTAATCACATTTAGAATTTGGAGGCGTGTGCCTGTGCACTGTCAGTGACCTGGCCAAAAAGGGAAAAAGGCTGAAACTGTATCATATATTCAAAGCTGTTCCAAATAGGACCCCCCCCAAAATGCGTTTGGCATGTGGGCCCCAAAATGCATAAGCTGTCCCTGTTTGTGTGTTTATCTCTTCGTATGTAAATTATACCATACTATCTCTCTTTCTGTGTTGGTTACAGGAGGTACTCTCCACACACAGGTTAGTTAGGGATGTTTTATTTCACTGAGCCTGGTAGAGCGAGTTATCTCTCTCCCTTTGTTTATTACACTCTATTCCATTCATTGGGTATTACAGCCCTTTTAGTGCTGGTTACAGGAGATAGTCTTTTCCTCTTGGTTAGAAATTAGATGTTATGTCTTCCTTGTAACAGATAAAGCATCTCTCTCAGTGACGTTCCCCAGTGTGGGTCCAGATTGGGCCCGAGCATCAGTTCTATTTGTTCTGCTCCCACTTTGTACCCCACCACAGCTGCTGAACGTACCAGAAGGCAACACGTAAAAAACAGACTTTGCACTTTGTCACAGACATTAATGTATCCAACCACCTTTCATTGCACAGCAATGTAATTTGCTTAAAATGTTTAAAAGTCAGGATTAAAGAGAGATATATGCAGCATACAGACCTTGTACCAATGTTTAGATATTCCAGAACATGTTTAAAGGGCTGCTGTTGGCTTGGCACACAGTAGACTCGAGCTCTTCATATTTAAATGGTGTGTACACTCGGACTTGCATGTTTAAGCTATCTACCTTGGATATGGAGCACTCTGTATAATGTTTCTTTTTAGAGCTTACATCCAGATTGCTTGCTATCTCACAAAGCCTTCTCTCAATATACTTTAGAAGTCTGCATGAAAAATTGACCTTCACTTACTCCCACTTGATTCCTCGCCTTTATTTCTTCAGAGTGTCCCTATTCTTACCTTCCATCCCCTGCATGCCTTTTATTTCTGAGCATCGCCTCCTCTCAGTCCTATAGCTGCCTGTCTTAATCTCTCTTATTGTAAATTTGCAATTGATTGATACTTCATTTTATAGATCACAACCTCTCCTTTTTAAAACCCTAGTCATGTAACCTTGGCTTCCGGAGTAGCGTGCTACTTGCTGTAAAGCACTTGAATTCCTCATCAGGGGTAGTAAGTGCTATATAAATACAATTATAATAGAAATCCGTTTATAGGAGGCCTGGCCAGTTTTATCTGTGGCCCTAAAATGATCTTCTAAAGGCCCCACTGCTTTCCCTTTGTTAGTTATTGGATTTTACAGCCCTTTCAGTGCCTGTTACAGTAGCTACTCTCTTCACAGGGGTTAGTCACATAATGTTATCTCTTCCCTGTATCAGTCGCAGCCGGTTACCTTGCTCATTAGTTTGGTTATAGGAGGCTGTCTATGCTCCTTTGTAAGTAACAACGTAATACACCTCGTAATACATCTCCACCCCAGGGTTAGTTATAGATTAATATCTGTTGCTGTGTTAGATATAGAAGGCAAGCCGACTCTTTGTTGGATATCAGAGTTTATCTCCACTGCTGCATTTTACTTACAGGGGTTCAATCTTTCCTTCTGTGTTTCCACTGTTCAACTCGATACCCGCAAAATCCAAGAACCTGATTTTTAAGATTACCATCGTATCACATTATAATTTCAAAGGAATTAACAAAAGCTCTGGAAAGCCTGCGCCGCGTGTGCCTCAGCGAGAGCCTCACATCTTCTGCAATCGGCTTTTTAATAATTGAGGACAATATATACACATCTCTCTCTCTCTGTTTTCCTCGTGTCCTCTACTTGTCAGCTTCCAGCCTCAGACTCTGATCACAGGATCTTTTAAGCAAAGAATCCCCTTAGGTTTAACTTATGTAAAACTCTTCTCTGCTACACCAGACACTCCCTTTCCTCTGCCAGAGAACCCCTCTGCTGTGGCAGAGATACCCCATCCTGTATCAGAAGAAACCCTCTTCTACACCAGACACCCCCTCTCCTGCTCCAGCGAACCCCTCTACAGTGATAGGTATTCCACCCTGTATCAGAGGAACCTTTCCTACACTACACACCCCTCCCCTATACAAGAGATCCCACATTTTCTAAAATAGATTTAGTCTATACAAGAAGATCCCATCTTCAACATCAGACACCCCTCTCCTGTGCCAATGAACCACTCTACTGGGGCCGAGGTTTTCCACCAATCAGAGGAACCCATCTTCTATACCACACACCCCTCTCCTCTGCCAGAGAACCCTTCAACTGTGGAAGAGATACCTCACTGTGAATCAGAAGAAACACTCTCATACAACAAGCACTATTCTCCTGCGAGACAACCCCACTCCTCTAGGATAGACTTGTTAGTCTGTCTACTTGAAAAACCCTTTTTTCACCAGACACCCCTCCCATGTGCCAGACAACTTGTCTCTTGTGAGATAGATACCATACCCTGTACCAGAAGAAACCATCTTCTGCACCAGAACCCTCTCCCGTGTCAGAGAACCCCACTCCTGAGACAGAAATACCATACCCTATTACAGAACAACCCTCTTCTGCACCAGAAACCGGTCTCTCATGCTGGAAAACCCGTTTCTTGTAAAAAAAAGATCCCCACCTTCTACACCAGACACCCCTCCCGTGCCAAAAAATCACTTTCCTGCTATAGAGAGGCCATAGTCTATACTAGATGAACCTATCTTCTACATCAGATGCCCCTTCAGTGTTTAATTTGAGCCAGTGGTTTCCGGTGCTCTGGCCTGGCACTTTTTTCTCACATGGTGGCGCTGATTGTCTAATTTTGAAATGAGCAGACAAATATTGTTTGTCTGCTTATTCCATGCTTATAGCTTTGAGTGGCCTTTACTATTCAGAATTCTCACACTTGTAGAAGTGCAGACCTGTCAACTCACACAGTGCCACTGTGTGTCACATGATATCAGCTCCTTTCGCATCGTCACCCGGTGAGGAGCTGATATCACACGGTGGCAATGTGAATTGGGAACCCCTGTGCAGTATGTTTGGGATAAGAACAGCTGATGTCCATCTGGGTTTTGCGACCTACACAGGACATCAGCAGCAGCCTTTGCAGCCTTGTTTTTTTATTTGTTTGAGGGGATTAGCGTGGCTCTTAGCAGGTGCCTTCATTAAGCCCCACCCCTCTCATAGACTAAGCCCCCTTAGAAGCAAGTTCATGGCTAGGTAGATGAAGGTCTAAAGGCCCCACTCACTCCTCAGGTCTCTCCTCTCTTCTCCTCATTTCTTTCTCTCACACAATACGTTTTATTTTGAGTTTGGCAGGTCTGGAAGTGGTACTGTCTTTGGTAGTGCTGACAAGGCCAATGGTTGGCACAAAATGCAGGGCCTCTCAAGAAGGGCCCTGGCACTTTCATTTTTTACAAATTAAGCATTGAATCCCCTTTTTTGTGCCAGAGAGCCTCTCACCTTTTGCAGAGATACCACAGTGTATACTAGAAGAACCCATCTTCTACATCAGACGCCCCTCTCCTGTGAAAGAGAACCTCTCTCCTGTTGCAGGGATTCTATCGTGTATACTAGAAGAACCCATCTTCTACAGCAGATGGCCCTCTTCTGTGCCAGAGAACGTCTCACCTGTTGCAGAGATACCATAGCCTATCCTAGAAAAATTCATCTTGTACATCAGACACCCCTCTCCAGTGAAAGAGAACCTCTCTCCTGTTGCGGGGATTCTATAGTGTGTACCAGAAGAACCCATCTTCTACAGCAGATGGCCCTCTCCTGTGCCAGAGAACGTCTCACCTGTTGCAGAGATACCATAGCCTATCCTAGAAAAATTCATCTTGTACATCAGACACCCCTCTCCTGTGAAAGAGAACCTCTCTCCTGTTGCAGAGATACCATAGTCTGTACTAGAATAACTCATCTTGTCCATTAGATGCCCCGAGTGCAGACCTAAAGATAGTACTCGTAAATGCCCTTTGTGAATTCCCAGGGTCGTAAACATAGATGTTTGGTCTAAGTTTGGAACAAACATCTAAGTTTACCATGGTGAATCAGGCCCTTTTTATAACTGACTTAGGGGCAGAAGGTGGGCCTAGGAGATCAAGCTATCCAAGGGTCTGTTGGGGGTTTAAATTGTTCCCTAAGGTCATAAGATTGGTCTTGCTTCCAGATAGCTTGAGGTGAGGCCTATACATCCAGCTTGGTCCATGGTCCAAGAGAAGGGGCTGCAGGATTGTGATCTGGAGTGAGTGAGAATACCAGTTAGATATCATCTGCATAGGATACCGTGGAGATCCTGAAAGGCACTAAATATCTTGCAGTGGACGCATGTAATGATTGAACAACGTGGGACTCAATGATGATCCCTGATGGACTACACAGTTTAAAGGCAGTATATCTGAAGTTTAGGACTTATCAAATAATTGGAAGGATCTGCCTCTCAGAAACGAACTGAGACACTCCAGGACCATTCCTGACACTCCTGCATTATGAATCCTTTTGCTAAGGATTCTGTGATTTACAGTGTCAAAGTCATCGCTTAAATCAAGGAGTATGATGGCCACAGTGCCTCCTAGATCGTGCCTCCTTTTTCAATCCCCCACTACCGCCAGAAGAGCAGTTTCTGTGCTATGTTTTGGCTGGAACCACATCTGGGTAGGGTGTCAGACATTGTTAGCTTCTATAAATTCAGACTTCTCCTCTGTGTCAGTGAAATACCACCTCTATGCTGGAAAACACCTCCTCTATGCCGGCCACCCCTCTCCTGTGCCTCGGACATGTATACCCTACACTATTTTACACCAGGTACACCTCTCCTTGGCCACAGATAACCTCTCCTATGCCATAAATACGCCTACTCTACACCGGATACACCTCTCTTCGGTCAGGGATATGCCTGTCCTGTACCACAGCCAGGGCCACCAGAATTTTGCGATTCAGTGGCCCTTGGTGATTTTTGCAGAATTATAGATTTACTGGATTTGACACATAATCCATCTACTGCTGCATAACCTGCAGATTTTAACCAAAAAAAATTGGTTTCTAGTTCAAACTGTTCAAAAATTACTAAAAACGCAGCAACACGTCTTGTTGCACAGTGGAAAACCTTTTGCAAAGGTTGACTGGTCACCTTTCTGGTTCTTGCTGCTATATTTGTTTGTTAAACTGTTACTAATAAGGTGCACCCAATGCCCAGACGGTGTTAACACGTGTAAAAAGTACAAAGTAACAAAGTACTACTATAAAAATTTGTGCCACGCTACGCCGCATAATTTGCCTGTTTTTGCTGCATAATTTACTCAACCCTGCTGCATAATCCAGATTTAACCGCCCAACGGGTACATGTGCCATTATAAAGACACCCGGTTTGGTTCAGTGAATACCTCCACAGCGTGTTACTCTCTTATTTCTCAGTCCACGGGGATTCATTACAATATCAAATGCTGATTTAATGTTCATGTTGTGCGTTACTCCGGCTCCTTTAGCAATTACATTTCTTGCGAACAGTGCTTAATTTGTGCTTGTTGCTTCCGGTGCTGAGCACCGGCACTTATTTGTGAGGGCCGGGGTTTATTCTTCTGCCTCAAGCATTTGCAGCGAGCATAAGACACATATGGGAAAAACGGAGGAAGAGAAAAACGAAAAAGCGTCTCAAAGGGAGAAAGCTGCAGGATGAGGTGAAGGGGCAAGGGTGGCCGTAAATAGATTGAAGAGGCCAGAGATGGCTTCAGGATTAGCTGCCTCAGTATTCAGTGCTGGGAGATTTAATTACAGCAGCCTCGTGTTTAAGAGAAGGGCTTTGAGCACCAGCATCTCTTTATTTACAAATTAAGCACTGCTTACGAAACTATCTTGATGAGTACGTTTCTATTAAGACTCTGAAAAATATGTGGGCACTTGAATACTCTGCGCTATTCCCGTTTGTCTGGACTTGGATTTGATAATCGTCTCTTCAATTACACTTGCCGGGACCTAAATGCATTAAAAAAGCCTTTATACTCTGAGGGACTCGGATATGGTTGACAAAATGAGACCGAAACGTTGATGCTGGTTTTTGATTTCTTCAAAGAAGTGTCCCACCCATACTACAACATTTCTCTCTAGCTGGTGAATGATACTTATGTCTTAATATAACACCTTTTCTTATCACACTTTTTTCGAAGTATTGCATGTGTTCAACTCAGGTATGCTTTTTTGTCGCAGTGTGTTGTTTTTTTGTTGCTGTTGTGCTGTGTATGATAGTTAATATCGTATATGCTGGAAAAAATAAGTTTACTTTTTTACATTCTTCTACCCATGCTCTCATTAAAAATGTTATATGAATGAAAATGGTCACGATAATTGTATTTGAAGTAGAATCTGTGTGAAACAATCCGCTATAGGACATTTGAGGATCCTTCTCTAACACAAGAGTGCCGGAGGGGTGAAGGGGGGTGGGGGGGTCACAGGAAGCAGGCACAAGCATTTACTGTGAAAGTTTCCCCTCAAAACATGTTTTCCTCAGTCTTAGACCCCTCCCCTGTTCTCAACAAGATCCTGACTCCACCCCACCCTCACTCTCCCAGTGTTGGACTCCATCTTAGCCTCCCCCTTCAAGACCTCCTAGCCTAGGCGTTAGGCTGTCCCTCTTTATTAAAATTCAGATTCTACCCCTCCCATGCCGTCCCCTAAAGGCATGCATCCTCAGGCTCCCTCAAGACATGCTTCCCTTGGAGTTAGACTACTCTTCTGTACTCAGCTGGAGTTACTCTCCAACTCAACCCCCTCAAACATTTAATGACTGCCCCTCTACACTCAGGGCCGTAGCATGGCATTTTCCTGGTGGGCTGGAAGGGTGAGGGGCGGTTTTTCAGAAGTGGGGGACAGTTTTGTTACTGGGGGCTGGTTTTGCAGCAGTGATGCAATATCGGCCCCCAGTAACAAAAAAACTAATTCAACAGTGCTTTGTCCCCACCCCCCACCCTCCCACCCTGGGGCTGGTCTGACAAAATTGCCCAGGCTGCTTTGGGTTCCCAGTCCGGCCCTGCCAACTTATCTGTAGTCTGAATAATACACCCCAAGCTCCCCTTAAAGACATGCTTCTGACAGTGAGAGACTGCTCCGCCGTAACATCTGACAACAGACTGCACCTCCGCCACCACTCCGGTCATGCTCCTCCGTACTCACCGGCAGTAAGACTCCAGTCTTCCCCTCAAGATAGGCTTTCTTTCAGTATGAGGTTGCTCCCCCAATACTATTAGCCTCACTTCCCTCAGTGTTGACTGCTACACCCTTCTTCTCTGGCGTTAGCCCTCACCCATATCAAACCTCAAACCGAGACACCGAAATGAGGGATGATGGAGACAGGACTCCCTTAGATAGTCTACAAGGATTTCGTAGCAAGGTATTGCTGATTAGATTTTCCTGAGCACCGCCATTTGGTGGATGGTAGAGGAGAAGAAGTGAATATGCAGATTCTGTTTTTAAAGGTGAGGAGGATTCTAGGCATGGCCTGGCCTGTTGTTGTTCCTTGATTGCTAATTTAAGTAGACTGGTGACTGCCAGGTGTGGAGTCTTGGCACTTTAGTCTGCCCATGATTTGGCCGCTCCTGCTTGAAGTCATCATTATCAATAACTGCTGTGAGAGCCATCAACTTGCACAAGGAAAATGTCTGCACTATAGCCAGGTAACAGAATTTGAAAGGGATCCACCCTCAACCTATTCCTGGACATAAGACAGTAGATCCACATCCCAGTGGAAAATGAGTATAAAAATGCAGCCAAAACCACCTCACTTTTTACGTTTAAAGTTATGTCACTGACCAAGCAGGGAACTGCCCTGCAGAGTACTTGGAGAGCTGCTGTGGTCCAGGGTGGGTGAAGTCTGTGCATCTTGTCCAAAAAGCTGAGGGTCTATCTAGCACCTGGAAGCCTGCTTGCTTGTCTGTTGAGAGATGGAAGGAAAGTACTTGACCCTGCAGAAGAATAGACTGTCAACGAGGAGAAACCCAGCCATGTTCTACGATGTTTGGGAACATGGGACTAACTGCAGTGTATTGATAGGGAGGAATGCTGCTGCTTCTCACCATGCAACATGCCAAAAAGGATCATCACCATCACTGAAGCAAAGGTCTATCTCCTGGACATGAAGGCTGTGACTAGTGTCACCATTGGTCACTGTAAACATGCCGAAGAGGATCGCAATCATCATTGGAGAGGGGAGCTTTCTCTCTCTGCCCGGAGCCTGCAACTGCCCCAGACCTGGCACCCGACAACCAGTCCAGCCACCTTGTGCAACCATGCAGCACCAGAGAGGATTAAGGCCGCAATCTGCGGACGTGTGCTACCTACGAGGATACTTAACTGGAACTGCTACAGCTGCATCCTCTGGCACACAGTTAATATGGGTCTGATCGCAAGAGACTGGAAACATATTTTGAATTGTCAGAACCTGCCTCCCTTAGAGGCATAGCAATACCAACGTGAATGCTTTCTCTCTGAAGATTACACAAACTGGCCTATGGATTGATACCGCATGGTGATCGCTTAGTGATCTCTCACCTGTGCTACTGCTGCCTAAACCCTGTCATTCCCTTGGGATATTCCATACCTGGGAAAGCCCAAAGGTCAAGGAATGGTACACCACAGATTATGAGCCATTTAGCAATTATCCATACTAGGAAGTGCTAATTCTTGTGTTTACCTCATTAATTAATTAGTTATTGCATTATTTCACTTTGCTGTAATATTAATGCACTTTTCTTAAAGAGATGCACTAGGCTGGAGAATGAACGATTGTGGCTGTTGGCTGACTTATTGTGGCTGTTTGATTGTTGATTCAACTCCCCCCTCCCTCACCTGCCATACTACCTCCCAAGAAGCCCTTGAGTGCTCACACTCACAACCCTGAGTGTCAAGGCTGGAAAAGGTTAACTTGACCCAGATTGCATAGCCATAGTAGGATGGACCCCAGGACACTAGTGGCTACCAACACCAACCACCATGGCTATTGCCCAGTAGCCTCTGTCTGACCTGTCTCCCCTGCCTTGAACAGGGTCTGGCAATTCCCAATATGATCAAATTCCTTATGGAACTCTGCAGATGAGGTCATGGACGTCCGAGGTGTACGGTGCCAGGCTGACTGACTGGGTCCTGCCATATATGAGAGAGGTTTATGTTCAGTGCACATCCTGAACTGAATTATTTCAAGGTGCTCTCAAATGTGAAGATTATAGAAAAGGAGGCAGAGGAAAGGAAAGTAATTGCCCAAAGCCACATAGTTCGGTCAAGCTGGGTAGCTGTGATTGAAACCAGAGTATCAGGGTAATGGCTACTTAACTAGTATAGCATATAGTTGAGCCAGGAAGTAGCAGATCCATTGGAGCGTGTGTCCTCGGATTCTGATGGCGTTTGATGAGGATCGGGTGCAAGACTGTCTGAAATGCTGCATGGAGGTCTAGAAGGATGAGGTCTGCTGTGTCTCCTCCGTCCAGAGTCATGCGGATGCCATCTGTTGTGGCAATTAATGAAGTTTCTGTGCTGTGGTTGGGTCTGAAACTAGACTGAGTGGTGTCAAGGTGTTGGAGGTCGTTGAAGTATTTGGTGAGGTGTCTGTTGATTTTCTCTAAGACCTTAGCTGGGAATGGTAGCAAGGAGATTGGCCTGTTGTTGGCAAGCATTGAAGGATCTGCAGAGAGTTTCTCCAGCAATGGGAAGGCAGTTGCATATTTACAGGCATCTGGGAAGGTCACGGAAGAGGTAGAACCATTCAGAATAGGTGTGAGCATGGTCATGATGGATTGCAGTGCTCTAGAATAGGCTTGGAGGGGGCATAGGTCCGATAGGGCTACTGAGTGGATAGACATCATGGTTGCAGCGGGTTCTTCTGGGGAGATGATGAGCCAGGTGCTTAGCACTGGTTTTATGGATAAGATCGTGAGGCGTTTGGTGAGGTCTGTTAGGTCCAGTTGCGGACTAAAGTGGCTGTAAATTGTGGCGATTTTGTTGCTGAAGAAATGAGACACATTGTTGTAGAGGTCCTGTAAGGGAGCAATTGAGTTGGAGGCAGCCAATGGTGAGGTGAAATCCTCTACAATGGCAAAAAATAATTTTTTGTTAGTGCTGGCATCGAGGCAGTCCACCATATAGGGGCGTTTGGTGTTCCAAATCACTTTGTGGTAGCGGCTCAGGACGGATTTGAACATGCTCCTCTCTGCATTTTTCCTGGCTCATCCCTAGTTGTTTACAGTGGCATTTCCTTAGTCTCTATTGTTGAGTTTGAGGGGGACCAACGAGTTAGCACAGAAGGTGAACAGTTGTTGAAATCCTTGATGGCGTTAGGAAGGCTGTTGCTGTGTTTGCATCGGTGGATGTGGAGAGCGGTTCTCCTGTCCTTGTTAGTAATGTTATTCCAATTTTGGAGGGCTGGTCTGGTGGTGGTGCGTGTGCATTGGACCATGCCCTGGATGATGACCTTGACAAGGGCACTGTCAGTCCAGGGAACTGGTGTGAGCTGATTGACTCTGATATTGCTTAAGTTGATGAAAATAGGGTTAAGGAGGGGTCCAGAAACAGGGGTAGTTCCCTTTACTTGATGGGTGAGGCCCAGGCTACCAAGGTCTTCAATGAGTGCCCTTGAGTTGGGGTTGGTATAGTATTCCAGGTGGAAGTTCAGGTCTCCGAGTAGGATGTAACTGTTAGCATTGAAGATGTGTGGTGCGATGAAGTCCTTGGTGGTGTTGATGAAGTAGGTGTGAGGTCCCAGTGGCTTGAAGATGAGAGTGTCCCTCAATGCAAAGTTGGCTGTGACGTGGAGCTTGAACGACAGATATTCCATGTTGGTGGGCAACGTGTCCATGGATGTGTTGCAGCTAATGGTGTTCTTCTGGATGAATGTGATTCCACCTCTGGGTTTATGCAGTCTGGCTGGTCTGGCAATCTAGTAGCCAAGGAGGTGGCTGTGGCGATGTCATGTCTCAGGAAGGAACAGTAGGTCAGGGTCATACACAAACAGTAGGAAAGCAGCATATGTCAACAAATCTTGATTTCTGTATCAAGCCTATTCCATGTAAATCCCATAATTTCAGAGGAAAAATGTACATTTTTCTGAGTTGTTCTATACATAATGACATCGAGGAGCAGATCACTAAGGTCTCAGTTCCAAATGTAACAACTTTTTCATTCATCACTATGTATTAAGAATTACCAGTTCCAAATGTAACAACTTTTTCATTCATCACTATGTATTAAGAATTACCACTCCAGTGATAGTCTCTTATTCCCTGTCCCGTCCTCCTCCTGCTCCATTGTTTACCCAGTTGAAAGCAGGTGAAATCTCTGCGTGGGAAATTGGCTGAAAATGGGGAATTGTCAGATTAATTTATCTTGGTAATTGGTTGCAAAGTTCATGATTTGCACATGGATGCCTGCAACAGAAATGTTGCAAATTATGCAAAGTTGTGTTGTTTTATATAGTCATAATGTAATGTAATCTAAGGTGGATTTGTAGAGCACTGCTTGTCACCTGTGAGGGTATCCAGGCACTGAGTAAGTGAGAGTGGGAGTGTGGTGAGGCGGGCCTGAGTACAAGCAGTCACGATGGTCCCACAAGATCCTTGTGTACCATACAAT